>NW_024063307.1:1800000-2253222 GCF_006381635.1 Hibiscus syriacus | reverse complement strand
TAGATTTAGCTTAATGGCATATCAAATTTATAGCATAACTTAAGTCGAGAAAAACTATATGTCAACAAAAATTGTCAAGTTCAATTCGATTCATCTCGATGGACATATCAACAACATGGTAGTAGCGAGAAACTACTTTCCGGTTGAAGTTTAAACCGAGGTCTTTAAGTAAGAGGAGATCTGGGGCAATCTCTCAGCTTAGTACAACTAACTCAAGGCGAGAAGGGTTATCTGTTAAAAAAAACTTTCAAGTTCGATTTCATTCAGCTTAAGGTCTATACACTACATAGTGTCGAGGAACTACTTTCCAATCGAATTTTTAAACCGAGTCTTTAAACCGAGGAAAAGACCAAGGTCGACTACGATTTGGCAACAAGAAGCCACATTCCAATTCAAATTCCAAACTACAATTTCAATTTCATGAAGAAGGATATCATTTCAAGATTGACTCAATTTCACGACGGATGAGTCATCCACACTTAATTTCACAGGGAGTTATTATTAATTACAATATCAGAGTCAATTTTCAAACCCACAAGGAAGGATTAGACTCAGTAACCCTTTCATACCGAAGGAAAATTTGTCCTTTTATCTTTGTCCTATTTTTCATTACATGAAAAAGGACAAAGAATGCAACTGTAGACACTCATTTTCGTCTGGGGCTTTTTAGTATATATTATAATATAGTTTTTGAAACATTTTCGAAATATATATTATATAGTTTTGAAAACATTTGGAAAAATATATATATATAGTTTTTAAAAAAACATTTTGAAAAATATATATAATATATTAGTTTTTGAAAACATTTTGAAAAATATATAATATATAGTTTTTGAAAACATTTTGAAAATATATATAATATATTTTTTTTGAAAACTTTTGAATATATATATAGTTTTTGAAAACATGAAAATATATAATATATATTTTTGAAAATATTTTCAATATAATATATATATATAATATAGTTTTTGAAAACATTTTGAAATACATATATATATAGTTTTGAAAACATTTTTAATATATATATATAATATAGTTTTAAAATATTTTTATTATTATTAATTTTTTTTTATTTACTATTTTATTAATATTTTTTTTTATTTTTTTTATTTTTTTTTATTTTTTCTTTGTTTTTTTTTAAAGGTCCAATGGGTCCAATGTTCGGGTCTAGTAGAACCCAATCGGGTTTGGATCTAATCTAGTCTAGTGTAGGTTAGGGTTGCAAGCATATGAAGCCAGACGCCGCACAAGCAGCGCGTGTAGCGCCACGTGCCAACAACGAGCAAAATTTTCGGTTGAACATCCCAGGACTGACCCTCCCTAGTTTTCCGGCCGCACCAACAACCAACGGGACTGAACCATCTCGGGTCTTCAACAACAACCAGTCATCCCGATTTAATCGGGGAATAGGGTAAACGTCCCCCAAAGCAAATAGAAAACAGTTCCATCGGGGCTATATAAATACCACACCGAAACCGAACGAAAACATCGAACAATAACAGAACCACAACTAACAGAGAACATGGCAAAAAAAGATTGAAATACAGTAGAAAATATCGAAGCAAACACAAGAGCAAATCATACAAAAACCATCCCAAATACCAACAAAAACAGAAAAAGCCGAGGCATTTTCTTATAAAAAAGGAACGAGGGTTGTGAAGGAACGACACCGGAGGAAAAACACCGGAAAACGAAACGTTTTCCTCAGAAAAGATGAAAACCCCAAACTTGCTCGTTAGATCTACGACGAGTAAGGTGTTTTCTGGGGGTTTGTGGGTCGATTTTGGGTTCACGGGTCGAGATGAACATTTGGGGAGAGTTTTGGTTTTTCCGGCCACCAGAGGCGGTGATCGATCGGTTTTGGGCGAGAGAGTTTTTGGAGAGGTTTGATTTTTCGGTTTGATTGTAAATGATATTTTTTGGTTTTTTTGGCTATTTATAGCCGAGGGACCTATCTGTAATTAGAAAATAGTTAAATTATTTCTACAGTCCCTCCAACTTTAAAGTGTAATTCATTTTGGTCACCTGTTTCAATTTTGCCTTCAAATTTTCAATTATTTCAATTTAATCCCTTTTTACATTTCTTATATTTTACAAATTGGCACCCTAGCTTTTATTTTTCTCTTGCAACTTATTTTTTAGTACCAATTTAATCCATCAATTTCAATTTATTTTAATTTGGTCTTTTAAAATTTTAGTTATTCATTATTTTTTCCTTTTCCTTTTTAATTCTAGCATTTTTTATTTTAATTATTCATTTTTTCCTTTTAATTTTAGTATGTTTTTTATTTTATTTATTTTATTTATTTTTTACTTCTTATTATTTTTATTTTATTACTTTTAAAATTTAAAATTTTTTATTTTATTTTATTTTTTCCTTTTGATTTATTAATATTTTTTTTTTTTTATCTTTTTCCTTTGATTCATTTATTTTATTTTATTTTTCCTTTGATTTATTTAATATTTATTTATTATTTCTTATCTAACATTTTCGACTTTGTAGGGATACTTTCAAGCAATCAAAGGTAAGTAATTTGAATCGAATTTTTAAATTAAATTTTTCGCAATTAAAACAACCGACAAATTAATTGGTACCGAAAGGGCAGTACAAGGGTGCTAATCATTCTGACTGTAACCGACTCCCGAACCTGACACATTTCTAGTAAAACGCAGATCATGTAAGATGTTGTCCGATCAACCTAAACTTTGTTAAATGATTTGTGGCGGCTCTAATACTTATTTCAAGTCGAAGCCCAATTCTGGACCCACCCAAAAGACGGCTATGACACAGTGCCTGCCCTCATCCTGAAACTGGTGTTTAGAAAGATGTTGCACGCGGATGTTATGCTTTGTAATCCCATAATTCAGTCTTCCGTTTCTGTTTGTGGATCTTTCATGATATGTTGCTCATTTATTATGTTTAAAAGAGGTCGGACATGTATATATATATATATATATATATATATATATATATATATGCGTGATACAAAAGATTATGTTTCAAGTTTTCTCATTAATTGCTTATCTGGGAAGATTATTGGATGTTAGATTGCTACTCATACGCTTTATACCGATTGAATGGCATTCTATTAGAACCAAGATGGTATACTACCATCTTTTTTCTTCTAAATTTGAATCATGTTTTGTTGAGTCTATAGCCCCTAGAACCGGCCTGGATGTTATGTCTATGTCTAGGTGATTACATATCACATTAAATAATTCTTATTTTTTAAAACAACGTTGAAATCCATGTTGCATTAATATATGAAATTTATCCATAATAAAGATTTATACAATAAACATATATGAATACATATTTAGAAAAACCATATAAAACACATACATATCAAAATACCACAGAAAACCATATAAAACATTTACGGACCAAAATCAGTAATATATATCCAAAACGATAGCAAAATACATGTCACCAATACAACTGAAAAATATAGAGATATATGATCATACAAAAGTAAAAGTAGTGATCTCCTATGATGCCAAATCTGCTAGTTTACGGCCTGCTGTTACCTGAAAAGGGAAAAATTTACAGAATGAGCTAAAAAGCCCAGTGTACTCCATACAGTGTATAAAAAACATACTTATAAAATATTTCAGTAAAATCGGGTTATGCAACATGTTTTAAAAACATGAACACTACCCCCATCATTTCACAATCTGTTTGTGTAGGTTCCCCAGAACCATACCCCACACAACCAGTAAGGCCTGAGCACAAAGCCGAGGAGCCTGCAGATAATCTTCCTCCAACAATACCCCCAATGACAGTAATAAACATGAATGTATTTAGGTGAAAACAATGATTAATCCTTTAAAAACATGAAAATGTTTTATGCTTGGAAACCATATGCAGAAATACGAAAATCAAAAATCAAATCAGTAATATACGGTAATTCAGATGTCGGATAATCAATATTCAGAAATCGATATAAAAATACCGTAACCATAAATCATATCAGAAATACGGTAATCGGTATCAAATACATAGTATTCAGATATGTTTTTAAAACAGTAATGTAACACTGTCAGGAAACACACCTGTAACAGTCTGAGAAATAGGATAGGGAAGCCTACTACTGAGTTTGTCGATCATGCTCTGCTGCAGCGCTAGATCCTACGAATCAGAAAAATCCATATTGGAATCCTAATATAAATAATCTTAACCTTAATTTAAATAATTTACGAAAACCTACGAGTAATTCTTGTAGTACGCGGATCAGACGTATATGAACGGACAAAATCCTCGCTTAGGTGAAACCGAGTACCTTCATAAAATATCTTATTGGATCAATTCATAACCATATCTCAAATAAATAATAAAAAATGCTAAAAATTCATTTTTTGGTTAACGAGCTCAATTTGGGGCTCTCGGTCAGTATTTGGCAAATCTTTCGAATCAGATTCAAGACGTCGAAAAACATAAAATATGACTTGTCGAAATTTTGACTTTTTGGTCAAAGTCACCGGGTTTGACTGACAATTTGGAGGCTTTCGGGTTCGAATTTGGAAAAACGGACTTCAGATTCGGATTCAGGACGTTAAAAGATATAAAATGTGACTTTTCAAAAAATTTAACTTTTTGGTCAAAGTCAACGGTCAACGGGGTCGGGTGGGGTCGAGTCAACGGTCGGGTCGGGTCTGGTATGACCGGGTCGGGTTGGGTCAAACGGGTCAAATCTGCCTCAACCAGTTTTGAAGCTCCCCAAGTGTAGGGGCGGCGCGTGAATAATCCTATGGTGTTCGAAAAATTCCAAAAAAATTTCTAAAAATATTTTAAGATATTTTAAGACACTTACCAAGCTCGGTTCAAAATTTTGAATGGTAGAGAGCTCGATTTCAACACATCGGAAAGTTTAACCGCTTCACCTCCCTTACGTGTCGGTGACGACGGAGACAAGGAGGACACCGGTGGACTCATGATACAAGGAACACGATGGTGCAAGAGGTGTCGAAAACGGAGCAACGATCGGCGATGAATTGCGATTTTCACGACAATGATGTTAAAAAAGTCAAAAATTTGAATCGAAATTCACGATGTTTACGGGGTTTTGATCATCGGTCGATGATGAACACGATGGTGGTTTCGGATCGACGATCGATACGGCGTCGGGATTGGGTTTTAAAGTAAAGGTGCGGGGAAAAAAACTTAACAAATTGTTCTGTTTGAAACCAGAATCAATTTGCACGTATATAACCAAACATTTATGCCGACACTCTATGGAAATATTCAGGACTTGGTCCCTGAATTTCTTTCAACTTCTAAAACAACCTATAAGTTTTGAAAACTTTTAATTTAATCCCTAAATTTCACCAAATTGCTTAATTATAATTATTTCCCCCCATTTTTTTGGGGTTGTTACAGAGTTTCACGACTATTAAAAGTTATAAATGCTCCCTCGATAATAGGGTGTTGTTGTATTTAGTCTCCCAATTATTAAAAGTTATGATCACCCAACTTTCATTTGTTCCAAACTTGTCCTTTTTCGTTAAAAAATTTACGGCGGTCTAAGTTGGACGTTAACCTATTGACTAGGATATGATAAATCTGATCCCAGAACTGATTGAATTGTATTTTGTGGATTGATATTCGTTTACATTATGTCGTCGTGCCCGTGCTTGAAACATTATGTCATTGACGTGGTGTTTGAAAAACGATCGTATCAGTATGCATCATTAAAATATTATTTTATCGTATCTTAATCTGCAGGAATAACGTCCAGCTCAGGACCGCCAATTTTTTAACAGCGTCCTATAATCGGATGACCATTTTATAACTTTTAATAGCCGGGAACTCAATAAAATAATTCTCTATAAACGGAGGAGCATTTGTGTACTTTATTCGATCTTTTTTATAGTTGTGGGCCTAAATCCTTGAACTATAATTTTCATTCTATGACCCCATTTAATATCACCTAAACTTGTTTAAGCAAATTATTCACATGCATGCATTATACAGAGCCACAAACGCATGTGATTTGTGTAGAGGGAGATGGAGTTAAAGCATCTAGGCTGTAAGACTGATACTTGTGCAGTATAATCCTTGTGTTATACTACTGAGTAATTTATAATCCTTGTTTGATATCGTTGCTAAATGGTAAAATTGATAATAGTGTAATGAAAACAATGTCTATGTGCTGATGTGGACTTCTAAAGAACTATAGGTAGAGAGTTTAGAACTGAAAAACGATTTATTGTTAAAGAACATACGCTTTGTCAAATTTCAGTTCACATCAACATTTAGATGATCAAACCGGAAGCAAAACATAAAATTAGGGTTATGATTTTGAAGAAAAAAATAGTTAGGTGATCAGAACATAACCATGTAAATAGATAGGTGACTAAATATGTAGTTAACTCTTCAATATTTACTACAATACAGAGACTACCTAAATACTTTAACCATGGATAGAGGAGTAAACTAGCAGCCTCATGCACTTATCTCAGAACAGTTTTATTTAATTCTTCACGGTTCATTTTGATTCGCGGAATGGATACGGATCGCAATTCATTAATTTTATCGTTTGCGGTTCGTTGAGATAAGTTTTTTGGGATTGATTTGGGATCATGATTCGTGATGCTATTTTGTTTAGTTCGTTGATAATTTTTTAATAATTTTTATATTCATTTTATTTGGAGATTTATATGAGACTCAAACTTAAGTACTCAATGGTTAGGGATATTTGGTTTTGTCAACTATATGGAGACCTAATTAGTAATTGATAGCAATCGATATTTTAGTTTTTTATAAATTGAAAGGACTAAATTTGTAATAAACCCACTATGTGAAAGTAATAATGAAAATATATGTATTAAAACATTTGCAGTTTTTTTTTTTTTTTGAGTTTCGTGCGTTCTTATCTTCTTCACTTCTCTCTTTCCTTCATAAGCATTCAGTCTATCTTCAACAATCGACGATTAAAATGTCGATCAAAATAGATCTGTTGATTCCATCCTCTATCTTCCCTTACACCGTCTACATTACCCTTCTTTCTACCGCTTCTCCTACTGAACTATTCCACCTTTCTTTCCTTTGCTTTTTATGCCCTCCTTCCACTCAACTTTTCCACCTATCTTCCTTTGTTTTTTCTATGATGGGTTTTCGGTACGCTAATTTGATCGTTCTGGAATGTGTTCTTTAACGAGTCCAAACAAGATTAGTGAGAGTGGGAGCGAATTAGGTAACATTGTCTCGGAATAAGCAATTTATTTAGAAGATTGATTGATTGGTTTGGTGGAATGGGAGACTGAAATTTTATTTAGAAAAAACATCATCCTTACTATTGTCTCAAACTTTAAAATCTCTCAGTCTAATCCTTTTACTCCAATTGTTGGTCATCTCCCACCACCCATATGTCGTTGGATGGTAACTCATCTGTCGCCGGTCACCTACCATCATCCTTACTATCGTCTCAAACTTTAAAATCCCCTTAAATCAAGAAAATTTCTAATCCCTAATTCCTAAAATCACCCAAACGGCGGGGTATTACTTCTTTGTTCTTGGCTATTACTGCTTGGAGTACAACTGCACATAGATTTCAATGTTATTGATCGTCGGTTGAAGTTGTTCAACTTTTATATACTTTTTAAAAAAGAATTATTGAAAAAATATTTTAATTTTTTTATAATTTTAAAAATACAATATGATCTTTCATATTTTTTTAAAATTGATTTTTAATTTTTTAGAATTATAACTTAAAAATATTAAAATAAATTTTTAATTAATTAAAGTATCAAATAAGATATTATCTATAATTTAATGTCATGACATCTTTCTTAACATTTAGCTACAATTAACAATGAAGTGTTCATTTTATAACAAAATCAATAATTTAATGTATATTTTGTAATTTTCGAAAGTTTAATATCCAAGAAGATCAATTGGAAATGATTTAATGATTTATTTATTTTAACTTTATCTAAATATTAAAATAGACATGTGTGAATATTTTTTAAAGAATTTTCGTATATATATATTTACATTTTAAATTGTTAAGATTTAATAAACTTAAATTGACAATCGAAAATATCAAGAATTGGTGAATTGAATTTTTGAGAGTTTAATGAGTAAGGAGTAAAAGGATATTAAAAAGAGAAAATAACTTCAGTGACCGAAAATATCTTATAATATACGATTTTAATCAACTTTTTTGGATTTGCGAAATGACCAATAAAATCGCAACACGATCTCAAATTCGCAATGCGAACTTCAATTTCGCAACACAGGTTCCAAATTCGCAACGCGATTTTCCAAATTCACAACGCGAAAAGGTAAATCGCAACGATAATATGTAAATCGCAACGCGAAAGTCAAATTCGCAACTCAAATAGGTAAATCGTAACGATAATATGTAAATCGCAACGCGAATATTATTTTCAAATTTGAAACACAATATTAATTTTGCAACACAAATGTAAATTGTATAATCGCAAATCATAACCTAAAACCCTAGATCACAACTCAATCCCCTCTCCATCTCTCACTCTCTACGACGAAATCTGTCCCCATCTCCGGCGAAATCCATCCACATATCCGGCGACCCCCTCTATCTCCATCTCTTAGAGCTACCCTCACAACCATTCACGGCCACAAATGAAAAATCAACCACCGAATGTTAGTTTTTTTAATTATTTTTTATTTTGAAATTTTTGTATTTTATTAGATTTTTCATATTTAATTTATGATAAATTACTGGTAATTTCAATAATAGATAACCATTTCACTTAGATTGCTTGGTAAATTCATTCGGTTTTTATCTTTGTTTTGTCTTTAACCTGTGAAGTTGTATTTGCCTTTGTTTTGTCTTTTGGTTGAAGTAATGCAATTAATTCAAGTTTCAATTGCAGAAGAATAGTTTTTGAAACTTAAATTCGTATCACGAAAATGAAAATCACAACGCGAAAATGAAAATCGCAACGTTACGAAAATGAATTTGCGTTGTGATTTTCATTTCGCGTTGCGATTTTCATTTTCGCGTTGCGATTTTAAGTTTCAGAAACTACTATTCTTATGCAAATTGAAACTTGAATGAATTGCATTACTTCAACCAAAAAACAAAGACAAATACTAACTTCACAGTGTTGCGAATTTAAGTTTCAAGAATAAACTACTACACTTTATGTTGTCCTTGAACCTACACTAAACCTATATGTTATCCTTTTATGTTTATATAAGTGCTTACTTCTGGAATGTTATCTGATGCATTTTGTGAACTATGATAGAATAATGACTTGGGTGAATACCGTGCTAGTTTGAAACATATTTGGCTTTGTTTTCACTGTTTAATATTATGTCTGTTTATAGTGTAAGTTTTTGGTATATCTAACTTGGTATGTTATTATTGTTTTTGTTAGGAATTTTTTTCGGCTTCATTGACTCTAAGGAATAAATTAAGCCTAGCCACTACAATTGCTAAGACACTTACACCTGTACAAAGAAAATTGTTTGAGGATACTTGCTTCGGGCCATGGCTGAAAGTACAACATGCAGGTGGAGATGCTATGTTGACACATTTGTTTCTTCAGACCATGACTAACGATCTACCCGAGAGGATACAACGTGGTGATGAAGAGATATGGTTTCATTTTCCACCGACATATACTTGTTTTGGGCGGGAGGAGTTTTGCTTAATCACTGGTCTACGCTTCGGATTCGATGAAGTAGGTCGGTACACTAGTCATATCACCCGCCCATCATGGTTATATCAGGTTTTTCATGAGCTGGCAAAGGCGAAGCCCAGTTTACATGTCGACGACTGAAAAGATTACTTCTCCGAGGTGGTTTTACTCGGATAGATGACCTCGATGTTGTCCGAGTATGCCTTTTATTACTTTTACATGCCGGTTTTTTAGGCAAAGAGGGCAGACAACCTATTTCTGAGGACCTAATATTATTGGTAGAGGACCTAAATGCATTGAACGTGTTTCCGTGGGGTTCATATCTATGGAAAGCTACCTGGAAAAAGTTGTCGTCTGCCTTTGAGGACCGAAAATGTTTGCGTGTCCATGGTTCCAAATACACTTTGGCTTTATTTGGGCCTTTAAGGTAAGAATTTCTATATAATGTTTCCAAAATTATAATTAATTATTTAACAATTACTAATATTTGTGTATTATATTGTTTGTAGATTTGGATATTTGAGGCTTTTCCCAGTATGCGGACATATGCAATCAAAAAGTCAAATGATATTCCTAGGGTTATTTCCTAGATAAGGATGCGGCGGTTGGATTGGGAAGAGTTACTACTATATACGACGATGAATGATGTAAGTTAACACAAATACTACCATATATAAACAACTTATTACTAGTAGACGTTTAACTTTGTTTGAGCTTTTATATATTTAGGAGGCCAACTATCCATTACAGAGGCTGACACCCACAAAGGCTGAGCTTGCCACTGATTGGTGGCAAGCTAGTAAGCATTTTTTTATGGCACAGATGATGAGCACCCCCCACTTCGAGAGCCATCACCTGATCGAGCCGATTCTACAGCTCGACACCCAATTCCATCACCTCCACAACGAGAGCCATCACCTATTCCATCCCATCATCGAGCTTCTTCTCCACCATCACCTCATGATAGGCGACCGACAAAGATGCCACGATATTTATCTCCCTGTTCTCCACCTCCACGGGCTGAGTTAGGGGAGTTACGTGATGAGGTCAATGCTTTGTGTGAGGAGGTCGGTACTTTACGTGACGACAATGGTGCATGACGTGATGAGGTACGGTCTTTAAGTGGTGAGGTAGAGGTTTTACGCGATGACAATGGTGCTTTACGTGGTGAGGTATCTACTTTACGTGATGAGGTAGTCGCTCTACGTGAGATTGTTACATCGTTGCAGAATGAGGTTCATACTCTACACAATGAGGTAAGTTTGTTTAATACTATACTAAAAATGCAAATAACCTTTTTTTGGCATTATTTAATTTTTTATTTACTGATTTAGTATTAATTTATTTTTAGCGGCCCGATAAGGTAGATGCTTTACGTCGGGTTTTTCTTGCACGAGGGAGTTCACGCATCAGACGTCATGCACGTGCCATTACGTCTTCGTTCACCCCAATTGTGCCAAGACTCCCTAAGAAGAAGCCCGATTCACCTGTCATCATTCAAGAGGCCTCTCCTATCGTTCAAGAAGCCCCTATCATCCTTCAAAAGGCCCCTCCCACCTTTCAAGAAGCCCCTGTCATCATTCAAGTGGTCCCTCCCACCGTTCAAGAGCCCGATTCACATGGCATAATATGTCGATATATTGATAAACCCCCTCACGTGCCCGACATGATGGATGAGAGTTGGCTTTCGTATGAGTTACCGATCAGTACCATTCCGGTATCTGAAGTTGAGAGGAGTACACTACTGGATACAATTCTAGATAATACCCTTTGGGCTAAGACCGCAGTTGATTTTTATCTACATGAGCGGAGCCATGGGTGTTACGCTGACATATGCAAACTCGACGATGATATGCATTTGTTTCTTGATCGGTCTTGGTGGGGTGTGTTATTAGGGGTTGAAGACAATGACTATTTCGAAGGGGGGTAAGTCTTATATTCTTATTATATTGCATTTTGATTATTTTTTTTTTAAATTTATGAAATTCACTAATATATGTATTTTTTTTATAAAACAACATATTGATGCTTGGGTGTCACACCTTCTGATAATAAGGAAATTGAAGAAAATAAAAAATACGCGATGGACTATTATGCCGACGTCTTTTCACGTAGCTCACTTGAAGGATCAGAGAGACATTTCATATGTGTTGGGTAATGGAAAAGCTAAACTTTATCCTGCGTGGTGGGAGGTTGTTGAAACATTTTAATATTTCGATATAACAAATTAAGTTAAATGGATTTTAAGATTTTCCAAATGATTTCTAAGTATATTCGATATAACTATTCGAATATCAAAACATTACTCCAAATATTTCAAAAATCATTTTTTTGATCCTTACTTAAGTGTAAAATTAAGTTTTAATCATAAAACAATTTCAAAATATTTTACAAAGTATTTCGAACCAATTCAAAGCCAAAAATTCCAGAATACTCAGAGGGAACGATTCCCCCCCATAGGAACCGATTCCCCCCTGAATGGTTTGGCTCCGAGATTTCCAGAATGCTCGGAGGGAACCGATTCCCCCCAAGGGGGTACCGATTCCCCCTGTTCAACGGTCGAAATATTTGAATTTACACTTAGGGAACCGATTCCCTATGATAGGGAACCGATTCCCCCCACTGTCCAAGCTGTTTTTTAAATGTTTTCACACTAAAACGGCTATAATATCTTCTCTAATTATCCCCAACGTTCAGAAGTGATCCAAGGTGTATTTAAGCAAGCTTAGAAGCCATTGATCAACAACAAGAAATATCAAGCAACTAGAATCAAGAGAGAATCAAAGAGAAAGCATCAAACCTCAAGTTTGAGCATTTCAAGCCCATTTTCATTCAATATTCATTTTGCTTTCAAGAACACTTTTTGTGCTCAATTGTATTCATCTTTGAGTGTTCTTTTCTTTGTTCTAGAATTGTGCAAACATCTTACCTTGTGAGGTTTTCTTGTAAGTTTGCAAATTTGTAATCTTCTCTTTGAGAAAAGAGTGTTCTCAAGAGTTGGGGTATACTCTTGAGGGAATTGTAAGGTTATCTCTTTGGCCTCAAAGAAAGAACAAATTAGTGAATTGTTGGAAAATCCTTAGTGTGGATAGCTAAGGTGGACGTAGACTTTGTTTGAGAAAGTCGAACCACTGTAAATCGCTGTGCAATTGCTTTCAATTTTCTGCAAAAGCTTCCACAAAATTTTATTGCCAATTCACCCCCCTCTTGGCCAATTTCGTCATTCGATTAACTCAACAATTGGCATCAGAGCCTAACTCATTTGAAGGTTTAATCGCCTCTTGAGTCGATCCGGGAAGAGTTACATCGATTACAAAGTCATCAATGGCCTCCACTTCAAACTTCGACTCCGGTCTTGATTCGATGCCCGTCAACAAGCCTCCTTTCTTCAATGGAGCTAACTATGCCTATTGGAAGAATAGAATGATGTACTTCATTCAAGCAAGTGACATGGGAGCATGGAATGCTGTAGAAGAAGGATACATCAAACCTCTCATCATCCAAGGTTGTGGAGTGAAGGAGAGACAAGAATGTTCCAGCTCAACTCCAAAGCCATCCATATTATTTTTTGTGCTCTTGGACCAGATGAATACGGAAGAGTTTCATCGTGTACAACCGCAAAAGAAATATGGGACAAACTTCAAGTCACACATGAAGGTACAGATGAGGTAAAGAAATCAAAAATTAGTATTCTAACGCATAGCTATGAAAATTTCAGGATGAAACCAAATGAAGACATCAAAGCTATGACGGATAGATTTTCAACGATTGTCAATGGTCTCAAATCATATGGAGAGATCATCTCAAATGAAAAGCTTGTGAGGAAGTTAGTCTACTCCCTCCCAAAATCATGGCAATCAAAGAAGACGGCAATCATCGAGTCTAAGGACCTATCGTCCTTAACTCTTGAAGAACTTATCGGTTCACTCCTCACTCATGAGATGATGCTTGAAGATGAGGTGGACCTTGATAAAGTTGAAGAGACACCAAAGGAGAAGGAGAAGAAGAAAAACATTGGAGTTGCTCTCAAATCCACAAAAGATGAGAGTGATTCTAATGATGATGATGACGAGGAAATGGCATTGTTTGCCAAACGGTTCAGAAAAATGATGAGACCTTACCAAGGAAGAAAATTCAAACGAAACGAAGGCCTCAAAAATGAACCAAAAGAGAAGGACCCAATCATTTGCTATGAATGCAAAAAGCCGGGGCATGTCAAATATGATTGCCCACAATTGAAGAAAAAGGGTCAATCAAAGAATAAGCACAAGGCTCATGTGGCTACATGGAGCGATGAAGAAGGTTCCGATGAAGAGGAACAAGAAGTAGCAACTTGTGCTTGATGGCATTCGGGGAAGATTCTAAGGTAACCTCTAACTCATCTGATTTGATGATTTATCTTATGATGAGTTATTTGAGGAGTACAATGGGTTGGCTTCGGATTATGAGAAATTGTTTTTAAAATATAAAAATGATGTTTCAAAATTGAAAAATGAAAACAAACTCATATCCAAAACCAACAACGATCTTGAAAGTAAAATCAAAAATTTGCAATCAAACTAGAAGAGTTTGAAAAGAAAAATTTAGATTTGCAAAATTTACTTTCAAAGATCAATGATGATCATCAAAAGAAAATTGATGATCTTAAATTTCTTTTGATAAAGTTGGAACAAAACATTTTGAAAAAGGTGAAAATTCAAAATCCAACTTTGTTAGAAAAAGTTTTAGAAACTACAATCATAGAGGTCCCCAAGAACCTCAAATGGAAAATATTAGAAGTGGTGGGTTCCTAAAGAACTCATTACTACTAAAGATAAAATATCCTACACAAATGGATACCTAAAGGGACTAGGATTTTGGAAACTAATGAATATGGACCCAAAAGAATTTGGGTACCAAAAATCAAAAATTAATCTATGTTTGTAGGGAAAGGAGCATTGCTACAAGGCACGGGAAACAAATTCAAACTCATGGTACCTTGATAGTGGATGCTCAAGACATATGACCGGAGACAAAAGCCGGTTCATTGAGCTTAACGCCAAAAATGGAGGAGAAGTGACTTTTGGAGACAATTCAAAAGGTCACATTGAAGGTATTGGTACAATAGGTAATACCTCTTCCATACAAATTAAAAATGTTTTATATGTGAATGGATTAAAGCATAATCTATTGAGTATTAGTCAATTATGCGATAAAGGATTCAATGTCTTATTTGAAATTAATGGTTGTAAAGTCATTGACATTGCATCTAATCGGATTATGCTTGTTGGTCATAGAATAGGAAACATTTACATGGTGCATTTAGATTCTATTGATATGACTAATTTATGCCTAGTTGCTAAGGATGAGCATGATAGTTGGTTATGGCATAGGAGACTAGGTCATGCTAGTATGAGTGTTTTGCAACGGCTAATTCAAGGTGATTTAGTTCGAGGGTTGCCTAAGCTTAAATTGATAATGATAAAATCTGTGATGCTTGTGCTAAAGGAAAACAAAAACGAGTTTCTTTTAAATCTATTAATGATGTATCAACTAGTAGAGTATTACAATTGATCCATTTAGATCTTTTTGGGCCAACTAGAATACTAGCTTGGGAGGAAAACAATATGCATTTGTCTTGGTAGATGACTATTCTAGATACACTTGGGTTCTATTCTTAAGTACTAAAGATGAAGCATTAGAAAATTTCATCACATTTTCAAAAATATCCAAAATGAAAAAGGTTACTCTATCACTAGTGTTAGAAGTGATCATGGAACTGAATTTGAAAATCTTGGATTTATTGAGTTTTGTAATTCTAACGGTATTAGCCACAATTTTTCAGCACCTAGAACCCCTCAACAAAATGGAGTTGTTGAGAGGAAAATCGAACTTTAGAAGAAATGGCTAGAACCATGCTTTGTGAAAATAATTTGCCAAAATATTTTTGGGCGGAAGCCACAAATACCGCTTGTTATGTTGTAAATCGAGTAATGATTAGGCCAATTTTAAAGAAAACTCCATATGAAATTCTCAAAATAAAAAGCCTAACATTAGCTATTTTCATCCTTTTGGATGTAAATGTTTTGTTTTAAACAACGGTAAAGAAAATCTTGGTAAATTTGATGCTAAAAGTGATGAAGGAATTTTTCTGGGTTATTCCTTAAATCTAAAGCTTATCGTGTATTTAATAAAAGAACTTTAGTTGTAGAAGAGTCTATACATGTTGTTTTCGATGATAATCCCCTTCCGAGGAAGGATTCTTCTGTTAATGATGATGTAGGTATTGTACAAGCAAATGACGTTAGACATTACGTTGGAGAATCATCATCAAAGAAGAAACAAAAGATGAGGAAACTCATGATCCCCTCGAGAATCCAACCATTGAAGAAAGGGAAGTATCTTTTCCAAGAGAGTACAACTATGTCAAGGATGGTGAAATTATAGGTGATCTATCAAAAGGGGTAACTACTCGATCTTCTCTTAGAAATATCTGTAATTATGTTGCATTTATTTCATGCATAGAGCCTAAGAACATCAAAGAAGCATTAAAAGATGAACATTGGATTATGGCTATGCAAGAAGAATTAAATCAATTTGAAAGAAGTAAAGTATGGACATTAGTTGAAAGGCCTAGTGATAAATCTACTGTAGGTACTAGATGGGTTTTTAGAAATAAACTTGATGAAAGTGGTAATATAGTGAGGAACAAGGCTAGACTTGTTGCTCAAGGCTATACTCAAGAAGAAGGCATAGACTATGATGAAACATACGCTCCCGTAGCTAGGATGGAAGCAATTAGAATGTTATTAGCATTTGCATGTTTCAATGAATTTAAATTATATCAAATGGATGTTAAAAGTGCATTTTAAATGGTTTTATAAAAGAAGAAGTGTACGTGGAACAACCTCCAGGTTTTGAAGATTCAAATTTTCCGGATCATGTTTTAAAATTGACAAAAGCTCTTTATGGTTTAAAACAAGCTCTAGAGCTTGGTATGAAAGATTGTCAAATTTTTTAATTGAAAAAGGTTTTTTAAAAGGAAAGGTTGACACTACATTGTTTTAAAGAGAAAAGGTAAAGATTTATTAGTAGTTCAAATTTATGTTGATGATATAATATTTGGTTCTACTAATGATGTTCTTTGTCAAGAATTTCTAAGCTAATGCAAAGTGAATTTGAGATGAGCATGATGGGGGAGCTCTCATTTTTCTTGGGACTCCAAATCAAGCAAAGAAAAGATGGCATCTTCATTAATCAAGCTAAGTACGTCAAAGATATGCTCAAGAAGTTTGGACTGGAAAATGGGAAACCTCATAACACTCCAATGAGCTCTTCAACAAAGCTTGACTTAGATGAAGGAGGTAAATGTGTAGATGTTAAATATATAGGTCAATGATTGGCTCTTTGCTTTATCTAACTGCAAGTAGACCGGACATTATGTTTAGTGTTTGCTTATGTGCTAGATTTCAATCATGTCCTAAGGAATCACATTTACTAGCTGTTAAGAGAATCTTTAGATACCTTAAGGACACTCCTAGTTTAGGACTTTGGTATCCTAGAGACTCTAGTTTTAGCTTGCATGCTTTTTCTGATGCGGATTATGGAGGATGCAAATTAGATAGGAAAAGCACCTCCGGTACTTGCCAATTCCTTGGAAATATGCTGATTTCTTGGTTTTCAAAGAAACAAAATTGTGTTGCATTATCTACCACTGAAGCTGAATACATTTCAGCTGGTAGTTGTTGTGCACAAGTTTTATGGATGAAACAACAACTTTTTGATTATGGAATTGAAGTAGGTACTATTCCTATCAAGTGTGACAATACTAGTGCTATTTGTCTCACTAAAAATCCCATCCAACACTCTAGAACTAAGCACATTGAAATAAGACATCACTTCATTAGAGACCATGTCACTAAGGAAGATGTAGTTCTAGAATTTGTTGATACTTTGCACCAATTAGCGGATATCTTTACAAAACCCTTAGACAAGGAAAGATTTTGGACACTTAGGAGAGAATTAGGTTTGATCAATCTATCTTCACTTAGTGTTTAAAATAATTTTAGCACTTTTAATAAATCTTGAAAAATGCTTATATTTTTTGATTGCATTCTTGCTATTAGTTAGGGGGAGTTTGTGATTCTTAATGAAAATTAATTTTATGTTCAAAAATCAAATTAAAGATTAATTTAATTATTTGAACATAATTAATGTTTGATATATGAGTTGCCAATACCACTAGAAAAGATTAATTTAGCATTTTGTGCTTAAAAAATCTGATTTTAGCATTTTGGTGCAGAGGGAATCGATTCCCCCCTGAGGGAACCGATTCCCCCCACAGGGGAATCGATACCCCCCTGGGGTTCTGCTAAAATCGGGCAGAATAACCCCAAATTCTCCAAAAACCCTCTTCTCTCTCTCTCCGCCGTTCTCACCCTCTAAACCCCTCAAATCTCCATTTTTGCCTCAAATCAACGATATTAATCGGAATTTGCTTCATAAATCATCTTCCAAACCTGTTGGAATCATTAAAATCGTGCAAACAACATCTAAATCCCCTCAATCTTCATATTTCAAGGTAAATTTTTCTAAACTCTTTATTTCATTATTTTTGAACATAGGATTAGTTTCAATTAGTTCTAGGTTGAAATAGTGATCGGGCATTGATTATTTAGTGATTAGAAACTAGATGTTACAACTAATTTCATCAAAAACACAAGAATTTTTCAAATTTTTTAAAATTTTCGAAATAAAAAAAAAATGTTATTTTTCAAATTATTGTGTTTTGATCAAATTATATTGTTATTATGAAAAACTATACATATATTGTTTCTCAAAACCATATTTTTCAAAAGTTTTTTCAAGAACTTTGCCCATTAGGATTGTTTTAGAGAATCTTGAAATATTGAGGACTCATTTGAGTTTTGGGATTAATTGAATTGCATACACTTGTTTTAAAATTGCAGGTTATTATATCTATTCCGATTTCCTTCACCATGTCAAATCCTAAACGTCCTAGGTCTTCATCTAGTCGTTCTAGTCGTCAACCAAATCCACCTCAAAATCCTCCTTCTATTCCAATTTCTAATCCCAATCCCACTGATCCTAACTTGACTATCCAAAATTCGTGTTTCAATCATCCTGGGTCTAGAAATCACCGATATTGGTATTATCAATTTCGATTCTTACAAAATCCGGGAAGAACGTATTCCTTCTCGTCAAGCTATGTTAGCTATCGATTTTAAATATCTTCCCATTTTACAAGAATGGAAATTTGATAAACTATTTGATCTTGAACCCATCGTTTACCATCAACTTGTTCGTATTCTTCTCTAATGCTGTATGTGTTAAAAACCAAGCTGAAACAGAAACTATAGGAATTCGTTCCTACCTCCTAGGACAATTCTTATATTGACCCGGCATATATAGCCAATACATTTGGATTAGATAATGATGGTATCTCGAATGAAAAACAAATTTTAGGTTCTCGTTACAAAGAAGAGATAGTGCGAGTGTCTTAGACCTACATGAGCGTTTTCTTCATCTAATGATTTCTTGGTGGTTTCGACCATCCGGAGGTCGTTATTCTACTCTTAGAGCTTTGGATCTTTGGTGGTTACATTGTTTCGAAAACCGTATTAAAATTAACCTACCTCAGATTATTTTTGCTGAAATTGTTGAAACCGTAAATCTTGTTCCTAACAAGAAACACTGTTCATCTCTAGTTTACGGTTGCTTTTTGAGTAATCTGTTTTCCAAAGCTGGGCTTAGAGTAAGTCTAGATGCCGTTTTTCCTCTTAAGAAACAAATAAATCTTCTTTCCTTAACGAGAGCGGGATGGGTAAAGGACAAAGAAACCGGTGAATGGGTTCGTTCTTCTACTCCGGGAGCTAGTTCTTCACAAGCTCCACCCGAAGCTGACGAAGATCCCGAGTTTGAACAATTAATGAGGGATATTGATGAAGTTGAAGAAGAACCTGATCAGCCCGAAGAGCAGCCCGAGGAGCAAGCACAACAAACGCATCAAATGCCTCCATATTTTCAATCCTTTATGGAGACATTCGATTACCGATACGCTACCATGGACTCGCGTTTTTCCTCTATAGAGTCTCATTTATCCACAATGGGAGCTCAACAATTAGAGATTCTTCGGGAGATGCGTGCAAACAATGAATCAACCAACGCTCGTATAAATGAACTCACACACGAGATGGCCGCCATGCGAGCCCGTTTTCCTCCTACCGATCCGGATGCTTGATTTTATGTTTAACTTTAAAACTTTGAATATTGTTTCAACATTTTGATATGTTTGATTTTGTGGATTGTTGGATTTTGGATATATGAATGGTGTGAACTTATATGTTTGGTGTGTTTTATTCATTTTTGCATCATTTACATTATCATTAGCAATATGACCAATTTTGCCATATCACATTATTTATGAATATTGAATTATGAAACTAATGGCTAACCTCTCTTTTGATTATGATCTTAGCAGCTTAAGCTTATAATTAATAAATCAATTGGCTACATGATTTACAAAACCTTGTTTTACAATGTCTTTTTGATTTAACAAAAAGGGGAGAAGAATAAGTGTTAAAGTAAGGGGAGTAAGTGTTAAAGTAAGGGGGAGTAATTTCTAATTTTAATTTTCTAATTTCAAAACTTGATTTTTAATTTTCTAATTTCAAAACTTGATTTCAAAAATCTTAAAATTACTAAAATGTTTTGTTATATCAAAAAGGGGGAGATTGTTGAAACATTTTAATATTTCGATATAACAATTAAGTTAAATGGATTTTAAGATTTTCCAAATGATTTTCTAAGTATATTCGATATAACTATTCGAATATCAAAACATTACTCCAAATATTTCAAAAATCATTTTTTTGATCCATACTTAAGTGTAAAATTAAGTTTTAATCATAAAACAATTTCAAAATATTTTACAAAGTATTTCGAACCAATTCAAAGCCAAAAATTCCAGAATACTCAGAGGGAACCGATTCCCCCCCATAGGAGGAACCGATTCCCCCCTGAATGGTTTGGCTCCGAGATTTCCAGAATGCTCGGAGGGAACCGATTCCCCCCAAGGGGGTACCGATTCCCCCCTGTTCAACGGTCGAAATATTTGAATTTTACACTTAGGAACCGATTCCCTATGATAGGGAACCGATTCCCCCCACTGTCCAAGCTGTTTTATTAAATGTTTTCACACTAAAACGACTATAATATCTTCTCTAATTATCCCCAACGTTCAGAAGTGATTCAAGGTGTATTTAAGCAAGCTTAGAAGCCATTGATCAACAACAAGAAATATCAAGCAACTAGAATCAAGAGAGAATCAAAGAGAAAGCATCAAACCTCAAGTTTGAGCATTTCAAGCCCATTTTCATTCAATATTCATTTTGCTTTCAAGAACACTTTTTGTGCTCAATTGTATTCATCTTTGAGTGTTCTTTTCTTTGTTCTAGAATTGTGCAAACATCTTACCTTGTGAGGTTTTCTTGTAAGTTTGCAAATTTGTAATCTTCTCTTTGAGAAAAGAGTGTTCTCAAGAGTTGGGGTATACTCTTGAGGGAATTGTAAGGTTATCTCTTTGGCCTCAAAAGAAAGAACAAATTAGTGAATTTGTTGGAAAATCCTTAGTGTGGATAGCTAAGGTAGTGGACGTAGACTTTGTTTGAGAAAGTCGAACCACTGTAAATCGCTGTGCAATTGCTTTCAATTTCTGCAAAAGCTTCCACAAAATTTTTATTGCCAATTCACCCCCTCTTGGCCAATTTCGTCATTCGATTAACTCAACAATATAGTTTTTTTAAAAGACATTTTGAAAATATATATAATATATAGTTTTTAAAAAACATTTTTGAAATTATATATATAATTTTTTAAAACGTTTTTGAAAATACGTATAATATATAGTTTTCACAAAAGCATTTTGAAAATTTATATATTATATGTTTTTGAAAACTTTTTATATATTATTATTGTTTATTATTGTTATTATTATTATTTCCTATTTATTTATTTTTTTTCTTTTTTTTTCTTTTCTGTCCAAGGTCCAAAAGAATCAAGTCCAATATACAGGTCCAACGGTTAGGCCTGAACCAGCCCAAACAGCTAGGGTTTTCACGCTTGGAACAGCGCCGCTCAACAGGGGACCGTTAGATCAGGAGAGGTCAATGGCCAATATCGTAAGGGAGTTAGGGTTTGTTTAACCCTAAAAAATATTAAGCTGCGGCCAGATCTGGACCGTTGGATCTGACCCAATCCAACGGTCAAGATCAAGTCAATGAGAGTTCCAGAAGGTTGAACGACAACAACCACACACCGGTCAGCACCGGGATTTATGGCCGGGGAAATCGGGACTAACCCATCCCGAAATCCCCTGCCAACGGCGAGCACGTTACCATGATAATCGGAGATAGCGAACGTTGGTGGTGGGTATAAATACCCACCACCCACAACATAGGGAGAGACATCGATCTACACAGAGATCACGACTGAGAGAAAACCCACCAGAAACCATCATCGGCTAAAAAACCACGAGGGGAACATAACAACCATCACACGATCGTACCAACACAAAAACAAACGAGGACCACCGGTGGGAAACAGAACCACCGAATCAACAGTGGATCATAGAGCCACTACGGACTCAAAACAACACACAACAAAATATAAACCCAAAGGCCGAAGCCCCACAGCAGAAAAATCCAAGAAAACATATACAGTAAGCAAGATTAGAGAGAATCTGGTGAGAGGGGAGAGGATGATATTTGAGGGAAATGGTGAGAATGAAGGGAGATTAGAGAGTTTTGGGTATTTATATAATAGGGACCATTTTGCAAATAGAAGATTCTTAAATTCGCTCCGCAATCCCTGATAGTTTGAGTCGCATTACAATCCGGTCACCATTTGTAATTTTACCTCTGGATTCTCAATTCATTCAATTTAGTCAATGTTTATACTTTGTGGATTAACCCTCTAATTTTTTTTTGCAGTTTGGTTTTTTTGTCTCAATTTAATACTCTAAATTTTTTATTTATTTATTTTTTAATTATTATTATTCTATTTTATCTTTCATCATTTTTATTTTATTTACTGTAAAATTTAACATTTTTTTTGTGTGGATTGTTTAACATATTTTGATTATTTTTATTTTTTATTTCCATTTTTTTGTTATTTTTATTGTTATGTTTTTCTCTTAATTTATTTAATTTTTTTATTTAATTTTTTTTCTTTGATTCACTTTTTATTCCTTTTATTTGATATTTCTTTATTTACTTAGTCATTTATTTTTTCCAATTTAACATCCTTTTGACATTTTTTCAGTAATAATCTCAATCGATCAAAGGTAAGCAAATCAAATCGGATTTTTAAATTTAAGTTTTAAATTTAAATTTTCATAACTAAGACAACCGATAAATTAATTGGTACCGAAAGGGCAGTTCAATGGTGTTAATCCTTTATTGACCGTAACCGACTCCCGAACCCGACACGTTTCTGGTACAACGCAGATCAGGTAAGATGGTGTCCGACCTACCTAAATTCGTTTTAAAATGGTCGATGACGACTCTAACCGAAAGACGGTCGAGACACTGGGAAAACAATAAGAACCTGAGAATGATGGAAAGCAAGAAGGAAATAGAAGGTACGTAGGTTCTGAGATATTGCAATCCTACAAATCAACACCAGAAAAAGGGTCAACTTTCACTTCAAAGAACATGAAGAAATAGCTTAGAAAACTGCACAGGGAGATCCAAATGAAGAGAGAGTTACCCTGTTAAACCCAGGAAAAATATACGGAGGAGTGGGAAGGTGAAGAGCGACCGGTGTGTCCTGCAATTAATGAGAAACACAACAGCAATGAAGAAGTGGAATTGAAAACAAAGTTTTTATGTAAGAATATGGTTATAGAGAAGGCTTTATTCTGAGAGCAGAAGGCAGCGAAAGAGTAGCCCCTGGAATGTGTTAAGCTACTTGGGGAGTGAAATGGCGACTCGTTTAGCAGAGGCGAATCATAGTTATTTTGTTCAAATTCGTCGGTATCAATAGAAAAATAATAACATGATTTACCATAAATAAATGCGTTTGGATATAATGTTATTTTACGATTAAATATAATTATAAATATTTATAAGAGTAGAAGAATCAAACCTAACTGCCCACGCTTTGGCTACTAAATATGGAGTTTTAGTCTGTATTGGACCATTAGTGCATTGGTTCCTATTATGGTGACCAGGCCCGGCTCCTGACAGGAGCAGCCGGAGCGATGGCCCCACTTTTTAAAAAATATCAGAAATTAAAATTTTAAAAAAACACATAAATGTCAATCAATTTTAAACTCTACAGCTACACCATCGTCTTCAAAAAATTTCTCCCACTTCATTTAGTTTTCAATTTATTCTCTACAATTTAACTCTTAAATTTTTTTCAAATCTTCGTTAACGTTAACTTTTTTTTCTAGGCCCGATAATGGCCGAAACGGCCCTGATGGCGATGAATATCCAAGGTCATGGGTGTCCGTTATTTAATGGAGAGGATTGGTTCATTCTCTTTGCTGTTATTTGCTGGAAACTCTGGAAGAGGAGGTGTAGCCTTATCCTTCAGCCCGATTAAATAGAGGTCTAAATTGGGTGAATGTGCAGTGGAAGCAGCTGGAACATTGCTGGGTAAAAGCAAATTCTGATGGAGCTGCTGGAGGACTTGGAAATATGGCTGCTGCTGGGGGGTTTTACGCGATGAGTGGGGAAACTGGTTATTTGGCTTTCGTCGAAGCATTGGACACTGTTCGGCTTTGACGGCTGAACTTTGGGCGATATATGACGTTCTTTCCTATGCTTGAAATTTTGGGGTTCGGAAAATCGAGGTTGAAACAGACTGTTTATGGGCGGTGGAAGCTATTACTCGGGTATCAGATGTTGGGATTCAAGAGTTGTTATGCAGGAATTGGGAAACGAAGCTCTCGCATATTTGTCGAGAAAGGAATAAGGTGGCGGACAAGCTCGCCAAACTGGCCAGGGGAATCCGATTGGGGCGCTGATTCACCGAGAACCTCCCAGGGAGGTTGCTGAGTTAGCATACCAAGACCAAGTCTGCATGGTTTAGATACTTGTGTTCTTTGCCGTATTACCAATAAAGAAACATATTTTATATAATTAAGATGATTAGAATGTAATATAAGTTTATAATCTATTTTGATTATTAACAATAAAAATACCATACAAATATAACCGTCGAAACTTAAGATTTTTAGGGAGAACGACCCTCTTTCTAAACATCAAAATCACTTAATTGAATCAAAATCATAACATAGGTGGAGGCACTTTACCCTTAAGGGGTCATATGCATACGATATACTCATTATTTTATATAATTGATTAAATATGGTTCAATATATTGAAAGAAGAAAACAATAATTACTTGCTTATTTTATTGAAAAGTTTATTATCCATACTTTTGTACTCTATTAATTTTTGGATATCCCATTGAAACATAATCTAAACTAAATATTAAGTACGTATCATTATCTAAAATGTTATTGATTTCATGGTTGTAGCTGTGGTGGAGAATCGCCATGGCCCTACCTTAAATCATTGAACCACCAGCTTAAACATAAAACAATTTGAGCCGAAACATCTGCTCCAAATCTGTCTGATTTATCCTGCAGGCCGAAAGTTGGTCTAGATTCTCAATATAATGTACAAAATTCGAACACCTTAAAAATAAACGTAGTATCTATTTTAATATAGAATCGAATTTAAATATCCGAATTTACAATATACAAGACATTATTAGGAGAATCTGTTGTTTATAGAAAAGGATCTACTAGCTTATTCCATATTATGCTTGTAGTGGGAAAAAATAAACTACATCACCGTGGGTGTATTTGAGAGTAAAGGATCTTTATTAGAAGACTCAGTGTCATTGACCATTTTCTCTTCTTGAGCTTGCCCCCAAATCACAGCATAAAATCCAATGGCTATTATGGCTGCTCCAAGCAAACTGCACCCACATGATCCATAATTCAAATCTTAACGCATGCATTGTGATGTTATTTCATTTTTATGTTCACCATATGAAAAAGTTACACTCACCTTCCAAGATAAAGCTTGTCACCCAGAAAGGTGACCCCCATAGCAAGAGCAATGACCATCCCAAGAGGCTTAAACATGGCAACATAGATAGGCCCTTTCTTCCTCAACGCCCATTTATGAACCACGCTTCGAAATGCTACCGCAAATGCCGCCTACAAAACCACGATCATGTGCACCGAGTCTTTAGGCCCGAACATATATGATTTTCTCGACAGTTATATTTCATGTTCTATTTTAGTTCGTTACCGTGTACACGAAAGCTATTAACTCCATATTCATCCCGATTCGCCAAGCGTCCGGGTCCTTCTCGACCACCACCGAGACAACTGAGGATAGTATGGCAACGACGATGCTGGCCATGAGTGTCACCAGCATCTCTGCAGGGTACCCCCTTATAATCCACGTCTGCAGATGAGTGTTAGCAGCAAAATTATGCGTTTAACACAAAATGGCTCATTGTATATGGATTAAGGGTGTACCTGAACGTTAAGTATGATTGCGAAGATAATACTATGGAACGCTAGGATAAAGCCTCCGACGATCCAGTTTGAGTGAGGAATCCAAAGAACGTGGTGAAGCGATCTGTTGTTGTGCCATGGAGCAAAGGTAAGTGGAAAACCTTTGTATAAAGTCACAACAAATGCCCCTGTGATTGATACCAAAGTGCCTAAAGACTTTGCTTGGCTGCTTTTGATCCCTAGGTCCAGCGTTTCCATCCTGCACACACCATTTCAAGATTGTTTTTTTTTTTTAATTTTGCACGACAAATATTATATTCATTATAAAATCCACATACAGTGGATATTAAAAGAACCCCTACAGGGTTATACAAAATCCACGCCAAAACGATCAAAACAAAATAACAATAAATATATTTATCTATTAATGATATTGAGTTAGAATGGGTGTTTTTGAGAGGTAAAATTATGTCAACATCGAAACTCCGAATAGTTAATATTTGTAATTATTGTGATCAATTAATGGCATCATAAAAGTTTGGAATTAAATTATGTCAAATTAAAATATAGTTTTAAATTATAAATTAAAGCATATTATATGGTGAAAACCATAATTTCAACAATGTAGTATCTAACCTTACAAAAAAAAGGAATTTGATAAATGATATTACTCAAATCTTTATAAGTGTATAGATTATTTTAATTTAAAATAATTAGAGACAAATATTCTTATAAGGCAAAATTTTAGAATGAATGTCAAACATTGGTATCCACTACTAATTTTATAAGGTAAAATTCATAAATGGACATTAAAATATATCAAATGGTCTTTTTAGACGTTAAATTTTCAAAATTTATATAATAGACATTGGACTTTAGATTTTGTTACAAATGGGGACAACGTCATTATCTATCATTAAAGACGTGACGTGGTAAGTTAAATTAATAGAAAATATCTCATTTGACCCTTTAATTATGATTAAAATTTTATTTTATTGTTCGTTTTAATTAAAATATTTTTTTATTATGTTGGTTAAATTGAAAACAAAATGGATATAAATAAATGAAATATTATTGTTAGTGTCATGTTATAAATATTGAATTTATACCATATAAATTACTTGATACATTATTAAATGTTAATGACTGTTTCGATTATTTTCATTTAAGTTTGATGTATTCTTCTTATTAATATGATACTAGAACTTTATGGATGTATTTTTTAAAATTGTGTTTAAAATTCTTAAACAAAAGTTAAATATTTGAATCACACCGTTTAGTAAAAAACAATTATATTCTTTGATAATTGAATTTTTTGGATCTCAAAAATTATAAATAATAAATTTTATAAATACAATCATGATTAATAAATAATTAATTATAAGATAATTTGATGAATGAAAAAATTCCAAAAAATTGTAATTTTTAATTTTAAAAATAAAATGTTTTCAAATATTTTAAGAAAAACTATAATTTCTAATTTCTTTATTAAATTATTGCTTAAAAATATTAAAAAATATATGAAAAGAAAATTTTAGTTAAAATTGAAAGGCCAAAAAAAATATTTTTTATTAATTTAGTATGTCGCGTCACTCCCTTAACAATAATTCATGGTTGTTACTTATTTTTTTTAATAAAATCCGAAATTTAATGTTTTTTTATAATTTTAAAATTCAATAAAAAAATGAAATTATTTTAATAAATTTTATGATAATTTATGAATTTTTCGATAGTTTTATATTAATGATGCATATCAATGCACATCATTAGTGGTGCACATTGATGTGTATTACTCTCTCTAGAGTCATTCTCCTTCTAATGTGTGTGTATTGCATTTCAATTTCACATGATCTGTGGAATTATGTATATTAATATAAATTTTAATTTTTTTAATAATTTAAAATGATTATAAGATAATATTTACAAAAATAATATTATATTTCATTATTACAATCACTTAGTAATAAATTTCCTTTAAATTTTAATTCAATTTTCATGGTTATCATTAGGTAAATTGCACGTTTAGTATTTAAACTCTAAATTTTGACTCGTTTTAGTATCTAAACTTTCAAAATCATACCTAATGTTTAGATTTTGTTTTGGTTTGATACATCGTTGCTAAGGTGATTTGCAAGTGACACCTTTTATGGGTAAATTGCATCATTCATCACTCAATTATCTGCTCAATCCTATTTTGGTCACTAAAGTTTAAATTTTTAAAATTTAATTACTTAACTTTCAAATTACTCCTAATTTAATCACTATAACTTTCAAATTTAATTTTTTATTTCTAATTATATATTAATAAAATAATAATAAAAATGTTATGCCACAAAAATTATTAATAAAATAAACTAGAGTGATTAAAATAGGAGCAATTTGAAATTTGAGTAGTTAGATTGAAAATTTTTAAACTTTAGTACCAAAATAAGAGAGAAGATAGTTGACTGATGAATGATGTAATTTACCCATAAAAAATACAGTGTTGTTAAGTTTTTAACGGCGATGTACTAAAATAAAATAAAAACTAAATATTATGTATGGTTTTAAAAAATTTAAAAGTTTAGATACTAAAATAAAATAAAACTGATAATTTAAGTACTAAATACGTAATTTACCCTAACTATTTTTACATAGGTTGAAAATATTTAAACATCATATCATTATATTTCAAGTGAAAGGTCATTTGACCAACCAAATCAACCATACGACATCTCTGTGTCTTATTTTTATTAATCATAAGATATTTTTTATATATTCAATATTTAAATTAGATATATTTTTTAAAAATATTTAATTAAAAATTAATGAACAATGAATAAATTTTAATTATATTTGACTTAAATTGTATATATCTAATTCTACTTGAAAAAATTCAAGCAAAATTTGAATAATAAAATATGACTTATCAACACAACTAATTCAAATTCTTTTTAACTCGGGTCAA
The DNA here is from genome assembly GCF_006381635.1 of Hibiscus syriacus. Lineage (NCBI taxonomy): Eukaryota > Viridiplantae > Streptophyta > Magnoliopsida > Malvales > Malvaceae > Hibiscus > Hibiscus syriacus. The sequence goes on along the minus strand of NW_024063307.1, from coordinate 2,224,096 downwards.
CTCAAATAACTCGAATACACTTCCTTAATTCCTCTTTCATCATAACTTCATTTTGACAAACTTGAATCATATGCTCGTATAACACAATAAATCATTCATGTAACTCTAGTTTCTATTTTCAACAATAAATTTAGTCTTTTTACAATGGCATAATACTAAAATTAACCAAACCTTTGCTCTAATGGTCTCTTCAACCTATATATATTTTTTTAATATTTTAACCTTTAACCTTTTAGTTTTTAATCAAAATAACACTTATTAGATGAAAAATCGTTAATTAACTAACAATTAATATATGTTGTTGATGTGATATTTTTACATATGCTTAATTGATGGCGTACACATGACATGTAATCCATTTTTTTAACGAAAACGATATATTTAGAGCATATAAATAATCGGATGATTAATTTTAAATAAATAAAAAAGAATAGTAGGATGACTATCATTTATTCCTCTCTCACATAATTTGTCTTACATTGACTATACACATAGTTTAGAGATATATTTGATCATTTTCTGGAAATGACAAAATCATCTCTAAAATATAATTGATAGATTTGATGAATTTATTTTGATATGTCTAAAATAATGACACATATAAGTATTATTGTTTGTTATTGTTTTAATATAACATTTTGAATTATTTAACAAAATAATATTATATAATTGAGGGACCATTTTTATCAAAAACACCACATATTATGGGTTCTGGAGATGATGTTGATACCAGTGAATTTGAGCCGTTTAAAAAACCCCAAAAAGTAAGTAAATATGCACTGGGAATACATAAAAAAAAAACGGACCTAGAGATGATGGAGATGATGAAAGTGAAAGCCGGAGAGAGATCAGCCATGGCGGACGCCAGAGTCGGAGATCCATACCCTATTCCAATATAAGTGCACATCTGCCCACTATAACTGAAAAACCCAAAGTTCCAACAACTAAAGTTCGTTCATGAATCCACCAGCTTTCTCAATCTCTAAAGAGGGAAAACGAAAACCTACCTGAGAACGCCTAGAAGGAGTATTTTGTAAATGGTGGACCGTGTAAGCGCAGGTGGGCTCTTTTTCCTGCAATTTTATCGATACCCAAGCTCTCGGAATTCGAATCGATGAAGCCGAAGAAAGAAAACGGAAATCGTAATTACCTGTAGAAGATGAGAATGCATGGGGCGAGCAGGAAGATGCCGAGAACGTTTGAGTAAAAAACGAGCACGAAATCACTGAGTCCTCTGTTCATGGCGGCTTTATTTACAGTGTTTAAGCCCACCTCTAAGAACTCTGTTGCAACCATTATTGCGGTAACACTTGCCCCCCACATTATCTCCTCTCTGTAGTTCACTTTAGAGTTTTGGGATAGTGATAATCTGTGTGAGGCAGAAGATAAAAGAGTCACCTTCCTAACATATAGAAAAAGAAAAGAGAAATGAAGGGAGGAGGAAATTGTATTGTTTTGCAAAGATACCACATCGATGAGATAGTTATATCATGACATTTTTGTACTCTATAATATAATGAACTAATATAGCATCATCAACAAAATTTTGTCATTTCCCAGGGCATTTGGACCGGGTTCTCTAGTTAAATAGTAAAATATTATTTTTATTTTCTTTTAAATATTAACAATTTAATTTAATCTTTTTGTAATTTAAATTAATTTAAATGTTTAGTTTGTAAAATAATAATTTAGTGTAAATAATTTCAACATGTTTTTTTAATAAAAGTTGCAAAATTTATTAAAAATAAAAATATTTAGAATTTTAGTGAAGATCTACAAAAAATAGTAATTTGAACAAAATAAATTAGTTGATTATGATTATATAAGTAAAAATGTTTCTCAACTAAAAGTTTGAGAATAAAGATAGATACAAATAAATCTGATTATATCACAAAAGAATTATAAAATAAATCAAGTTACTGAAATCATAAAAGGACTCGAGCAACGTAATAAAAATATCCACAAATGTAAATTGCTTATCAAAATATAATTCGATGATTCAACACAGGAAAAATCAATACGCTAACTAATAAGAAATAACTTAATTAATCGATACGACATCAAATTAATTTATGAGAAAAAAATATGCACGAAAAAAAGTTAAAATAACAAATATAAAAGATAAAAAATTTGTCAAAAGATATAAAAAATGTATTATAAAGATGGAGAAAAATTTGTCATAAAAAAACATAATTATTAAAAATTATAAAAAAATATAATACAAGAGATCAAAAGAAAATTAAATAATACAATCAAATCATACCAAAATTGATGTCATCATCTATTTAGCCACACATGGGGAGAGAAAAGAGAAAATCTAAGATTTTTATTATTTAAATATAATTTTAAAATTTTATCTCTTATTTTTCAAGTTATTGACATTACTCACCTTAACAACGTATACACCCTATAATAATAGAAATTGTTTGAACTGAAAATCTCAAAAAGAAAATGATATTTTATTTGATTACTAAAACCACTAAATGATATCATTCCTCACTTTTTTTTTAGGGGAGTTTGGTTTAAAGATTTTGAGATTTTCATAAGATGGGAATCTCACATTCTCATGTTTGGTTAGTTGGGAATCTCATTCTCGATAATGATTTATTATCAATAGTGGACTTTTTGGGGTATATTACCGGCGTTTTGGACTAAAATGCCCTTAAATTTTTATTTTTTTTAAATATCTTTTTCCTGTCATTGAATAATAAAAATTCTACGAATGTTAAATTATAAATTTATCCTTAAATTATTTTAGATTTACAAAAAAAAAATCTATAATTAAAATTTTATATGAAGTTCAGGGGTTAAAAAAATTTACCCTTTCATTAAACATTTTTTATATTTTTAATTTTGTAAACAAAATTATATAAATATTATGAATTTAATTTATTAAAGAAAATATATAAATATTTTACAATTTGTAATATTATACAAATATATAATAAGGACAATTTGATCAAATATATATTCTAATAATCTTTTATTCCTTTAACCAAATACGGTAATCTTACATTCCTGTTAAATCAACCAAACACAAAATACAATATTCCCAGTAATCTTATTCTCTGATAATCTTTTATTCCCACTGATAATCTTACATTCCGTAACTCAAACGCACCGTTAACGTTATTTGATCCTGACGCTAAAATTATTTTTAAAATGGAGTTGTTAACCCATCGCACGGATTATGTTTCTTGCTATACTATAGTTTGACTAAATTAAAATAAAGGTTAAACTCAACAATTACAATTAATCTTCCGGTCAATAGTCAAATCAGTAGAAAGATGTAACAAAATGATGTCAGAATCAGTGAGAAATACAAATATTTGCACCAAACTTGTATGGAATTTTCTTTCCCTTGTAAAGCCAGCTTTCAAATACAAGCACAAATATTGATGAATGAAGAAGATAGAAACAAAGAAATAAAAATAGTAAAATAGCCCTCTCACCCCATGATATGCTAAGTGCCAAGAAAGTTGGGTTAATAGTCTCTATAAAAATTTTAAATTTTATATGTTTTATATTTTATAGGATTAAATATACATAAAAAAAAAGGTGTACAATGTATGTCTGTTATTCCAGTTTAGTGTTTAATTTTTATTTTGTTCTAATTTGATGTTTAATATTTCATTCTGTAATTCAAATTAGGTCAACCCGTGACGGACCATTAAGTTTGGTCTTTAAGTGACACTTGTCACAACCTGATAATTTTAAAAATTTTATTTAAAATTAAAAAAATTAAAATTACATATATATTTTTTAAAAGGAAAACAAAAATTTTGAAATTAACTCAAAACTTTGAAAACCTTCATTTCAACCCCTAAATCCACGCCAACCATCTGCTTTTTTCACCGTCAAAGTTACACCCGACCTCCCCTCTCTTCAGTGACCAAAAACCCCATTAAAATCATGATCGATTGATGGTCGATCGGCAGTTGAAATCGTGTGGGATCGCGATTTTCATCCTAGGGTTCGTCGGGTATAAAACGTTGATTCGTCATCGATCAACCGTCGATTGGTCAATATTTGATGGGGGTTTCGCTCGCCGAGGGGAAGGGAGGTTGTGTGGAGCTTCGTCGACGGCAAAACACGGCGACCAACGTGGGTTTAGCGGTTGAAATGAAGGTTTTCAAAGTTTTGGGTTTATTTCAAAAAAATTGTTTTCATTTTAAAAAATATATATGTAATTTTAATTTTTACATTTTAAATAAAAAATTTAAAATTACTAGGTTGTGACACATGTCACTTAACGGAAAAGTTAACGCCGTTGATGGCCCAGACACCTAAATGTGTAATAGACTGGATCGTTAGACACCAAAGTGGAACAAAAAAAAATATTAGGTACTAAATTGGAACCAAAGGCATACGTTGGGTACCTTTTGTATATTTAAGCCTATTTTATATTAAAACTTTATTTTTATTTTTTAAAAATCTTTTAAATTTTTTCTCTCTTTAAATTTTAGAAATTTTCATTTTAACATTAAATTTGGTGTGCATTTCTGGTTCTACCATAAAATATTGTTGGAATCCAAATGACTTTATAGACCTTTTGTACTATATTATTTTAATATAATGTGACATTTTCTATTATTTAATATAAAAATAATTTATAATATTAATAATAATAATAATAAATGCCATGTCATACCAAAATAATAATAAATTTTTTCAGAGTGACAAAAGCAAGAATAATCCAAAATTTCAATGAATAAATTAGAAAAATAAAAATAATAAATGAAATAAAAGAAAAAAATATAGTTTAATAAGGAATGATATCCTAACGAGTGTTGACACAAGTGATTGTGGTTCAGAAATTTGAGTTTGTAAGGTCGAGTTCAAATCCTACCACTGTAATTATCAATGCGCAATCTATAGATTCATATATAAATTCTAATTGAGTATTATGTATGCTCTAGTCTTGGATTGAAAAAACCGCTCCTTATTTAAATTTTTTTTTGTAACAAAAATGATATATTTTATTAAAAAAAATGAACGTTTGGAAGATGGCATATCGATATCTAAAGTTGTCGTGTGATAAATTTACAAGACAATGAAGCGGCCATCCTACTCACCTTCCTCAGTTGCGTGTTGTACTTGCATTAATAATCACAAGCCTTTTCCCAGTTGGAATGAAGCATTATTTTGGACTTTTTTTTCTAAAATATCACCCCCATTTTATTATTTAGATTAATTTTTTATTAAACTAAGATGATTATAAAATAATATATATTTTAAATACTCTTATTCATTTAACAATATATTACAGTTATTGATACCCAAATTTTATTCTCTAAAAAAACAATAATTTCTTTAACCCTATAATTTATAAATTAATATTCGTTTACTTATCATATCATATAAAAATAAATCCAATAAACAATATTTTTTTTTAAAAAAAAGTCTTTCATAAAGTGTATCTTTAATCATATACATGACAGCCTAAACAACAATTCAAGTAAAAAATAGGAAGTGTAATAAAGACCTTTTCGTTAAACTTTTTTGCTTTCAAACCCACTTAACCGTGTATCTAAATTTTTTTTATACATTAATAATATAAATTTTTTATATATAAGTGGATATGATAAAAGTTCAGGGTCACTACCATAAAATTTTAGAATGGACACACATATATTAATAATATAAAATTTTTATATCTAGATATATACGACAAAATTTCAGCCACCATAAAATTTTAGGGTAGACACATATATTAATAAAAAAATTTGAGATTTCAAGAAAAATCTTTGAATTCCAAAAAATTTCAAGATGGGCATGTGCCCATCCTAACACTAAGGTAGATCCACCACAGAGTTGATGTGGTTAATACTCCCTCTGTCCCATAAAATGTCTATTATTGACTTTTTTGAGTCAATTTTTTAAGTTTTGATTAGTTATTATTTAAAATTTATTATCAATAAAAATATGTAAAAATATATTTTAAAAACCTTCATCCAATTAGTTTTTAAATATATATTTTATAAAATTAATTATTTAAAATAATCATGTTCAAAATTTTAAAAAATCAACTTTTAAAAAGTCAATAAAGAACATTTTTATGAGACGGAAGGAATGTATCATATCACTACTTTAATAATAGTTAACATCGTAATAATAATTTTATAACCATTAAAAATGTGTAATTATTTTACCATTTTTAAAAAATTCATGATAAAAAATCATTTCATAGCTTAAATACTTTTAGTTTGCTTTAGCTCCCCCCCCCCCACAAATAGTAATATCCTCTTTTGGATTGTCAGTTGAAAACTTGTATTATGTAGATCGCAACATCGAACAAAGACGCTTGAAGCTAAAAGTTAGCAAGCCCAATACATTCCTTTAGTTTACTCCAATGCCATACCTAAGGGCTTGGCCCAAATATCTTGTTGAATTCTTATGGGCCTTCTTTAAAGTTAAAATCTCCATAGAATACAATAAAATTTTTAAAAAGAAAATTGATCAAAATATCAGTGTTTGTATTGTTTTAGTCTTAATTGGTATTAAGTCTGAATTCGGTCCTAATAACTTTTCCTGTCGTCTAAAAAATTTTTGATCAAAAATATTTCTTTGTGGCCATATTGGAAGCCCTATAAAACCAATATGTTCATTGTTGCATGCAAAGTCATCAATGTATTCGAGGGCTAACATCTTCCTAAAAACAAGAAAAAGCCATCGATAAATGTTATAACAATAAATTTGTCTCCTCAATCGTTTTGATTGAGCGAGAAGCTGTAATTAATGAAAGAACGATCATTAGCTGGTGTTAAGACTGTAGGCTTAATTAGCCTTTCTACATTTTATATAAACTTTTGCCTAACGAAAAAAAGTTGTGAAGGTATTTCCGCCTTTTTTAGTCTTAATTAGGGATATCTATACGGTTCTTTAGTGCGTATATCATCCATAGGATCATTATGACTATTTGTAGACTAACAACATTGTAGATATAACTGTAAGATTTTGAATTACGTTCTGACAAGCCACATGAATTTGCCATAAGACTTGTTTGTGCATTGTAGTTGACTAGAAGTCTAGAAACATGTATTCAAAAGACGTAGGCTAGTTAAAGGCCTTATGAAACAGGCATTGGATGGATAATAATATACAAAGAACCTGGAGAAGTAATTGATGTCAGGTCATTATTCATACGAAATTCAATTTTGTGTTGGACGGCTGTGTGGTTCGACTATTTCGTCATGTTAGTGGAGTTGTTGAGGTAGCATGGATGCAACCACTGATCTCGAACTTTAGTCAATGCCAACTTGATGGTTGATAAAAGATAGAATGATCTAAATAATGGAGAATGGAAAGTTTTTTTTATTAACATTTAATTGATCTCGATATATATTGCATGAGTATAGGGCTGATCTAGGTCATCGTAGTTAGTCCCTTTAGCTTTCAAGCGTTATTGCCTTTATTGGGCAGTAGGCGCTGGACCAATACATGTTTATCATTTTCAACTTTAAAAGTGGTCCAAATGTTTGAACTACGAAAATCCCAACTTCATTGTGTTTCCAGTTCAGCTATTATGGATCATCACCATTTATATGATCAAATGACAAAAAAGATTCACTTTCCCGGTCATATGAAAGTGACATTACATGGCAGAGTATTGGGGCGCTGCAGTATTTCAATTATTTGAAGTTTTGTCTTCGCCTTAACAATTGGACCGATTCGGCTGCTTTCTTTTTACCCATTGTCACATACAAGTGTTTCTATGGCGGATGGCATGCTCAGCTCTAACTGTTGCAGAAAAATCAATTTGCATCAGATCCTAAAAAAACATACAGCTTTGAGTGTAAGAAAACTAGTGGAAATCTATGGATAAAACAGAAATGAGCACGAGACGTGTTCTATATCTACGGATGATTCTTAAGCAACTTGTCATTTCAAGCTATCGGTATTGTTATACCTTTTTCGAACCTCCTCTACAAATAATTCCTTTGAAAATCAAAGTCTTTAAAGCAATAAGAGACCTCCGAAGAGTCCTTCTCAACCAACCACAAACTTCGGATTGTCATACTCTTTGATCAATCATTTTCCGTCGATATGAGTATTAGCAGACCATGATTTGTGAGGACCAAATCCATTCAACAATCAATCTATGAGTAATAATTATGACTCTAGGTCTAACACTAACAGTTAAGAGTCATTATAAAACCTTCAACCAACTATGAGGGGACTTCTTTTTCTCCTTTTGATAATCTTAAGATTATTCTCATCTTCATCAGAATTTCAAAACAAAACTATGTTGATCGTTTATTAATTCCATCATGAATTGTCACATGTAACTCTTTTTCTAAATTAGAATGAATAAATAGTCTATAATTGACATAATCCAAATATTACTATCAATCATTCTAAGAGCAATGGTCGCGGGAAACTTGAAGAGAGCAGTACTTTTATTAGCATAGACAAATCAGAAGTTTATAATACTACCTTATTGTAGCTAGTGGCGGAGACACAGTATTGAGGGTGAATATGAGTTTATCTTGAAATTTATTTTTTTTTTTATTTATTTTAGAGTGTTTATCTTAAAATTTAATTTATATTATCTGTTCAAAAATGTTGTATTGTTAGCATATATGTGTACCTTAAAAACATTTATGAATCCGCAATTGTACACCCATACTAATGAAACCCTTAATGCACACAACATGTTCATGCATGGGTGTTTTTAAGGAACTTTGGAGTTGTCAATGCCTTAGACAGGCAAACTTTGCTCAGTTGTTTAGTACGTGTTAAACACGTGTCGTATGGGAAGTGACATGTATCTAATCATGTAGAGATACAAATATATGATTGGGTATAACAAACACAATGTTATATAGATTTGCATTGTTGTCATGTTTAATACTTACAAATTGCCTAACGTGGCATGACATTTGAAGATAAGATAAATAGGACATGCATGTGTAGCCATAAAATCACATTTGTCCGAATATAGTACACGACTTTGTTGTTTTCCGGTATACATAGAGGCGTAGCTGGGTAGGCTCAATGAACGTCAGAGGCTTGGAGTAGGGATTGTGGATGAGACATGGGCCACATGGCTTAGTGTCACCATCAAACTCGTGGATCTAACATGCGTAAGAGTGAGTAAGTGTAGGGAAAGTACAACGTGATTTGGATCCACCCTAATGCTGATACCCATTAAAACCATTTCTTAATTTATATTTATATAACATAAATTAATCATCATTAACCAAAGGTATAACGATAAATTCAATCTTAATATTGCCAAGTCTAGCAACCGATACGTTTCTCGTGCCCATCACTGATTGATGCAAATAAAAAGGGAGAGACTGTGGTGCCTGCATTAATAAAGCTGAGGTGGGGGAGTAGGTCCACTGCTCTGCTTTTTCTTTTTAAACTATGGCAATTTGCATGATCTAAACATACAGGTCTTATTGTAAGTGCTCCACCAACAAGACGAAGTTATGTCAACAGCATTTGAATAGAATTTTCAAGAGCACCAAAGTCGTAAACTACCACGTTCTCGAAACGTGAATGTGGTGCAACCAGAAAGCAGAATAAAGGTTCAATGGCGTGAAGCAGCAACAGAAAATTGACTGTTTCCTACCACTGTCAATGAATCATAGTAGTGAAACCGGCACATAACGTGGGCAATCAAGGGTCGGGATTTGCTGGCTAGGGGTTTGGAATTTAGGATTGGCCCATCGGGTCCACCAGCCGAATTGGATAAGCATTGGCGAGGGGAACTACTATCATACGGGTACCCAATGGAGGTTCTCCTTTCGAAAACGTGTGGGCCTGATTTAAGGTGGAAAAAGAATCCAACAGAAATCAATATGTGTATGAACACAGAAAATCCAATACCCGATTCCAATATATTCCATTTTCGTTATCTTTTTCTTCTTTCTAAATTTTGGTTTTGAGAAGAGAGAGCAAAGAGCATCTTGCCTACATGGCCGTATTTGGATCTCGACAGGAGCTCAGAATTTTTATAATATATTATATTTATAAAAAAATAGTTTTATGTAGGGCTGAATCATTTTTAACATTGATTACTATGGGATATGGAAAAATAAAAAGAAAAAAAATTGATCAATTCAGGTGTCTAACGTTTCTAACGTTACACTTTTAGGTACCTCGGTCGTAATAGATGTTAAATTTTACCGTTAAGTAACACGTGTCACGTTAAGGTGCTTTTGAAAATTTTATATTTTTTAAAAATATAATTTTTTAAAATTTTATAAAGATGACACGTGTCACTTAATGATGGAATTTACAGTGGTAACGGTCCAGACACCTAAAAGTGTAACGTTGGAAATGTTAGGCACCTAGATTGACCAAAAAATAATTTAGACACTTAAATAAGAAAAAGTGTATAGTTTAGACACTTATTTTTATATTAATCCAAGAAGAAAGAAAAAAGTAATTTTGTTGGTGGGGAGAAAAAATTAAACCCTTAGACGGTTAGAGTTTTTCATTTTGAGTCAATATCTAAAGGTTGGTAGGTAGGGAGAAAATCCAGTATGGTGTCACAGTCTCTTTGTTAGTCCGTGCTAAATTGATAAAATCGTTATCTCATGCCAACATGTATGCATGTTGTATGCATATACTATACGCCTCTGTGGGCGTGTTCACTGTGAGGGGTCACTTTCTGGTTGGATTGATCAAATGTCTCAACCTCTCTCTCCCCCTTAGATGAAATCTCTCACTCGAGTTGTCCTCAACCAAGAATCTTTAGATGCCCTATTCAATCTCTCTATGATTGTGAGTCACTTTCAGTGCTCTGTTTGTTAAAGAAGCTAACATCATCAAACCCTAGCCCACACCCAAGTGGTGCAATCATATACCCTTTCTTTCTCCTTTTTCTTCACTCGACTCAAAATGAATCTTTCTGTTGATTAAGGACAGCTTAGATGGCTGCTTAATCTTAAGCAGACATTTGCATGGCTCCATCAACGTCATTAATATTGCAGTTAAAAACTTAAAGCCCTAAAGCATAATAAGTTGGAGTTCCCTTTTTTTCCTTTTCTTGTTGTTTGGTCACAGTTAACTTTATTTCTGATGATGTTGATGGATGATGGTATGGAGGAGGATGGCCAAATCTTTACAAGCTCCAATGAGAAGATCTCGTGTTTGAACATATGTATCCACAATAAGAGAAGTTGGACCATCATATATATATATATATATATATATATATTTGAATTAAAGTGTATAAATTATGGAGTTGATGTAAGTCATGCTAAGTTCAAATGGTACAATATTGTGTATGGGAGACTCTTTCCTACATTGATGATATGAAGAAGTTGGAAGTCAAGGGTCACTGAAGTTTTTTATTTGTTTGAGCAAATATTATTAGTTTTTACAGTGCTGAAAAGGTTAGAGAAAGTGTCTAGCTAAAAGGGTCTGTCTTTCTTTCAGACTCTTCTCATTATATCAAATTTACTTTATTATTATTGTTATTTTATTTGAGTGTTTTTAGGTGGGTGCACAAGCTTTTCTAGGTCCTAGATGGTGACCACCATGCTTCACGTGATGCCTTGGAGTTTTTCTCTGTGTTGGAAAGCTAGAATTCCCAGCGCTTTCTATGCATTTGACCAAGATTTGGTTCTCCCTTATAAAATTAAAATGTATAGTGTTAAAATCAACCTTCAATATTATTTAACTATTTTTTTATTTTTTATTATTATAATCTTAAAAGATTTAGTTTTTTTATCGAAATAACATATGTCAGATGAAATCTGTTAAATTGTTCACAAAATTTTTACATGTATTTAATTATTATCATGTTATATGTTATATTATCTTTACTTAAGTAAAAGTAGCACATACTATATCACCACATTTAAATATATAATATATGTCATGTCACCAACGGAGTGACATAACATATAATACATCAATAATTTAATACATAATTCCCTTTCTTTATAATTTTTTCCAATGCCTTAATATATTTGGCTTACGGGCTTCCCTAATCATGCAAAACGTGTGGTTTGAGCACTGGGAAAAAAATATTCATCATCTTCATCTTATCCAACAAAGTCATGATGAAAATGGTGGGTAGATCCCAAATCATGTCATGGAATACAGCTGCTTTCAAATGTTGTTCCCACTAATGATGGTTGTTAGTTAGGGATAAAAGGCATAGCTGACTTCAGCTGGAAGCTGTACCTCTGCTCACCAAACATCAAACCATAATTAATTTCAGAGCATATTATATCAACATAATTTAAACCCTGACTTCTTAAATACCAACTAAAATCTTAATTAATTATAACTTAGAAAACTTAAATAAAATACACAATACAAAGTAACATGACTAGACTTATGTTAAAACATAAGTGATCATTATTAGTAGTTTATATTAGGGATGAAAATATATTATTAATAAAAATATAACAAAATATTTAAATTATATAAGAATTTAAAACTTTTAAGAGGAATTACTGCTTCTGTTGGGACCTTATCTCTCCCTGTGTCTATACCACTCTCCTAATGAACAAGAAAAAAATGAGAAGAGAGAGTGGCAGTCATTTTTTTTGTTGTCCTTCAGTTTCAAAGTTTCGCGGTTGACTCGGGTCGTACATTTGGTTTTAGTTGATGAGTCTCCCAGTAGATATTTTTTGCATACATAAGGACTCGAACATGAGATCTTGCTTAAACGATATCAAACTATTTATCATTTGAACCAATCCGTTGGTGAGAGACGGTAGTCATTGCTCCTTTATGTTATTAGCATATAAATTAATTTATCAACTTATAATCCGGGCAATATGGTTTTGGGTAAGGAAAATGTCACATTAACTAGTAGACACATTAGCATGGCATGCATGAAGACTAAAGATACATGCATCATGCACATTTGAAAGATCTTAGCAGGTTTATGTTTCATTGTCTGATGTTCAATCTTTCAGCAGACTACCAACACTTATGTCATATAAATACATGTATAAAACAATTTTGGGTATTTTATTTTATTTTGTTGCCCTCCAGCTCCAAGGCTTCGCTTTAGGTAATGTACACTGAGCCTGGGTTACACACTTGAGTCTCTCAACGGAGATTTTCTGCATACACAGACTCGAACCTAAGACCTTGCTTAAGTTATATCAAGCTGCTTATTATTGGAAATACATTTTTTTAATGCAAATTGGGGGCATTGGGAAGGATGGGAAGAGCAGAGATTCCATTTTCCTTAATGGAAGAAAGGGATGGGGTATTCCAACACCTGTTATCTTGACCAGGATTCTTGTCTCCCATGCTACCTTCTTCCCAATACAAATATAATAATATTATAAAATGAGTTTATAAAAAAATAGAGTAGATTAATTATATTAATTGATTATTTTCCTTAAAACCACAAAATGTACAAATTAGTCACTAAATAATAAAATATTATTATACGAAAAATGGACATTCAATCAAACAACTTAGAAAATGATAATACAAATAAATAACATTGTCGTCTACTGTCGTCTGTGAAAGATAAGCATCGTCAATATTAACCTAAAAATACATATAGCAATGACAACACATTGATAATCTATTTTTAACAACTTAGATTAATTATATTAATTGATTATTTTCCTTAAAACCACAAAATGTACAAATAGTCACTAAATAATAAAATATTATTATACGAAAAAAATGGACATTCAATCAAACAACTTAGAAAATGATAATACAAATAAATAACATTGTCGTCTACTGTCGTCTGTGAAAGATAAGCATAATCAATATTAACCTAAAAATACATATAACAATGACAACACATTGATAATCTAGTTTTATCAGCGCTCAATCTCAATCTATTTTTAACGATTGCGATAATATATCAATATGAGAGAATTAACATGAGAGTTTGAATCTATCATATATTAGAAAGATATGCAAATAAATGTCAATTGGAGAGGAGACATTAAATCCAACCCTAAAAGTAAGAGGAAAAAATGTATTATAAGAATATAGAAAAAAATTCACCATTTTATTAAAAGGAGAGGACTTATTGACCAAAATAACACAAAAAAATTTAAGTGTAAATTACACCATTCATCTATAAATTTTAGTCCCTCTTATTTCACTATTGTATTTTCAATTTTTCTAATTTACTCACTGAACTTTCGAATTGTTCTTGTTTTGATTACTACAAATTATTTTATTATTATTCTATGACATGACATTTTTATATATTATTAAATATAAAATAATTTAAAATAAATAACAAAACAATGTTTTATTATTATTAAATTTAAAAAGATTAAAAATTCTCACTACCCCTTCTCGTCACCATCATTCACCTTCAGCCTTTGGAATTGATAATCATTTGATCCCAAATTGTACAAAGAGACTCACTTTGACATACTGAGTACGAATATAGTGGTTGTTTCACCAGAAAATATCCCGAAACTCGTGAATCTCGATTGAAAGATTTCAGTTTCCTCATTTTCGGTCTCCTTTTCGTGGAATTCAGAGCATGTTTTGACAAATTGGAGGTCGGATTCAGACTCAGGGGATTGAGGTGAATCGACCGATGAAATCTGAGATCTAACAACCACCATCTACAGTCGTCGACGTTTTGATTTCCTCAGTTTTGATCGGATTCAGAGCATGTTTGGACAAAATGAAGGTTAGATACAGACTCAAGGGTCTAGAGGAAGCCGCCAATGAAATTTGGGAACAAACTACCACCATCGACGGTCGTCGACAGTGGCGTCCAACAACAGCGAACAATGGACCACCACCATATGGATTTAATTTTATATTTTATATTATTTTTATATTAAATAAAAATTTAAAATGCCACATCATACCAAAATAATAATTAAATAATTCAGAGTGATCAAAGCAAGAGCAATTCAAAAATTCATTGAGTAAATTGAAAAAAAGTAAAAATATTGTGAGCGAAGAGTATAAAGTTCAATAGTGAATAGTGTTGTTACTCTCTTTTCAAAACAAATAGTGAATGGTGTAGTTTACCCAGAATTTAAACATATATAAACAAAAAAAATTAAAAAAGAAAAAATGAAGAAAACATAACTTACTATGATATAATATGAGGTGGCAACAGTATAACTAAAGGACAGTGGCACCATCTTTTAAACAAAGAAAATAAATGAACTTATGTAATAATTAAATTAATATAACATCATTTAATTAAATTTATTTTATAAAGTAAATATTTTTTCCGGATATTATAAAAGTAATTATTTTGTTAGTGTTCTTTTAGTAACATACATGATCTTTTTACTTTAAAGTATATTTTTACCCATCTAGAACAGTGGCCTCTTAGATGAGTAAAATCCAAGCCAGTATCACTTGGAGCTTCTGCTGACATCAATTCATCAGAGGCTGTTTTTCACCTAACAAAAGGGGACCGTACATTTACGAACTCCACAAACTTTAAACAACAACGATAACACCAGCTTTTTATAAACCTATTATGAATACAATAATAAACTCTATGAAAAAAGAAGACAAGCATGGCCTGTCGCTGTCAAAGCACAAATGCTGGTTGTGGATGATAATTTAATGTGATGATAATTACAGGATGATTAGAGTTGCTAATCATCTCACTTTTGTCATAAACATCCGGTCAAAGACAAGAGCATAATTCTGTCCAAAAACTTTCTTGGTGTCAGGAAGGTTGAATTGAAAGCACTGAGAGCTCCTTTTACTCATAATGTAAACTGCAGATGAGAGAGAGAAAGAGGGAAAATATAGATCCCAAAGGACCCAAAACTAATGAAAATCTTACTAGTAGACAAGTACCCTGGTTTCTCATACATCGTTGCATCAATACCCGTGTGTATGTGTGTGTATATATATAGGTCAAAATGTTGAAAAACTGTTTGTGATGATCGGTTTACCATATTAATTCTACTGCAAAACTCTGCAGATCTCCAAAAACCTGAAAATTTACGACGAAAATGTCTCCATCTCTCTCGAGCTAAGCTAGTCAAACAGACCACTTATTGAATCTGTCAAGAAATGAATAGAATCATGTGATTTTTGTGCTCTAGCACATCCATGTGTGGGGTCCCTTTGTGTCTGTTTTGATGCTCACAACCTATACATACACGTATCCTATTCTTAATCTATGTGTGTAAAGACGGATGTATAATTTTATTTTTTTAAGTACAAATTTTAAAAAAAGTTATATTAAAAATATATAAAAAAAAAAGATATTTAAACTATATTCGAATTTAAAATTTTCAGACTCCGATCCATCCAAGCATGTGTGGTAAGAAAAGAAGGGATTGAGAATTGGCAGCAAAGTTTGACATTTATGAAAACACATCACAATCACACAACCCTAAAACTGCATCATTTAATGATTTTTCGAGCTCTCTTTTTTCATTAATGAACCCAACCATAAACCTCTTCAACACTCTTAACCTTTGATCTTCATGTATGTATGGTAAGGAAGTAATATGTGCTAAATATTTGGTTGTTGATATACCCCATATAGATGGACACTTGGATGCACCAAAATGATGGTGATAATGGAGCTTGCCATTGATAGTGAATAAATGGAGAAGGTGGAAATACAAGTGTTGTTCCTGGGACTGAAATGAGCGGTTATACCTACATGTGTCAGAAAAGGTAAGAAGAAAACATTGGGGTTTGAATTCAAAGAGATATGGGTTCTAAGAGAAATACTGGAGCAAAACTCATGATTTTAGCATAAAAATATTAAGGGTATATAGAAAGAGGAAAAGCAGTAGTATACACTACAAGTACAGGAGAGAGCAGATTTTGAAACGGAGGATTAATTGAAATTTGATTGATAAAAAGAGAACCGTTCGGAACCGAGAAGGCAAAACCCGTGGGGTCTCATGAAATCATTTTGGTAAAATTTAAAGCATGATTAAATGCAAATACAGTAACAGAGAGAAAGAGAGCTATAAATGTGACATTTCCATGTTGGTTTGCTTATATAAAGGAGTCTAAGATGCTGGCTTCTCCCTTCCTTTAAGGGGAAAAAAAAGAACGAAAGAGAAGCTCTAAAAGAAAGTTCGAAGAATTTTAATGGAGGAAAATCTCAGTCCATTAGCTGTTACTCATCTTCTTCAACACACGCTGAGAAGCTTATGTATTCATGAGAATTCTCAATGGGTTTATGCAGTTTTCTGGAGAATCTTACCTAGAAACTATCCACCTCCCAAGTAAGCAACCAAATTAGTATTGGTTTCTGTAGGTTTCCTTTTCTTCCAAGATAAAGGATCTAACATGTCTGACTCATTCACAAATGTCATAATCTCTAATTTTATAGTTTTTATGCCTTTTGTGTGCGACATAATTGTTTTTTTTCCATTACTTTTGTTGATAGATGGGATGGTCAAGGACCTTATGACAGGTCAAGAGGCAACAGGAGAAACTGGTACATGCCAATCCATGCATATTTGATAACTTAGTTTGATATATTACGCCTATCTTCATAGTTACGTATTGGACAAAATTGCAGGATATTAGTTTGGGAAGATGGTTTCTGCAACTTTGCTGCCTCGGCAGCTGAAATCAACTCCAGCGACTGTCCCGGTTCCTCGGTCCATGGCAGTGGTGAGTTTCAACAGTATCCAGGTCTGCAACCGGAGCTTTTCTTTAAGATGTCCCACGAAATCTACAACTATGGAGAAGGGTAAAATTATTTCCATATGCTGTCAACATTGGGTAATTGATAATATTAATTTCAATCCAAACTGATCTTTTTTTATCTGTTAACATCGGGCAGTTTGATAGGAAAAGTAGCTGCAGACCACAGTCACAAGTGGATATACAAAGAACCGAATGAGCAGGAAATCAACTTCTTGTCAGCATGGCATAACTATGCAGACTCGGTAAGCATATACATACATGCATACATACATATAAGACATATTTACACCCTTTGGTTTTCTCACAAAATCTTCTTTCGGCAGCATCCTAGGACGTGGGAGGCACAGTTCCAGGCCGGAATAAAGGTATATACCGTAATATTGAACATCACAAAACTCTCTTGTCTCGAAGAGTTTAGGTAGATCTACAGGTACTTTACTTGCTTTGAATTGAATTAATATCTTTGCAGACCATCGCTTTGATTGCAGTTAGAGAAGGTGTCGTCCAACTAGGAGCTGTTCACAAGGTCTTCTCTTTCTCTCTCTAAAGCTACACAATTTGCTTTGCGATCATGTGTCACTGACAGTACCATATATGTTACTCAAAGGTAATTGAAGACCCGAGTTATGTGGTTCTACTAAGAAAGAAATTCAGCTACATAGAAAGCATTCCAGGAGCACTCTTGCCCCATCCTTCCTCTTCCGCTTACCCTTTTAACGGCACACCAGAACCGTGGGCGCATTTCCCGTCAGGGATGCTGATTGCACAGCCGCCGCCCTCGCCGCCTGAATTCTACGACCATTTCAGTCAGCCTACGAAAATTACTCCTTCCATGAGCAGCCTGGAAGCCCTTCTTTCCAAGCTTCCATCGGTCGTACCACTGCAACCTTCTCCCGGGTACTGCGAGTCTCAGCTGGTACAGTCACCGTTCTTATCATCGGAAAGGCCCGTCGAATACAATATCGGAATCGAAAAAGTGGCGAAACAAGAAATTGATGAAGAGTATAGGCCGCCTGAACAAGATATGGTTGAAAGTAGCACCTCCATTTCTGCATATCGTCGTCAACAACATTATCATCAACACCACCCCCATGATCTCAATCTAACAAGCTGCAGGCCCGACGATGGATTTTGATATAGCAAGTAATATTTGGAGTATCATATAAATACAAAACATATATATATATTATAGTCCAGTTCTTATATGTAGATTGTGCATGGGAACGGTGCATTGATTTTCTCTAACGTTGAAGTTAGGCGATGATCATTTTCCCTTTGTCTCATTGGGGTGTTAATTTCTACTAAAATATAGCAGCTTTCTTTGCTGTTGAAGCTTTGTTTAGTCCTAGATTCCCAGCTAGTATATATATATCATCATTCAACTATAATGGAACTTCATCTTCCATCCCCCATATATATGAGCTTAAATTCCTTTTTAGTATATGATTCTTGAGAAGATTGTTTCTTTGGTGCAGATTTATATGATAATAAGGATGATACTTCACTGCAATTCTTCCAAAATGATAATTGCTTTAAACATTTAATTATTGGCAAACGAAAAGAAACTTCATATAATAAGAAAATGAAGTATTAATAGGGTTTATCAATTAGACAATTACCCTATGACACTATATTATTTGTTTCCTGTGTATAGTCAAAGAAATTAATTTTATAATTTTCTTTCCACGTTATTAATATATATTAATGCATCTCATGTGTTAGATAATTATAGTCATTGCTAGAATATTTTCTTTTGGATTCGATCTTCTGCGCTTGCAATTATCCACATAAAATAGACTATTTTTTTGAACTTAAAATCGTTCATCACTTTTATACACCTTATCTTGAGCGGTCAAAGGACTAATTCTTCAAGTTGAATAAAATACAAGTACTAATTATTATAGAATTTATCCTCATATTTTTTAAATTAATATTTTTATTGTGTCAATACTCGTAACTATGGTTTATATTCGCCGCTAACGAAGGCTAAATACATCACATTAACAAGGGTAACCAGAACAATATGGCTAAATACATCAAGTACAATTATACATGCAAATAAAACAATGTCATTATAAATATTTTATATTATTAAAAAAATCAACCCAACATAAAATTAAGAACTTCATTTTTATTTTCTGGAATTATTCTATTAAAATATTTATTCTATAATAAACAAAAAAGTTAGTTTTACATGACTTTTCAAAGTTTTTTTTTATTTTCATAAATTTTAAAGAAAACAATTTTTCTTTAGTTTTTATTATTTTAAAATATAAAACCACATATTAAAAAACAGCTGTTCACTTATAACAGTAATGATTAATGAAACTGTTATAACCAGGCCTAAGACTCAATCTCCAGATAAGGCCATGAGGCCAGTTGAGTCAATAGTAATGGGCTGTGGATCACTTTATCTAATTAAACTTTACATATATGTATATGTATATGTTTTTTTATAATAAAGTTTAGGTTAGGGGCGGCTCCTCCAGTCTAGGATCAAGGAATACCTAATATCCAATTGAGATTTACATAGGAATTTATAGATTGTCCACCAAGAGTGACGGTGATAGGATTCGAACTTAATCTTACAAATTATATGTATATGTAAATGCGTGTGCAGAATGTAGAATGATTCCATTAGTTAAAGGAAATTTATTCTTTATTGGTGATTTGGGTTCGAACAACTAATTTGTAGGAGAGACAATCACATCCATCAACCCTAGGTCTATCCATGATCATATGGATTCAGTGAGATGGGAACCATGTACCAATGGATCACAGGAGAAATGGTAGTAGTAGTAGGCAATGAGAAAAGTAGAGGTAGCTATAAGTGGAACAAAAGAGGCAAGAGGGTGAGTGGGCAAACAATTAATGTTGTTAACCCTTTACCGTGCTGGGTAGGGCAGTGGGCACACTTCAGAAATAGTGAATAAACAGCAAAGAAAAAGGTGAGGATGTTGAGAGGATTAAGTGAGGACTCATGTGCGAGCATGTGAAATCGGGTTCCCACCACTACCACATCCAGCTCAGCTCAAATTCACTCTCATTCCTTGCCTCCCACTATCACTAGGCCAAGTCACCCTAAAGGACACCCATTTACGGTGCCAAATGTCCATCAACCCCCGCCTCCACATTATATTGTTTTTTTAATTAAGGTAAGGTGATTATAAAGTAGTATATGTTCTAGACATTTTTAATCATTGGACAATGAACGTTGAATCACCCTGCTGCAGTCACTGGTGCTCGAACACGTGACAACTAAGAACAACAATGATTCATTTAACCACTAAGGTAAATTGGTTCGTGCGCTTTCATACTATATTGTTAAAATATTATGATATAATACATATATTATCTTTTTAATGGAAAAATTAACTTTAAATATCCTAAGAGACAATCACAGACCTTAAACATGAACTAGAAATTAATCACAAACCTGAAACATGAACTATAAACTAATTTGAGAAACAACAAAACAAGTCACCTCTTTTCTTACTATTCCTATATCAAGTAGCCTATTACCTCTTAACAAGTTAATGGTTTCTGAATTTTGGGTAAATTACATGTTTAGTCCCCCAATTTTTAGTTTATTTTTTGTCATTCAACTATGAAATTTTTAAATTTTGCTCATTTATATCACTCGCTCATTAGTTATCATCATTTAAAAAAAATTGGTAAATTTATGTAACCCCGTAATTTTTTTCTCAAACTCAAATATTCAAATTCCTTTTGATTCATCTACCCCATAATGTTTTTTTTTTAAATATTAACATTGGAGAGCTTGGAAGGAGGAGAAAAGTAATATATCTCAATTCCAAGCTGATTGGACAGTAGATATTACATATCAGACCGAGATTACTTTAAAATTTTGGTTTAAGTTTTATCGATTTCAAGGGAATCTCGAGATTTCAAGGGAATCTCGAGACAAATTAAACTAGGAAGAAGAAAGATGAGGGAAAAGGGAATACTATGAAATATGTTGTGTTGCAAACAATAGTTGACGGCTATAGAATGACAACAAAGCAGGATGACAATCATGAGAAATAATATTGACTTTAGGTAAATTTCAGAAATAAAAGCCCTAAAACATAGTGTTTTGGTGTCAGGACTAAAGAATTAATGTCTAAACAACCTAAAGGAACACAATTTAAAAGTTAGATGATCAAAACAAAAATATATTGAAAACTGAACGACTAAACATATAATTTATCCAAATGTTTTTGCAAAATCCCAATCCCTCTCTTCCAGTTGTGAAGTGCAAAATGGGGGGAGGGGTAATTTTACTCTTTTCATCCTCTTTCCAGCCTTTTAGTAGAAAAAGGAACGAAGATGAGGGAGTTTCATTTTCAATTTAGGGGCCTAGGGGAGCCGAATAGAATGAATTCCAATTAAGATGCATAATCCAAACTCATTGTGTGTTGGCTAATAATGTAGCAGGAAAATGGGTGGATGGTGATGTGACTCTACTTTCCCTCAATAAAATATCGGAGGTAAGCAAAAATACCCTGCATCCAAACAAGGTTCTGTTTCTAGGATAAATTAATTATTTAGTACCTAAACTATCAATTTTAGTTTATTTTAGTACCTAAGCTTTCAATTTTCTCAAAATCATACCTAAAGTTTAGTTTTTGTTCCATTACAGTACCTCGTTCGAAATTTAATGTTAAGTTCAGGAAAAAAAAAGTTAAAGGTACTAAATGAACCAAAACTAAAATGAAACAAAAACTAAACGTTAGGTGTAGTTTTTTTAAAAAATTAAAAGTTTAGGTGCTAAAACGAATCAAAACTGATAGTTTAGGTATTAAATGTGTAGTTTACCTTTTTTTAATACACCACAAGAGTTTCTAGAAGAAAAGCAAAGATACATGTTTATTGTAAAAAAATGTATACACCTTTACAAATTGTAAACTCAAAACATCAAATTTTGTTTTATAAACCCTTAAATTATTTAGGGTATTTGTATTGATTATTTGTGTTTGAAATGAATATCATGAAAAGATTTTTTTTAAATATATGAAAGAAAATTTTAAAAAATTTGAATATAATTTATTTTTATACTTATATTATAATAAAATATTCGAGTTGCATAAGTATATCTTAATCTATTGATGGAGATAGCCTAAGAGGTGGTTGTAATCTTCCAAAAAAAAATGTGTTTGCTCTTCTTGTAAAAACCCTCGGGATAAGAGTAATATAAGTTACACATAACTCTTGGGAAGCACTACATATTTACATAGACTGAATATTAAACCGATTTTTTAAGTATTCATAATATTCATAATCTCTTCTCTCATCAAATTATAAATACAACTTATAGTATTTACACTTTATTTTCGTGACACTTTAATATTAATGACACATATCGTATATTCGTCATTTAATTTTATATTATATTTTATAATAACATTACACATTATTATGTGTGTGTATGTCTAGAGTAATGAATTTTAATCTATCAAATGGAAAAAAGTAGGGAAAGGGGAGATTGGCAGAAATGTAGAGAGAAAGAGTAGGAAATAATGAACGGGGAGGAACTGAATGGTCAAGATAACTGAGTTGGCAATCCACACGGTGAGTATGGGCCGAGGGGTGCAAGTGCAACAAACCGTTTGTGTGAAGGTGGAGGGCATGGGGGCCCTCCATATCGTATCACTTGCTCATCATCCTGCCTTGGTCATACGTATTTATATACCCATCCCAATATGATTTTGATATAAGTGTTCCATCACTAACATGTTTAAATTCGATGTTAGTGTTCGATCGATATATATATTGCAAGAATACACGTTTTTCTGTTTTGATGAAACTAAATGTAGAAAAAAAGGAAGGGATGTGGCCATTTTCATGTCCAACGAATCAATTGGAACTTAGCGAATTAAAACTTGTCGGCAACGATAGCCGGCCAGCCGGCCCTCCTCTTACCTCCAGGACAAGCCACATGGCTTTTGCCATCTTTCACCCCCCCCCACTAGCCACATGCTTTTAAAATGTACTATTGCTCCAACATCTATATATGTACCAGGCTTCTCAAATGTCTCACTTTTTGCATTTTTATTCATACTTGTATAACGTGTGAAAGCTTACGACCGTAATATGGTAATAGTAATTAGAAGATATTATTCATGGGCGGGTTTGTATATTATAAGGGGCTAATCGGGGATAACCGTCTCTTTAAAAATATTAAATTTTTAAATATTTTAGATATTTTATCATGTTTTCACCGTCTTATAATTTTATAAATTTATTTTTAAAATATTATAATTTTACCCCTAACCTAAAATTTTGGGTTTTAGTGAGGAAGTCATCATGATGGTGCACATGGAATGGGTTTATAACTGTCTTTCGTGGATCCTGGAAGTTTCAGGCAAGTAGAATAGGGGAGTCCCCAAAGTTATATTCATACAAAACACCTTCAAAGTTATCAAGATGTAGACAAAAGCTTGTATGCATATGATATCCATATGGAAGTTGACTCCTAGCTCGGATAATCTTAATATGGTGACCACTTACGCCTTTGCACCACTCTTCCCTCATTTATTTATTTATTTATTATAAAAAAACCTTTGGAAGATTTTATTTTTTTAAAAAAATTAAATTTATATTTTAACAACAATATAGGAATAAGTGTGCATACAAATGTAAGATGCTGATTATTTTTTAACAGGCTCGTCCTTTTACACATGTAAGATGTAGGGTTCTAAAATATAGGTGCCCCACACGTTTAAAAAATCTACTAATGAAAAATTATTTACCCAAAAAAATTGCTATCATTCCTTTATTAATTTTCATGCTAAAATTTAAAAAAAAAATCTTTTAGTTTTCTCTTTTATTATCTCAATATATGAATTATAATCATTTTTCCTAAAAGAACTCCACAATAAATGAATTGTAATTATTTATTCCTAAAAGAATCCCCTTAAAATCATAATTTCTAACTAAAATTTTCAAAAAGATTTTTTTCACAATATTTTTTTCGTTTTAATTTGCATTTTTTCTTGTTTTGATTTATATTCTCCTCTTAATAAAATTGGTAAATTATTATTAAAAAAATTAAAATTTAAGGGGAAAAATGATCACTTTTGTAATTTTACGTTGGATTAATATCTGATTAAATCGTTAAATAAAAAAAATAAAAGATTTAAAATAATCTAGAAAAATAAAAATTTGTATTGAGTGGATTTTAACTCAAATAGCGTTATCATCATTGTAACCATTTGAAAATTATAGACTCAAACACACTTGAATTTGTGATACCTTTGAATTTGATACCTTCCAAAAAGATAAAATCAATAACGTCGGGAATGAAAGAGAATAAATCCAGAATCCAACGGATCAAAACTTCCTCAACTAGTTAAGTGGGGACCATTTGTTTTGTACACCCCAGGATTTCATGAGATCTTTCATCTCATCGTCGGCTCTGGAGCCTAGCTGGACAGCACTCCATGTGATCATAACAAATAAAGAGGAAATATTTATGTTTTAGTCCCTGTTGTTACGTGTTGACGTGGTCAATCCTAAGATACGTGGCGCACCCAGAACTGTCACAATTATGAACACAATTTAAAAAAACACACACATTAGTTCCTAATTCTTTTTTTTTCTTTTGCATATTCATTCAATTTAAAAAATGTTAAAGAAATCGGAAGCTTAATTATGATATAAATGGTGTTTGGGTTTAGACGAACGACAGAGCTGTCACGTACGAGCGTCGGTCAGTTGAAAGTTAAGCATTTGTTGGGCCCCTCCCAAGCCCACGTCCATAAAACGACAAAATATATAGAACGTGTGACTAAACATTATGAAATAAAAAAACATTACACGTATACACATCGGGGAATTCTTTATATACACCAGTCTTAATATATGATTAAGTAAATGTATTATCGGTTTTATTATTATTTTTTAATATTTTTGATAAAAAATTACTTAAAATATTATTATTTCTATCGATTTTGTTATTATTGGGTGTTTTACAGGTTTTGTTAACATATCCGATAAAATACTATCTAAAATATTATTTTTTCTATCGATTTTGTTATTATTGGACACTTTACCGGAAATGTTAAAAAACATTAATGTTTTAGGCAAAAATAATAATGTTTTATGTAATTTTTTACCGAAAATGTTAAAAAAATAATAATAAAACCAGTAGCATCTTTCCTTAACCATACATTAAGGTTGTCATACTATTAAAATAATATATATATTTATAAATTAGGATCCAAATAGTAATATGGGTAAATTATGTGTTTAGTTACTCTGATTATTACTTTAGTTCCATTTTGATTATCTAATTATTTTTTTTCAAAACCATCATTAATGTTACATATTTGGTTTTATTTGATAATCTACTGTTAAAAAATTAACATTGACGTTGATATATCACATCATTATTTAAAAAAAAAAATATTATGTCGGTAGTTTTGTTAATCTTTAATGACGGGTGATCAAAATAAAACCAAAATGTAACGTTAATAATTATTTTGAAAAAAGAAGAAGTTAGATGATCAAAATGAAACTAAAATGACTAAATACGTAGTTTATCCAAATAAATAAAATTAAAAATTCATGATGCACGTCGTAAGAGCCGAAAGGAACACCAAGACTCGGCTCACATGGCCCGTTCTACAACTCTTCTTCACCACCATTTAAAGCTCCTCTCATCTCTCATTTTTTTCTTTACATCAAAACCTTTGATTCCAGCGTTTTGCTAAGAAATCTACACACATTTGCTAATTCCCTTCTTTACCTTACGAAACATATGGAGTCAAAGAGGTGCAAAGAGTTCACTAAGGTGAAATATTGGCGGATGAGGAGGAGGCGGACTGCTGCTGCAGCTGGCGGCGGCGGCGGGTCGGTTAGAATGAAGGTGAAGAGGTTGCAGAAGCTAATTCCGGGCGGGAAAGGGATGCAACCGGATCGGCTGTTTTTGAGGACAGCAGATTATATACTGCATTTGCAGTCGCAAGTTCATATTTTGCAAGCTCTTTCCAAGATTTACCAACCTTCAGTTTAATCTCTCTCCTTTTCTCTTTAAATTTTATTTTGTTGATTAAGATTTAAATATGTATTTAGATTATATTTATATACTTAATATAGAAATTAAATGGCATTTGCAGCCTTGCCAGGTAAAAATGTATGTTCTTCCCCTATTTATGGTAATTATATATGTCTGTCAAGGTTTTTTATTTTTATTTTCTGTGTATTTTGTTAATATTGGTTGGTTTAATATCCTCTGCAATCTTTCATTGGTTAGGTTCTTTGATTTTGCTTAATTATTTTCTCTTAATCATACACAATGATAAAATAGGTCATATTTTCGTGGTACATAATAGCATACATCCTCACATTATGATATATAATTTTAAAGTTATCTTTAAAATTTTAATTTATTTTAATGGAATCATCAAAATATTAATATCAATAACGATCAAATCTTTCCATCAACCTAATATTTAACTGAGCATTAAATGTCGATTTTTTTAAAGAAAACGAGGCTCATTAAAAGCCCTTCTAAGATCTATAAGGGAAAATGAGTGTCTTAGGACCTTGTATTATTAGACGAATAATCATTTGATACAACAGACATAATAATCTCAGGACAAATCGATTTAAAATACAAGACATTTCCAGTACAGAAAGCCCATTTGGCCAAACTATGTGCCACAGTATTACAAACTCTACGAACAAAACATACTTTATAATTTAAATTAGCATCCAAGATCCTATGAGCTTTCCCGAAAATGATAACCCAACGTGGACAAATTCTTCTTCGATCGAGACATCTTGTTGACTACAAGCATTGAGTCGTTTTCAAAGATTACATGCGTCCACTGATACTCACTCACCAAAGAAAGTGATGCATTCAGAGCATGAATCTCCAAAAGTCCAGCTTCGACACAACTTGGTGACGATGTAGTCATGCTGCCAATACCTGACCAATGAAACCTCAGGCAATAACCACCACATCCTATATATGTCCATTAGGCTCAAAAGCACCATTAAGATTGATCTCCACATAACTTGGAGGGGGCAGTCATTTTATAAGATCAATACACAAAGCTGCTCTTAGAGAAGATCGCAAATTCCTCGATTTCCTCGACGTTTACTTCTTGATCAATAGGTAGTCATGCCAAAGAGAAACATATTAAATGTCTAACTTAAATTTGATATGAGGTATATTTAAAATATGTGGATTACGATATACACACAAGCGTACCTACTGGATATTTGGATGTACAATTTAGATTTGGCTAATTAAAGAAAAGAAAAAATAAATAATTATCCTAAATTTTATTAATATAATCTATTATTTTTAACACATCATACTTAAATTATCCTCGTGATAGGTGAATACGTGTTTATAGTTTAATCCCCGTAAAATCCAAATTAGTATTTAACCAAAAAAATATAAACTATTTTAAAATCTAATAAAAATTAAAACGTTTGGTATAATTGTTTTTCTCGATTCAAAACTTTCCACAGTTCACCTTTACCTCCAATCCTTAGAGGAGCTGTGTAGTATATTGCTAATTAATTTATATATTATTTTTATATAATCATCTGTAATTGATCTATTGACTAATTAATTTGGATCAATAAACAAAAATATAATATTATCACGTGTTTTAGTAAAAAAAACAGAAAATTACATGTAATATCTTAATTTATTATTTCACGCATGTTGGTTTGTCTCTAATAAGAATTGAATGGGATCCATCGATTTTGCAAGGTTGCACAACGAGGGGGGAGGGGGTGAACAAGACGGAAGAGGAGAGGAAAATGGGAGAACAGGGGACGGGGAGGAATTTTTTTTCAAAATAATTTGTAATTTTAAGGTTTTTAGGGCTATTTTGTAATTTTAAAAAAAACAGGGTTTTTATAAATAAATTTAGTTTTTTAATATTTTTGTAAAAATATTTTTATGGGTAAACTATCCCGGTAGTCATCTTTATTTTCAATCCAATCGAAGTCATCGATTTGTTAATTAACTGTGTTTACGATATCGATCAGTTCGGTTTAAATTCATCCGCCGCTAATGCTGGTTAAGCCTTACCAGAAGCATTTCGTAGCAAATAAAATATTTTAAGAAAATTCACGTCCTACGTCAACTCTTCTTCGTCTTCTTTCTTCTTCTGTATCTTTTTCTTCTAATTTCTTCTTCTTCATCTTTTTCTTCATTCTCTGTCAAGTAAATGTTGCTCCATTTGTCTCCAGAGAAGCTCTAAAATATTGGTGGCCATCCGCCTCTCACCGCAGGAGGTAGCCGTCGCCGACAGCTATCCGCCACCACCCTCCACGTGTCTCTTTTCTTCTTCTTCTTCTTATAGCAAAAAGATATGAATTCACATGCAACAGAAGCGGAGATTTAAGATCATTATTGTTTGTAGGGTTAATTGTTTAGAATACCAGTATTTCTCTCAAGTTGTTCACCAAATGAAATGACGGGAATCGCAGAAGCAAAGAAAATCTAAGTGGTGGGAGCCAGAATTCTGTAATAGAAAACACAGTTTGAGCCGTCATCCTCAAAATGCGAGGCGAATATTCTATTTATGTATATGTACCTGAAGCCTGCTTTAAAACCACCAGTCCAATCTTGCTTGTAACACATTAATCTGCCTCTCAAGTCATTCTTGATACTGTAGAAAGTGTTAACTGATTTTAAATATAGTTATACATTCTGTTAGTTTGTTATGTTTGTTAGATATCAGTTATTGAGTTAGTTACAGGAAATTGTTTATATAAAGGACTTATTTGTTGTAATTGAAAGTATGAGGAATGAAGTATAATTCTCCCTAATTTTCAGTTTTAACATGGTATTAGTTTAGCCCAGGCTATTCTTGGGCCGTCCTCACTCTTCTCGTGTCTTCCTTCAATCCTTAATCCTCTCTTCTCAATTAGGTATTGCTTTGTGCGATTCTCTTCGACGAGATGAATACCTCTAACACCGCTGCTGCTACCGTCGTGCTCGACTTCAATCACCCTCTATTTCTGCACCCATCTGATACGCCGGGTGGCGTTTTGGTTTCACATCGTCTGGTTGGCATCGAAAATTACAACATCTGGAGCTGGTCTATGAGAATCGCGTTGCTGGCTAAGAACAAGTTAGGTCTTGTTGATGATACTTGCTGCAAAGAAGATTATGATGAAATTTTGCACTCTCAATGGGAACGCAGCAATGCGTTTGTTTTGTCCTGGATTCTCAACACCGTGAGCAGTGATCTCTCGGCTGGAATCGTCTTTGCTTCAAGCGCCGCTCATGTCTGGAATGATTTGAAGGAGCTGTTCGACAAGGTCGATGGATCTAGAATTTATTTTCTCCATCGTGAAATAACTACTCTACATCAAGGTGATTCAACAATTTCCACTTACTTTACCAAATTGAAATTGTTGTGGGATGAATTTAATGCCCTAGTTCCTCTTTCATCCTGTATTTGCGAGGCATCTCAGCAAAATTCTAAACATATTTCACAGCAGAGGCTGTTGCAATTTCTTATGGGACTTAATAAAACTTACTCGGTTGTTCGTAGTCAAGTTTTACTTATGTATCCTCTACTTAATGTAAATCAAGCCTACTCAATGATTGTGCAAGAAGAAGCACAAAGAGCTCAGTTATCTGGTTCTTTGGATGTTGCTGCCATGTACTCTAATGCGTATGGAAATTCTGATTGAAAGCGATTCACTGGCGTTTGTGATTACTGCAAACTAAAAGGCCATAAACGAGAAAACTGTTATCATCTATTCGGGTTTCCTCCAGACTTCAAATTCACCAAAAAAAAGGAATTCTCATGCAGCTCTTGTCTCTAGTCCCTCACTGGCTGATTCCAATCATGAGTCCTGTTCTGGTGAATCACGCACTGCTAATCATGTTTTTGCTCCAGTTTTCACAACTGCTCAATATCATCAAATTCTTGAGCTCTTGAATAAAACTCCTTCTGTTGATGCAGCAGTTAATCTGACAGGTATTGTTTCCATATGCTCATCTGCTTCTTCTAATTCCTTTCATTGGATGCTTGATACAGGGGCTACTGACCATATGGTGTCTGAAAGTCATTGTTTGCAATCTCTAACTTCATGTGAGCCTAGTTCTGTCCATCTACCCACTGGTAAAACTGTTCCAATCACCTATACTGGTAGTTTTCATTTTAACTCAATTGATGTTCTCCTAAATGTCCTGTATGTTCCTCATTTTAATCATAACCTGTTGTCAGTGTCAAAACTCACTAAAGACCTCAATTGTAGTATTGTTTTTTATCCTTATTTATGCATTTTGCAGGATCTCTTCACTGGGAAGATGAGGGGGATTGGTAGGGAAGCTCGTGATCTCTATTTGTTCAACTCTCAAGACCTTGTTTCTGGTTTGTCATCTACAAATGTTACTTATGATTTGTCATCATCTAAATGCAAAGTTGGTTCTGGTTGTATGTCTGTTTTATCTGATAATAATACAATGCTTTG
The DNA here is from genome assembly GCF_006381635.1 of Hibiscus syriacus. NCBI lineage: Eukaryota > Viridiplantae > Streptophyta > Magnoliopsida > Malvales > Malvaceae > Hibiscus > Hibiscus syriacus. Next base: position 2,193,070 of record NW_024063307.1, on the reverse strand, counting down.
GCATGCGACTACTGTTAAAATACATAAAACTCCTTTTTTATGTTCTGTTCCTTTAAATGAGAATTCTGTTAAGCAATGTTCTGTCTTCCCTCTTGCAAAACAATCTAGGTTACCCTTTCCTATTAGTTCATCTAGATCACCTAAACCCTTTGATCTAATTCACATTGACTTGTGGGGTCCCTATAGGATTTCAACATACAGTGGTTATAGGTCTTTTTTACTATTATAGATGATCACACTAGGTTGTCTTGGGTATACTTGTTGAGACTTAAGAGTGATGCAATCCTTTTTCTTAAGCAATTTTTTACTCTTGTTCGAACTCATCATTCTGCTTTGGTTAAGTATGTTCGTAGTGATAATGGTGGCGAATTCTTTAGTGATAATTGTTCTGAACTATTTTCATCCCTTGATATTGTTCACCAAAGCTCTTGTGTTCATACAATCTAATAAAATGGGGTTGCTGAATGAAAACACAAACATCTTTTAGAGGTAGCCCGTTTATGGACTGAAGCAAGCTTCCAGGCAATGGAATCTTAAACTATCAGAAGCATTAGTTACAACTGGTTACATGCAGAGCAAATATGATTATTCGATGTTCACTAAGCAACAAGGGAATGCCATAGTTGTTTTGTTAGTATATGTTGATGATCTTTTAATCACTGGGAGTAATGAGAAATTGATAGCAGAACTGAAGCACATTTTGAATAAGAATTTCAAAATGAAAGACCATGGAGAGTTGAAATACTTTCTAGGATTAGAGGTTCTGAGATCAAATAAAGGAATTATGCTAAATCAAAGAAAGTATGCTCAAGAGTTAATTGAAGAAACTGGAGCAAGGGGAGCTAAACCAGCTTTGACACCTCTTGAGCAGAATAAGAAGTTTACTACAGCTGAGTATGGATGAAGCAATTTGTAGCAATGAACAATTATTGCAAGAAAAATCTGTTTTTCAGAGGCTTATAGGTAGACTAATATATCTGACTCACACAAGGCCAGATATTGTCTATGATGTTCATTTTCTTAGTCAGTTTATGCACAAAACAAAACAATCACATCTTGAAGCTTCTTTGAGAGTGGTAAAGTATATCAAGAAAAATCCAGGACATGGGATTTTATTAAGTGCTACGAGTGAATGCAGATTGATTGCATATTGTGAATCTGACTGGGCTGCTTGCCCTATGACTAGAAGGTCGATAACTGGTTTCTGCATCAATCTTGGAATGTCTCTAATTTCTTGGAAGTCCAAGAAGCAAAACACTGTTGTACGCTCCTCTGCAGAAGCAGAATATAGGAGTATGGCAGGGACGGCAGCAGAAATAGTATGGCTGAAAGGTTTGTTGGCAGAATTGGGCTTGAAAAATATAGCACCAGCTAAGCTAATGTCTGACAGTAAAGCAGCCTTTCAAATAGCATCAAATCCAGTTTTCCATTAGAGAACTAAACATATTGAGATAGACTGTCACTTTGTCAGAGAGAAGATTCAAGAAGGCTTGATACAAACAGAACACATCAAGACAGGGGAGCAGTAAGCATATTTGATGACTAAAGCTTTGGGTGTGCATCAACATGATTATATAGTTTCCAAGTTGGGGTTTAAAGACCTCTTTACAACCACCAACTTGAGGAGGAGTGTAGAAAGTGTTAACTGATTTTAAACATAGTTATATATTTTGTTAGTTTGTTATGTTTGTTAGATATCAGTTATTGAGTTAGTTACAGGAAATTGTTTATATAAAGGACTTATTTGTTGTAATTGAAAGTATGAGGAATAAAGTATAATTCTCCCTAATTTTGAGTTTTAATAGATACCTCGTAAAGGTACAAAGGTCTCCTCTATGGTTAGTTTTATCTATATGAAACTCTAAACAATCGGCTCTTTAGTTCCCTCTTCCTTCAATAATGTTCCACTTCAGAAGAAAAAAGAAAACAAGACTGAAAGATTCTCGAGAGTATTCAGGGATATCTAGTAAATTACACGACTTTGAGATATCGAGAACAAAAATCAAGAAGCTTTAGCAGAGATAGACGTTGTTCATGGTTTTCTCCCGGAGATGAGCACAGGTAGTCAAAGATGAAGGATCACAGTATAAGTTAAAAGAGAATGGAAGAGGAAGAAGAAGACACCCTTAGGCTTTGAATAGCTTCTTGGATTCAATGTATGGGCGTAGGAAGAGGAAATGAAGGATCCTACTATATAGGCCCTTGAAAAGTGGAGGCGCATTTGGTGCAGCGGAAAACCATAGTAGTGGACATGATCAGTGAGCACCCAAAATTTTACGTTAACAAACCTATAAAATTTTAAGAAGAAGAAGACACCCACATGTCAACTCATCCACGTGGGGTTTTTTTATTATTTTCAATTGTCAATTTAGACGTCCGTTAATGAATTAACGGTAATTGAGAGACCTGAACCGGACAGATCGATAATGTAAGTGACTAAGCGTATTTAATTAAAAAATAAGTGACCAAAGTCGGTCAGACTGCAAACAAATGGACTACTGGTATAGTTTACCCCATTTTTATTATTACAAATTGAAAAATAAAACCGTAGGTACCTAAAAGTGTAACGGAAAAAACGTTAGGTACTTATTTTTAATGAAAAATTCTTTAGACACCAAATTATATTTCGAAGTACAGTGTAGACATTTATTTTTGTATTAAGCCAAATAAAAATATATTTACTTTTTTAATTAAATAATTACAAGTGATAAAGAAAACTTACAAATGTGTAAATTGGTACGAATGGTAGAATTCATTTCCAATCGGAATTAGGAGTAGGGGTGTTCAAATTCTGATATTGTATCAATTCAATCCAAAATTTTAGGTAACTAAAATAGTGATTTGAATTCGATTTAAAAAATCATGAATTCAAATTTCCGGATTGAATATTCGGATATCAGATCCGAATATATCATTTATTTTACTTACAATTAGTTCCACTTTAGAGAAAATTTAGCGAGCTAAAAATGTCTAAAGAAGCAAGAAAGGATTCAGTTTGGATTTGAACTTTAAAGCAAAAATGTTGATTATGTGAACCAACTGAACATCAAAAAGACAAGAGCCTTCTTTAATGAAATTGTCATTAAAGATTATTTCTGCTTCTATTATCACAAACACCACAATTTCCTTTAAGTCCATAACATTTTACTTCTTAAATCAATTGTTAATTTTTTGGGTACATTAAAGTTTAGGTAAGGGTTGGTTTCTCCAGTCCAGGGTCAGGGCATACTTAAAACCCAATTGTAATTTATATAGGAATTTATAGATTGTCTACCAAGAGTGACAGTGGCAGGATTCAAACTTGACCTTATAAGCTCAAATTCTTGAATCTCAACCACTTGTACCAACACCCGTTGGCAATATGAAATCAACTGTTATTAAAGTATATTGTACTTGTTTTTTTTTAAATATTTTTTAAAATTTTAAAATTTAATTTTCATTAATAAATATGTTTTCAAATTTCATCAAATTTTCTTCCTTCATAAAAGAAGGTTAGCTAACATGTTTGAAAAACACATGAAAAACACATAATATTAAAAGAAACGTTTTTTTTTATAGAAATAAGTAAGATTACATTTATTTGTTCGTTAATATTGTATTGTTAAAGAGTGAACATTTATTATGGTATCTTGAGAAATAGTCGTTTAACATTTTCAAACATCGAGGAAAAGACAAATTTATTTTAAGAAGATAATTTATACAAACCTCAACAAAAAACCATATTGATTTGATAGTATTTGATATATCATGTTATGTTTCTATGTAAATTTCAATTCAGTTATATATAAATTCAATTTAGTATTATAGTTAAATTCTTCGTACTGTAATTTTTTTCGATAATATGTAGTTAAGATTATATTATAATATTGTTAACAAAATTATGTTCGAAATATTAAATTATTTTAAATTCAAGTGTATTTTATTATTGAGCTAACATAATGTCATATTGATAAATAATTTTACTATTTTAAAAAATAGTATATTATAAAATAATATATTATATCATGTCAATGAAATAACTCCATATTAATAATAAAATAAATATAGATTATTATGCATGTTTTATATCAATTCCATAAAATAATAATGTTATAATCACCATCTATGTGAAAATTAAACCAATTTGATTATAAAAAACTATTGGAATCTTAATTTGATTAAAAATAATTAAATTGATAAAATATAAAAATATTGAAAAGGTTAAATTTAGTATTATATCAGAAAAGTTAAAAATTTCAAATCGGGGGTAATTCTACGGTACAACAGTTTAATTTAAAGTTAAAAACGATGAAAATGGACGCAATCAAAAATGCTATGAAGAATGTAACATTTTCGACAATCAAAAATGTTATAAAGAATATAACATTTTCGGTTGATAGAGATGCAATATCGGATAGATGAATCATATTGATAATGAAGATGAATATGATGGAAATAGATGAATAATTGTCCTATTGAACCCTCATAATCGCAATGAAAAGACAAACTCGATAAATGACTCTAACCAGCGCTCCTAATTGCAATAAGAGGCAAACCGGGGTGTGAAGATCTCTCTCTCGAAGAACTTAAAAAGAACTAAATGAAAAGAATCTTTGAAGGTACAAGACAATCAACACATGCAAAAACAAATTTTAGCTGTATTATTAATCAAAGAAATCTAATTTAAACTGATGAATGGAGCCTATTTTATATAGGAGATGAGTTCTAACAGTCCTAAGCAACTAATGAATAAAATAATAATAAACTAAACATGTTTTAATTCTAATTTCTAATAATAATAAACTAAGAATAATGTTTTAACTCTATCTAATTCTTAATAAAATAATAAATCTAATCCTAAAAGTAATCATTATCCTATATTAAATTATATTACAAATAATCAATAAAAATATTAAAAATTTGTAATATTTACAAAATCTCGTATTAATCCAGTATAGAAATTTTTGCATGTGTTGTATTCACTAAAATGAGCGTATCTTGAGTTCTCGATGTCAGATTAATGTGATTTAAGAACCATTGGAAAGCTAAGAGACAACCGGTCGTAACTCCAATAGACATGTTGACAAATAACACCATGATCTCATTCAAAATGTCATCGCAAGTATTGTTATTTTGGTCTTCTTTTCTGAGGCTTGGTCGTGTGGATCAATTGGAAGCGTTAAACTGGATGCGTTAGTCCATTTTCCTTTGATGTGAAACTTGTGATGCATATATCATTTTCAAGTGAAAATATTAAAAAATTAACATTTTAAATTATATTTAATCTTTTTTATTACGCCTATTTTCAATATTTTTAAACTTTAAATTAAAAGTGTCTTCTTTAGACTTTTTCGAAATCAGCCCAAATGATTAAACGACCCTTGAAATTCACTTTGGGGGTTTTTCCCCCAACGGGCAAACTATTTTATTAATTAGTTCAACAAGGTATATAAAAGTTTATTTTGAGATCTATAATATTTATTATAATGATTTGAAATTCGTCATGTTGAGATGGTGAGTTTCAATAAAAAATATTTTTATTCAATTTTTATTTTGATGTGATAAAATTTAATAAAATATATATTTTATTAGAACTCGTCACTTCGATATAACAAGTTTGAATAAAAAATATATTTTGATCAATTCTTTATCTCAACATGTTGAATTTTTTCTAATTAATAAAACAAATTGCCATATTAGGGAATGTTGGAAGAATGATCGAGTTGCAGGTTAATATGTGTGGCATAATGCATGGTGTGTATGGAGAAGATTCAAGAAGCTTGAGGTTAAGCTCATAGCTGGTGGTGTACACTGTGTTGCAGGAAATTAAATCCATAGTCTGTTAGGGTGTTGTTATACGGTTATAATTGTCAAATTTTGTTAAGCAGGTTGCTTCCTAGCTCAGCAACCAAATGTTATATAAACCATGTACATCTGCACTGGTTCATTAATGGAATTACAATAATTGTTTTTGAGTTAACCCTCATTTCTTAACATGGTATCTTTCGCTAAAGGTCCTGGGGCTCCTATGCTTGATGATGCTTAATCTCTTAGTTACTGTTGAGTATCATGTTTACCAATAAAAAGGTTAATGTGGTGCTAGATGAGACGAACTACCTGTTGTGATGGCAGCAGGTTCTACTTACGGTGCGCAATCATCATCTGGAACGACTCCTCAATGGCACGATGCCTATTCCACCTGAGTTTACTGTCAATGCTTAAGGTACGTCGGTTGTTAACGAGGCGTTTAACGACTACATAGCACATGATAGAACTCTCACATCGTGGCTTTTATCGACGATTAGTGCTCCTCTCCTGCCACAATTCGTTGGAGCCGAGATTGCGGCAACTGTGTGAAGTACAATTGTTCAGTTTTTTGCTAACAAATCCATAACTACAGTGATGAACTTGCATTATAAGCTGCAATCACTGAGGAAGGGAGATGATTCCATGCGCGTGTACCTCACTCGAATCAAAGAAATCTGTGATGCACTAATATCATGTGGAAGCCCGGTTTCGCAGGTGGAGCATGTGGTTAGTATTATGAAAAGGTTACCGAGAGAATACCAATCCTTTATGGTTGTCATAACATCAAGCCCAGACACACTGTCACTTGATCGAGTATACTCTATACTAGTTGATGTAGAGACACAACTAACTGGCTTTAATTCGCAGGCTGAGAACCTCCCTATGAGTGCTAATGTCGCTCACGGAAAAATTCATGACAGATCTACTGGTTCTGACACCACTAATGAATTCAAACAGCAGTCCACACCAATGCGTGGTGGCCGAGCTGGTGGTAAGGGTTGTACACGGCTGCAATGTCAGTTATGTGGTAAGGTTGGCCATTCAGTTGATCGATATTGGTACAAGTTCGACCGTGACTTTGCAGGAATTTTGCCACTAATGCTCGATCATAATACAAGGAGGATTCAAGCAGCTTCAACTATGTTAATCTTGATAGTGTTGCTTGTACGTGTTGTGCTAATAAGTCTGGGGCCAGTTCAGTGGCTACATAGGGTGTTGCTGCTCCTCCTACAAGTGTGAAATCATCTCGTGCTCAGTGGATCATGGACTCGGGGGGACGACACATCATGTCACTCCTGATGCTGCTCATATCAACCACCCTATTAATCTTGATGGACCAGGTAATCTCGTGGTTGGAAATGGCTCCTCTCTTAATGTTCAATCAGTAAGTCGATGTATTTTAAGGTCTTCTTCCCAAACCTTGTTGCTTACTGATCTGTTGCATGTTCCTAAAATCACTAAACACCTTCTCTCTGTGTTAAAGCTTGCTAGGGATAATCACATCTTCTTCGAGTTTCATGATGATACCTGTTGTGTTCGAGATGAAGTAACATGCAATGTTCTTCTTCGAGGAAGACATAAAGGGGGACTTTATACCTTTACATTGGATAGTCAGTTGAGTGCTTGTAATAATGCTAAGGCTTATGTAGTTCATAATCATTGTAACTCATTTGAGATTTGGCATAGGAGATTAGGTCATCCAACTTTTTCCACTTTGAAATTGGTCTGTAATTCCATTGCTATTGATATTCCAAATAATGCAAATAAGTTATTTGTTGTTTGTTGTTTGCTGTTTGGGTAAAAGCCACAAGCTACCTTTTGTTGACTCGACCACGGTGTATGATAAGCCATTTCAACTTGTTTTCACAGATCTTTGGGGGCCCTCGCCTAAGACCTAAGCTGGTTTTCAGTATTACATCTCATTTGTAGAAGCGTGTACCAGACATATGTGGGTATACTTGTTAAAGAATAAGTCACAGGCTATATTTACCTTTAGACTATTCAAGAGCATGGTCAAAACTCAATTCTTATTGCCAATCAAGGTTGTACAAAGCGATTGGGGTGGTGAATATAGAAACTAGATAGCTGAGTTAGCTCATACAGGAGTTTTGCATAGAGTCACATGTCCTCACTCATCCGAGTAAAATGGTGTCGTTGAGCGTATGCATAGACACCTCATTGAGTTGGCACTTGTGTTGCTAGCATCTTCCAATCAAATTCTGGTCCTATGCTGTAACCACATCAACATACATGGTAAATCAACTACCATCTAACGTGATGAATAATATTTCCCCTTTTGAGAAGCTATTTAACAAGAAACCCAATTACACAACCATACGCGTTTTTGGATGTAGATGTTTTCCACATCTGCGAGAATTTCAGCCTCATAAACTGATGCCTCGATCTCAAGAGTGTACATTTCTGGGCTATAGCTCTCAGCATCGAGGTTTTCAATACCTTGGAGCTAATAGTCGTATCTATATTAGTAGACATATTAAATTTGATGAGCTTGAGTTTTCCTTTGCAATTACCAAATAGGATAATGCTCATCACGTGGTTCCATCTCCATGATCAACATCGCTAGAAGTCGTTCCTCGAAGACATAGCACGTGCCCTACTGCAGTGGAAACAATTCTGGAACATCCTGGTACATCGTCTCAGGCAAGCTCTACTGAGAATGAAGTGGGTCATGGTGATGAGTTGAGTAACGTAATTGAATCTTCAGATCACTCGACTCAAAATTCACACATGAGTAGTCCTCCTATGGTCAGTGCTGAAGGAGTTAATGAGTCAGATCAGCCTTTAGTCGAGGATGCAAGTGTTCCTGATCATGTTCCACTAATCAACGCTCACCCTATGGTTACTAGAAGCAAGCATGAGATTTTCAAACCTAAGGTATTTCTTATAATAGAAGATACTGTCATACCTACTGATATTCATCAGGTTATGAAGTCGAGCCAATGGACTTCTGCTGTTCATGATTAACTTGTTGCCTTATAACGAAATGGAACATGGACATTGGTTCCACTACCAACTGGACGAACAATAGTTGGCTGCAAATGGTTATTCAAATTGAAAAAAAAATCCCGATGGCTCAGTTCAACGTTACAAAGCCAGATTAGTGGCAAAGGGATTTCTGCAAGTACCAGGACATGACTTCAAGGAAACTTTTAGTCCCGTGGTCAAATTCCCAACACTAAATGTTATTATCTCCATAGTTGTAACAAAATAGTGGCCACTACGACATGTGGATGTTAATAACGCTTTTCTCCATGGTGATTTGATTGAGGAAGTTTTTATGCAACAGCCGCCTGGAATTGAGAAGTTGGCCGAGGATGGGACCAAGCTTGTATGTAAGCTTCATAAGGCTTTGTATGGGCTGCGTCAAGCTCCAGGAAATGGAATAACAAACTGAAAGATAGCCTGATAAAGATAGGGTTTCATGTGTCAATGGAAGATGCATCATTGTTCATTTCACTTACTGAAGGGGAATTAACCTATATACTTATTTATGTCGATGATATTGTGATCAATGGTCAGTCAGTTACTGCAATGGAACGAGTGGTTCAATCACTCAAAATTAATTTCTTGTTAAAGGACCTTGGTGAATTGAATTACTTCTTGGGGATTGAAGTCCAGCGTAGTCCTAATGGTCTTATGTTATCTCAAAAGAAGTTTATTTCAGAATTACTAGAGAAGTCGAATATGACAAGGGAAACTCCTACTAGTACACCAATGGTAGTATCTAATAAACTTTAAAGGGATGGTGGAAAACTTATTGAAGATGCTCGAGAGTTTCGAAGTATAGTTGGTGTACTGCTATATGCATGTCACACAAGACCTAACATAGTGTATAGCATGAGCAAGACCTAACAAACATATTCTAATATACTTAGCTGGCACAATTGAGTATGGTTTTCTTTTCAAGCCATCAAAGGAAGCACTAAGAGTTGTTGCATTCGCGGATGCTGATTGGGGTGGTTGTGTAGATGATCGGAGATCGATGTCAGGTCATTGTGTTTTACCCGGTGGTAACTTGGTGTCCTGGAGTACAAAGAAACATAAGGTTGTCTCTGTAACACCCCAACACATATCCGACCCGGATACGAGTCCGAGATGTCACATTGACATTTCAAAACCTTTAATTTTTTAAAATAGCAGATCATTTGGACTTATATTAAGAAAATATGATAAAATATTGTTGAATTATGTTCATTATAACCAATTTAAGAAAATATACGTTTTATGAACAATACTATACGGTATGAACAGTACAATGAACAGTAATGAACAATACCGTGAACAGTATTGAATGCTAAATTTTTTTAGATTACTTTAGGGGTATCGATACCCCTGCTACATGTACCAATACCCTGCTACAATACTGCTACAGTACTTTTGTAAAATATGTAAAAATTCATAAAAATCTAAGTTTTCATCCGTATAAAATTACCATTTACATATAAACATTTAAAACATTTCAAAACTCAATCATATGATTTTACAAACCATTTAGAGCATATCAGATTCAAATCTTTATTACATGCCAACCACTATCTTTATTACAAAATACATATTATTTTCTTTTCTGATATGATCTTTGGAAAGAAGGAACTAGCATGTCTTGCATAACTTTTGTCATTCTTTCTCTTCTCGGAACCTACGTGTGAAACAATCACACGTTAAGTCGTTGACTTAGTGAGGCATATAAAACATATAATAAAAACCATAAAACAATTCATATATCAAAATGCATACATGCACTCATAAAGAAATACACTTAACATCGTATAATTCATGTAATACAATTCATATAACTAAAAATATATATCTTTTCATATAACCAATACATTAATCCTGTAATTTATTCCATATAACAAATCACATTCAGTATATTTGTTTAATCTCTTTATTAGCCCATGTACACCTGCGAGAACTTAAGGTATGTGAGTACATTGAGGTTGTGAACTAATGTTGTCACCACAGCTCTTATAAGTCCCACTGAGTGATATATGAAATTTTGTCCCGAAGGACCTATTAATCTATCCCGAAGGACCTATGAGTTTACCCAAAGGACCTATGAAACTCTCGACTCTTGGCATGCCAACTATACTACTAGCTCTCATATTATATAACATGGGCATTATCATTTATACATTTCATATCACTTGTTCTTTCTTTTATGTCACATACCACATGTATGTATAATCGTATATCTTATATCATATCACATGTATCACAAGTGCATGCGTTCACGTAGATCGTTTCATATGGCTTATATCATTTCTCATTTGTTCATGTAAACTCGCATGTCATATCATATAACATATATCACATGTTGCATTTTCACGTAAACATGTAAATCATATAACATATAATAATATACATCAATTTCTTTGTACTAATGCACACATAATAATCACATAACATTTTAGAAGTTACTTCTTACCATAGTAACTCCATCATTAGCTCATCGCAAGCCAATGTTTGTTCAATAACCTAAGTACAAAATAAATTACACTCACCTTAGCCTTGCTTTGATTCGATCCTAATTCATTGATTGTTCCAGAACTTGTTTACGCTCAATATCTACATAAACATAATTTCCGAGATGATTATCTGAAGCCTAAACCTTATAACTTGATGTTAATAACTTAAGCTAGTTTATTTAACCAAAATTTCATTTTTCCTTTAGGGGGTATCAATACCTCCCCCTAGGGTATCGGTACCTATTGAATGGGTACCGATACTCTTTGCCTAGAAATCACATTTTCATGCCTGAAAATCATCAACTCTTCACTCAATTCTTCTATTTTAAACCCCTATCATGTCATTAAACCAAACTACCATTACATAAACCAACTTATATTCATATAAACCATCTTTAACCTCAAAATTCCTTTCTCCATATAGAATCAGAAATCATACCCAAATTTTCAATATACTCTAAATTCAATTATATCACTTCATATCTCTTAATTAAATTAATGACAAATCAAATTTAGTTTCAAATTCAACTTATCAACTCATTTCCAGAAATTCTCTTAAAAACTCATTTTCTTTAATCTTTCATAACTTCATAATCTTTTGATTTTAAGACAAATTAAGCTTTCCTTAAGCTTAATTATCATCTAAGGATCAAAACCCAACCTTTAATTGAACAAATAATCAACTAATTAGAAAACTTACCTTTGCTTGGAGCCTCACGTTGAAGAAGAGAAGAAGATGAAGAAGAAGATAAGTCTGGAAACTTATCTCTTCAAACATGCATCACATGGGTATTATAATACCCACTAATTATTATTTAATTATTTTACTTGTTCAATGACCTATTTGTCCTTTGACTCTTTCAATAATTACTAATAACCCTTTAGATATTATTTTTAAATAAGTCATTGAACTATTCAACTTTTGTACTTTAATCACCAAATTCTGAAATTTTACAATTTAGTCACTAACCTGTAGTTTGGGATGTTACAGTCTCCAGATCCACCATGGAAGCCGAATATCATAGTCTTGCAGATGATGTTGCAGAGGTTACTTGGATAGATGCCTTGTTGAATGATATTGGAGTAACACAACAGGAAAAACCAATTGTTTGGTGTGATAACACGAATGCCATATCGTTAAGTGCAAATCCTGTTCAACATGCACAATCTAAACATGTCGATTTAGATGTGCAATTTGTCAGGGGAAAATTGTTGGAAATCAATTATATGTTAGCTATGTCCCTGCTGCACATCAACTTGCAGATGGGTTCACAAAGCCCTTGTCAAAGATAGCTTTTGCAGTGTTTCGAGAGCAAGTGAATGTTTGTCTTAAAAAGGAAGGAGGAGAAGAAAAAGCAGGAGGAATGTTGGAAGAATGATCGAGCTGCAGGTTAATATGTGTGGCATAATGCATGGTGTGCATGGAAAAGATTCAAGAAGCTTGAAGTTAAGCTCATAGCTGGTGGTGTACACTGTGTTGCAGGCAATTAAATCCATAGTCTATTAGGGTGTTGTTACACGGTTATAATTGTCAAATTCTGTTAAGTAGGTTGCTTCCTAGCTCAGCAACCAAATGCTATATAAACCATGTACATCTGCACTGGTTCATTAATGGAATTACAGTAATTGTTTTTGAGTTAACCCTCATTTCTTAACAGGGAAAAAAAACTACCTTCACTTTGGTCCCCGAACCTCTACTTTTTGAAGCTTACCTGCCGCACTCTCTCTTCATCTTTGCCTATAACAAACCATTATGTAGAGGGAACTGAAAACTCCAAAAAAGAACAAATGGGGTGTACTGCAACAAACCCGGTCAACTTATTAAAATTTGGGATTCCATGACGCCACACTTGCCTAATTTCTGAGGTAGGTCAACTAAAACCTTGCTTTGCTTTACGCTTTCAGGAGTTAGAGAAGAGTGCTTCTTCTTCTTCCACCTAAGCAATCTTCTTACTTGTAAACCTTAGTGTAAGCTTAGTTTTATGCTTCTGAGCTGGTTTTGCTGCGGGTGCAAGGAATAATGGGCCCAATGCTAGTTCATTGTAGTTTATGAGTTGGGTTTAATCTGAAAGGAACCAAGAAAGCATGGTTTCAGAGTTTTTCTAATTCAAGAACGTTGAAGAAAGATGTGTTTTTTAGCATGCCCTTCTCCTAAAATGTCTTGGGTACAATCTGAAACCAAGTCAAAAGCTGGTGTTTTGAATTATCACCATGCTCACTCTTTACTTTCTTCTTCTTCTTTCTCATCTCCTCCATTGCCATACAGTAATGATTACCAAAAGCAGCCACCAAACCCTGTTCCGTCATCATCTTCAGCTAGTAAAATAAGCCCAGCTGTCTTATTCATCATTGTTGTTCTGGCGGTGATATTTTTCATATCTGGTCTGCTTCTCTTGCTTGTTAGATTTCTCATGAAGCATAGGTCTCCCTCATCTTTATCAGAATCTGAAAGATACCCAGAATTGTCAGGGACTGATGCTTATCAAAGGCAGTTACAGCAACTCTTCAATCTCCATGATTCAGGTCTAGCTCAATCTTTCATAGATGTTCTGCCTGTGTTTCTTTACAAGGAAATAATGGGGTTGAAAGAGCCATTTGATTGTGCAGTTTGTCTCTGTGAGTTCTTGGAAGAAGACAAATTGAGATTACTCCCTTTGTGTAGCCATGCTTTCCATATAGACTGCATTGACACATGGTTGATGTCAAATTCCACTTGCCCCCTTTGTAGAGGGACCGTTTTCACAACTGAGTTCCCAATTGAGAACCCGGTTTTTGACTTTGAATACCCTAGGGAGGAAACTATGTTATTAAGCAATGGAGGAAGTAGGGTGTCTCTTGGCCCTAAACCAACGGAGAATGACATTGGGAAGAGGGTGTTTTCTGTCATTTTAGGCAAATTTAGAAGTTCAAATGAAGGGAAAGGGAGAGAAGTAGAAGAATGGGAGACTAGTAGCAGTAATTTGGATGCTAGGAGATGTTACTCAATGGGGTCATTCCTATATGTGGTTGCTGATGAGTTGCAAGTGACTCTATGCCCCTCTAGAGGAACCAATGACACTGCTAGTACCATGAAGCTTGTGAAGGGAAGAGGTGGACAGAATGGGAATTCATCAAATGATGGGGATTTTGAGGGAAAGAAGATTAACTTAACAAGTAAAGGGGAAAGCTTTTCTGTTTCCAAGATCTGGCAATGGTCTAAGAAGGGTAAATTCCCAAGTTCTTCAGACAACTTAGGCTCTTCTTCATCTGTTTCTGTCGGTTTGCCATGGACTGATAGTAGAACCCAAGTTACCTAAGGTATTTACTGTTCCTTTGTACTTCATAACATTCAACGAATCTAATCGTTTAAGCTTTTCCTTTTAGCCTTTTTTTTTTTACTTTCTCTAAAGAATTTTGGTTCTTTACCAGTGCATTGCAACTTCCATGAATGTGTTCCTTTATGTTCTTACTTTTATAACCAGACAAAATGTAAACATGTTCTCACTTTATGGAAAATTAAAAAAGTGGATTCTAGTAATATTTACTCTACCTCTTCCTGCCCCTGCCACCAGTGTACACCAAAATAGAATAATACAGAACAAAAGGATACACTGTGAGGTCATATCATCCGGTGATTCAATGAGAGGCTTTTTATTTTTATTTTTTAACTGTGGTAAAAACCCAAAATTTGAACCTTTTTACCCAATATGTTTCATTTAAAAACATTTTTTCATTCTAACACCCATTGAAGATTATTTTTCAATCTAACACTATTTTTTTGTTACACAGGCAGAAACCTAGCGGCAACAAAGACACCTATTAGATTGAAATAATAATAATAATAATAAAAAGAAATTTGGGGGTGAAAAAATGAAAAAAAAATGCGGGATTTCATAAGCTCACATTGTTTAAATATGTGGGTTTTGAGAAGCTTTTAAATATACATTTATTGATTGATTGAACGTAAGATTAATTTATAGAGGCATTTTTTAAACAAACGCCGCAAAATAGTAGTACTGTAGCGGCGTCGTTAGACAAACGCTGCTATAGGTTTCATATATAGTGGCATTTCTATAAAAACACCGTAATAAGATTAATTTATAGAGGCGTTTTTTCAACATACGCTGCAACATAGTAGTACTATAGCGGCGTAGTTAGACAAACGCTGCTATAGGTTTCATATTTAGCGGCGTCTTTAGACACACGTTGCTATTTCCAAGAAATGTAGTGGCGTTTTTATTATAAACGCCGCAATAGTCATGTATGCTTCCTTGTTCCATCCACTTTCAAAGGGTTCACTTTGTTCCCCTTTCAAATTACTTTGGGTATTCTTTCCTAATAAAGGGTTTAATTTGTTATTTTTAGCGGCGTTTTTTATAAACACCGCAAAATACTATTATGTTAGTGGCATTTGTGTAGAAACACCGGGAAAGAATAAGACTTTTATGGCGTTTTTATGTAAACGCCACTATAGAGTAGTACTATAGGGGCGTTTTTATACAAATGTTGCTATAGAATTGGACAATAGTGTTGTTTTTGTTCAAATGTTGTAATAGTTATGTAATTTAGTGGTGCTTTTGTAATAAACGCCACAATAGTTCAGAACAATAGTTCTGCTGGTTGTTTCCTTCTCTTCTTAGTCTCATCTAAATTATTGTAATTGCAGTAATCTTGAAGAACAAACTTCAACAAAAAGCGGCTTCTTCAATAGACTGGCACAGCGTTTCCCATTTGTTTTTAATCTATTGAGGAGAGATCATTCACTGTCAAATGATACTTTCAAATAAGATGTCAAGACGATGAATATGACAAATTCCAATGAAGTGGGAAACAAAGTAGCTTTAGAATGCATATCTGGAGGTTATGATGATGACGCTAGTGAAATTGAGGATGTATCGAACAACAAATCCATGTATATCTACACTTTGAGGTTCAGTTGTAACTCATTTGTACTTTAATATCTTTTAAGGTTCTCTCTCCATAAAAAAGCTTTAATTTATTTTTGTTGTTAAGAATTTTTCTTTATGTTTTTTGTCTTAATTAAAATGTATGGTTGTTGTTAATTAGATAAAGCTAGATATAAATTTAGGTGATGTATATCAGAAATGAAATATGCAAAATCAATTAATATTAGCTAAATAAAGGTAATTAGCGGCGTTTGTATCCAAAAACGCCGCTATAGGTCTGACTTTTTGCGGCGTTTGTGTTAAAAAACGCCGTTATAGGTATGACATTTTGCGGCGTTTGTGTCCAAAAACGTCACTATAGGTCTGACCTTTTACGGCGTTTGTGTCCAAAACCGCCACTATAGGTCTGACCTTTTACGGCATTTGTATCCAAAAACGCCGCTATAGATCTGACCTTTTGCGGCTTTTTTTCTAGAAACGCCGCTATATAGCATAACTTTTTGCGGCGTTTATTCCAAAAACGCCGCTATAGATATCGACCTTTTGCGGCGTTTGTTCAAAAAACGTCGTAATAGATATTGACCTATTGCGGCGGTTTTTGTTCTCAAACGCCGCTAACTTTGGCGGCGCTGGTATTGCCGGCGCTTCTTGCGCCATTTTTCCTATCGCCACAATACTTTTAGCGGCGCTTAAAAACGCCGCTATAAGACTAAAAAAACGCCGCTAAAACTCTATTTTGCTGTAGTGCCCCAAATTTTTCTCCTACCCGAGCCCTAATTTCTTCATCACTATCGATCCTCCATCAATCCTCTACGCTTGGTATCTTCTTCAGCAAATCGGGCTTGTAGTTGCCACCATTCACGCCATCGGTCCCCAGCGTCGCGCCATCAGTCACCACTCTCACGCCTCCATCAATCCACTAGGCTCAATATCAGGTACGCCTTCTCTTCTGCTTCGAGTTCATGACCTACTCCTCTCTTTCGTCGAAGTTTCTCATAGTGAAAATTTACATTCACCATAGAGGGGGAAACAGAAGAATACTGCTTGATTATTTGACAGCCAACATGACATGAGTTGTAAGCATGTATAGAGAAACAAACAAGGGGAGAGGGGACATTCTGAAACCAATTTAAATGGATGAAACAGATAACTTTACGTATTGATGTACTACCTATATATGCATGAGATGAATGAGTTGAGTAGGTTACAGTAGCCAAACCATGTGTATGACAACATCTTATACAAATACTCAGAACGAAACTTTCAATTTTAGGCAGAGTAAGATGGCAGGGTAGTCTTGTAAAATGAAATACAAAAGAGACAAAAGAAGGTTTGAAGGATGGCAACTAAAGCATCTGTTGTACACATAATAAAGAAGGAATAAGGCAGAATAAGATAGATACAGAAAATACACGCCACTGGGATCTCTAGCCATTGATTGTTATCACGTTTTGATCGTTATTCGTTCTTTTACTAAATGTATGTTCCCTATACTAAGTCTTCAATCTGCCAATCTAAACCGCTGAGTTTCTAGTGTTTGCCTCCACATCTGTAATTTGGTATTAATATATTCTTTAGTCTCATCCAACCAATACATTATCATCTGCAAATAGCACACGGATAAGGACTTTATCTTGAATGTCTTTAGTTATCTTATCCATTACTGGGGTAAAGAGAGCAGGAAAGAAAGCTGAGTCTTGGTGCACCCTTTTTACAATTCAAAACTCATACATCAATACACTACAAGTCCTTACATTTGTAACTACTCTCTCATGCGTATCTTGTATTACACTAACATATTTGAAAGAAACAATCGTCTTCTTCACCAAAGAACATCTCAAGGTATTCTGTCATAAGTTTACACTAAATCAATAAAAACCATGTACAAATCTCACTATGACACTCCAAACTTCTCAGTAAGTTGTTGCAAGAGATTATTAGTATCTACAGTGGGTTGTCTTACCAGGAGAGCAAGCTGATTATTAGCAACCTTATTATGCTTGCATAAACATTGCTCAATAAGTTTGCCCACAGGTTTCATAGTATGATTCATAAGTGTTAATCTTTTGAAATTTGAGCAATCTATATTTATACAAGAAAGGTGCCAAGGTAATCTTCTTCTACTCATTTGATGTGCTATTCAGTAGTCTATAGCAAATAGCCTCCTTACAAAAGTTTTGGTTGTTCTTAGCTAGGTTATATTTCTCGAAACTCCTGGTATCACCAGTAGTATATAGCAAATGGCCTCCTTACAAATGTCTTGAAAATTATTTGCCATTTTGTATTTCTCAAATTTTTTTGTATCAGCAGTAGTATATAGCAAATTTGTTTGTTCTTAATAACGGCCTTTACTTTCTTGTTCCACCATGATGTGTCCTTACATGGTAGCATTCAACTCAAGTGTTATGAAAGAGTTCATTATTTATCATGTGAGCTTTAACAGTGATTATAGTAAGTATAGAAATTGTCATATTACTTATGAACACTTTTTCTTTTTTCTCTTTTTAGATTACTTATGCAGTTCTAAATTATGCTTTTGATCATTACTTCCATTCACTTAAATGTGTTTTGAATTTTCTATAACAATCTCAGCGTATCTTAAAATTTTTGGCTCAATAGTATCGATACTCCTATCATGGTATCGATACTACTATATTATGGTACCTATACTTTATTACGGTATCGATACCAATTTTGTATTTTGTTATCAATGGTATCAATACGTTACTCATAGTATCAATACCCCCTCAATATCGATACTACTTGCATCAGTATCGATATTACTCTGTTGATTCTTCCCATTTTAAAAAGACTATATTTAACAGAAAGATTAACATAGTTCGATTTTAAATTAATCTTACCATTGGAGTTCTAACAAATTTAAAGTAATTTATTTAACCAATACACATAATATTTAAGCTATATATAGACATAACATATACGAAATTGATTATACTCCCCTAAATTCAAACGTACAAATTACCCTTTAATATTCCCCAAATTTCGATTTATTAGATTGCCTCTTTTTTTATTTTGTTAGGATGAACCCATCACTTTTGACCTAAAAAACACACATTATACAGATTACACGACTAGGTCAAGGTATCAAATATATATCACTTTTACTTTGGTCATGATAATGTCGAGTGATATCACGTCTATTTTGTGATGGCCATAGCGAGTTCAAAGGTCAACATACAGCCATCTGGGGCACGACAAGGTATGTGTCTTCTCCATCCAAAGGCCAAAACATACAAGGCTTTTGGCTCCAGATATATATATATATATATATAATTAAAACCCATTCGAGTGCAAGGCTCAACACATTTGAACCAAACTCCAGATATGTAGTTATGGGAACCTAAGTATAGTTTTCAGCAGTAAGGGTACACAAATTTATCTAAATAGCCATGGAAATATGCTAACAACACATGAGTCTGATAAATGATTTCAACAAACAGCCATTTATCTAAATAAACCATAAATTGTTTGAGGTCTTTGTACACTGATAATCATTACCTCCAATTCTCTCCCAAAGTGAGACGTAAGAAGTGCATTTCCTAAACTTACAAATCCAACTTTCATCGCTACATTAGGTCATCAAGCAAAGGACGGCAACTAATCCTCCAGAATAACTAGAATTTTGTTGAAAAACTGCAAAATTTTCACCCCTAAGGTTTTGACTCAATCACCTTCTTGGCGAAGGATGGTAAACAGAAAGCAGCCGAATGAATCTGCAATCAGACACAAGGAAAAGGATAAGGGTAACAAAAAATAACTTTCACACAATTATAGAAAGGATTTAGAGTGGAGCAAAGTTGTACCTCGGAGTTGTAAAACTTTAGAGGTCGTTTTGATTTGTCGCAGACATCATCTCTGTCTATGGAATTCACCGGATGCTTGAAGTCAACGGGAGGCCCCTCAGTGGAGCAAAGCATGAAACCAATCACCCCACTGTAACGAAATAAAGGGCTCAATGATAAGCAGAGTGTTTGGTAACATGTATAACAGTAAACAAAAGTTGCGAATAAGATGAACCCACGTTAAAATACTAAAGTAGTCCATTGATTTAGAGGGTACTAACAACATAAATCAACACTTATTTGTCACAAGGTGAAGATCATAGTACCTTGGGTATGTAGGAACAGTAGTCCATGCATAGTTAACAGAGCCTTTGAAGATTTGGCGGCAGTTTGCTACAATATCTTCGATTATGTGCATATGTAGCCAGATACTTTCTGCCTGGGTACAGACAACTCCACCTGGACGAAGTGCCTTTGCCACAGACTCAAAAAATGGTTTCTCAAAGAGCTCTTGGGCAGGACCTGAGATGTCAAACAAAGATCCAATTCTCCAATGTCAAAGAACTATAAACCACTCAAACTTCAGAGACAAGAAAAACAATACAAGATTTCCACAAAATACCATTACCTATAGGGTCAGAAGAATCCACTATAACTGCATCATAAGTGCCGGTTGGAACAGCATTCAAAAATGCAACTCCTGAAATTCAAAAGGACGTCAATGATTGATATCATACAATATAGAGTACAAACACCAAAAAGCTAAGTTCACCATACCATCACCAATATGAAGTTTCACACGGGGATCATCATATCCAACAGCCACACCAGGGAAAAATTGTTTGGAAACCTAGCACAAACAAACATTCATATTGTTATTAGACCAGGTTTCAAAGGATGGTTCAAAGTTGCTAGCCAGTTGTAATGCTAAAATCAATTACAACTAATTGTGTATCATGAATGTTAGGAAGGCAAGAAAGTTATTTACTAACATCGACGACCATTTTGTCAATTTCACAGATGTCAATCTGCTCAACAGAAGAATGACGAGAAACTTCCCGGAGAACACCACCATCACCACCGCCAATAACCAAAACCTGGTGAAAGAAACAGCTCAGTGATAATTAAGAGAACAGGTGCCTGTCATATAACATGATCTTAGGTACAATGCTGTCAAAAGTAAGCTCCCAAGAGAAGACACGTTAACTGAAAACAATTAAAGCAAGTCCAGCTTGTACCCGAAACTATTTAACAGAAAAAGTTCATTGCTGGTAAATCGGTACTTCAGGCGAGGGAGATCCCCACAAGGAAGAGAATTAAAAGAAAAAAAAGAACGCGTAAACTTCTGTAGGCTTAAAACAAATAGTAAAAGCAAACTTCACCAAGAACTAATAAAATTAACAACAATTCAAAAATTGAGTCAAAACAATTTAACGAAACCGCTTCCGATGGATCTCAGTATAAGCACAAGTAGCTGAAATACCTTTTTGGGGTTTGGAATGGAGCAAAGTGGGAGGTGAGAGATCATTTCTTGATAAGCACATTCATCTCTCTCTGTGAGCTGAATCACGCCATCCAAAACAAGAACTTTGCCGTATGTTGAAGACTGCAGAAAGTACCATGTTTAAAACATAAAAATTCTAAAGAAGCTAAACAGGGAAAATGAGAAAGCAAGAAAATTCTTATTCTCCAAAGTCCAAGGATTACCTGAAAGACCATAACATTCTGGTAGTCAGACTTCCCTTGAAATAAGATCTTTTCGACCTTTAAGGAATGTGCCTCTCCTGCATATTTCATACAAAATAGTGCAACTAAAGAAGTTTTTCTTCTCAAAAACTAAAAAAAAATGTTAGTATCATTCAGTAAATTATTATACTACTTCCATCCTGACATCTTTCTTAATTGAAGGAAACTTACAAAGCCTGGAATAGGATTGGAACCCATGAAAAACTCATAGAAACCCCCATGCTCGCTAAAATGACCCATAATCCGCAATTTCCACAATAACTACTAGAGAAATAACCCATAATCTCAAGATGGGCAGTAACAGATTATCATCAACCTCTCTACCAAACTAATAATGCACATTTGCAATTAAGGAATACACATGAGTGACAACATTAAATCAGGATGGAGTTCAAGCACGCCAATAAAAGGAAATTTTGTATCCATTAAGGTCTAATTAATCCCAAAATCAGTTAAACTTCAAGCCGTAGATGTCAATGAAGCATAATCTCCTGACATTCAATGAAAATGTCAGCTAAATACATACCTAAGACACCACATCAAAGGAATTGTATAGAAACAAGCGTCCCAGAAGTAACTGAACATAAGCATCTGCAGTTGTTCACTACTAACAAGGCTCAAGAGTCATCTAAATGATTGTTAGGGTGGTTAATTACTAATTATTCATACAAAAATGGAGTTTTATTTTTAACTTTATCATTAACGGTTTAGATTTAACTCTAAAGAGCGACATATAAACTCAACTACAAAAGCAGAACCAAAGTTGAACGAGGTGTACTACCAACGAGTGGTAGATATTCAACGATGATAAATCACACCCTCTGTATGTAACCATTTGAGAACCCTTTTCTTTTCTAAAGTAAAAAAAGAAAAATAGAAAATATCAGCTACGAACAAAAATCAGAAACAACAAACAAAAAGCGAAAAATACAAGTGACAGCCAAGAAACGAACATCAAAAACAACAAAGGGGGGGATTTCGAAAATAAGCATCACAAACGAAGTAGAACACGATGATAAACAAGTCGAAAACAAACCAACCCATGAATTCAAAACCAGAGCATGCAACCCTTAGAAGGGAACTAATATCTTAAACAATCAAAGAAGAACCACAAAAGAAATTTTATAAACACAAAAGTTCACCGACCCATAATATAAAATAGATCACTGAACATAAATATGTACAAAGGATTAAAACATACATCGAAAATCAGAAAATGAAAATATAGAAGAACCAAAATGAAAGAATACAGAGTGAAGAAGTGAGGATTTTGGAGAGTTAGAAAACGAACCGGGCCACATTGGGCTGATCTCAGAGAACCAACCAGGGATAACAGAGGAAATCCCATCAGCTTTATTGGAAGTATAATTGGTATCGCCTTCCATTTCCATGGCAACAGAAGAGACCCCGTTTTCTTCTTCTTCTTCTTCTCCTTCTCGGGGCCTCTTAACGGATAAATCCGCGCAACTTACAGGGGCGCCACTCTTTTCTGCCATTGAGACACCTATTTATCTGATTTAGTAAAACAAAAATTGAAAAAAAAAAGAGAGCCTAAAGTAAAATAAAATAAAAATAAAGCCAAAAGCAAACAATACCTAGCAAAGAATCGCAATGGAAAAGGAATATCTTAGGGTTGGCCACTAATGGCTGACTACTGAAAGAGAAAACGAGGCCACACAATCTTGGTCATTGATCTTGCTTTTATACTACCTTTCGAGTTGCCTTGACAGTGACTGGGCTCTTTTCGTCCTTCGCCGAATAATATTTAATAAAATAAATCAAAATTTATATTTCTATCATCATATGATATGACAGCAAAAAAACTTATATTTTGGGAAAAATATATCAAAATTTCCATTTCTATCATCATATGTATGAGTGCCGAGGATCTGTTTGCAAACGACGCGTATTTTGTGCGCGTGTGGGGACGATGGCTTCTGAATTTTGGTTGGGTCTTCCTCTCTCTCTTTCAATTAGCAATATTTATTAATATTAATAACCCTCAAAATATATTCTTAATAAAATTAATTAATTAATTCAAACTTAAGATTTATTTAAGGTAAACTACACATTAGTATCTAAATTATTATTTTTGTTCCGTTTTGATATCAAATTTTTGTAAATTGAATTCATCATATTATTGGTTTTTAATTTAAATTGTTAATCAATTTAAATGTTGATTCAAATTTTATTTTTGTCAATTTTGTGATTTCCTTTTTTAAAAAGTAACTTATGTTATGATAATGGTTTTTTAATAAAAATATCACCAACATATTAGATGAAATAATAATAAAATGAATAATTAAAAATGCATACAAATAGGCCTGTAAATGAACTGAACGTTCAGCGAACCGTTCATGAACCGTGCGGTGGTAAGTTCGTTTATGTGCGTTTATTTATTAAATGAGCGAATATGAACAAGATTTTTTGTTCGTTTAATTAAATGAACGAACATGAACATAGGTCTCGTTCTTTCATTTACGTTCGTGAACGTTCGGTTATGTTCATTCGGTTATGTTCGTTTGATTATGTTCGTTTATGTTCATTCATTTATGTTTAACCCAATCGTCTTAAATCAATTTTGGTGACCAATTTGTAAGTATCTTAAAAATATTAATTAATCTGATATTCTGATGACCAACTCCATAATTAACCAAATTTTATTTGGAGATTAAATCCAATATGTTAACCCGTGAGGCACCTCTCACCTATATTCATTTTCCCTTTTTTTCCCCAAACCCTAGTGTTCACTAGAGAGTGGAGACGATCGCTGAAAGCTTCAAAACAAGTTATATTATAGTGCAATATGAAGTTTTACAGGCTTGTTTTCATCTATTTCTTTGTTTTATTTGGCTTAATAGTTGATATGTAAAGTTATTGCGGGTATCTTCACATCTAAAACTCAATAAAACATCATACTTCTTTCTAGAAATAGATGGGAAGATAAATGTAACAATCGGAAGTATATGAACATCACTAAAGAAAAAAATATATAGAATTTGTCAGAAAACAAAACAAAGGTTTCTATGCAATTTCTGAAAAAGGGTGTAATAGCGGAAGTAATGAGTTTTTTAGGAAGAACCCATTAATAAGTAAAAAATACACTTTGACAATGAACTTTTGTTTTCATAGTTCTTGTGTGACATTTAGTTGTGGAGTAGACTTTAGGTACGTTAAAATTTTGAATGGTGGTTTAGCAATAATATCAGTTACGATATGTATCATCGAAGGGACTCCGGATCTATGTTATTACCTTGTAGTCCAATTTGTACTGTTCGAAAACTTCATGCTGTTAAATTTTTTACTCTGCCAGCGGAAATGACCATTATTAACAAACCTCACTAAAGTCTGACATTGATGTCACAAAACTTTTAGCCGACAAATTTATTAGAATAACGTAGTGGAAAATGATTGTTCATATGTAATCATGGACCACTAAGATAAATGTTATAGCGTTAAATTAAAGTCGTTTGAATCATTTAATATTTTAAAAGATCGATCGAAATATTTGATATCTTCAAATATTTTATCACTACTAATCAGCTCTTACGCTATTTATCACTGTCAATTTGGTTGATTTGCATTGTCGACTATTTTTCATGAAAGAACAATGGAAGGTAGGGTCTCCAACGTTTATGTTCGTGTTCGTTTATGTTCGTTTATTTATTAAATGAACGAACATGAACAAGTTATATTCCTTAATAAACGAACATGAACAAAAAAAAATTTGTTCATTTATGTTCGTGTTCATTTATGTTTGTTTATTTATTAAATGAACGAACATGAACATACCTCCATTCGTGTGCGTTCGGTTTATTTACATGCCTACATACAAATAATTAAGCGTAGTACTATATTGAGCCTTCTAATTAGTACTGATGTTATTGGAGCAGATATAGTATTTGTATGGAAACATTATTTATATTCTTTTAATTATTAAAATAAAATAATAAATTATTTTTAAAACTTTTAAATCAATATTATAATTTCAACTAGCTAAAGTCATTCTTTACAAATCAAGAAAAGAAAACAATTAAATAACGATAAGATTGTGATTGGGTTTGGGTTTGGGAAGTTGGGATTGTGTCTTATTATATTAAAAACTCCATTAATTTTTTTTTTGAGAAATAATTGTCTACGTATGACTACTTCGTGTCTTATAAAACGTATTTAATGGACTTCATATTTTATAAGGCGCGAAATCCATCAACTTTGTCATATAAAGTCATTTAATATTGGATAAAGATAGTAATAAATGTAAAAAAACTTATTTTTCGTAAAATGTAATGTTTGATCTCGCTTTTTGCATAACGAACAGTATCATACGTAGACAGTTTGAAGGTTATTTTTCAAAAAAAATTAATGGAGATTTTTAATATAATAACGCCTTGGGATTGTGACGAAATCATGTTTTCAGTGAAAAAGTTGAAGAATATCAAGGCCTACGCTTTTGTTTTAGCGTTATGTATCAATATGTTCGATGCAATAAAATTATTGCTTTTTGGATTATTTTAAGTTAATGTTGATATTCATACGATTTGTTTTTTTTTAAAATTTTATCTAAAAATTACTCAAAAAATTAATTTAGTACATATTCTCGAATATGTACTAAACTAGCACTCTTTTTGACAAAATAAGAGGGAAACATGTTTTGTGAAACATGACATGCTGATGTGGATGAAAGACACGCTTCAGAGGTCAAACTTTCTAGGGGTTTTGCAAATATAGCGTTGGTGGAAGACACATAAGATATGCGCCTTTAAATATTAGTTTAGGGTTAGAGTTGGTTGGACGATTTAAGTTGGTTGAGTGGTATAGTTTTTTTAGATTAAAGTGGTTTAGTTTGAAAACAAAAAAATACCAAAATTTACGTGAAAAATTCAAAAGGAAAAAACACATGTATAAGAGAAGAATTTCAATAATATGAATGAAGAAAATACAAAAAGATTTTGAAGTTAAAAGATTTTATATCTAAATCTTATTTTTACTAGGGTTGTTTAAAATTGGGTACCTGAAATATGGGGTACCCAAAATTTTCGGGTACTAAAATGTCGGGTCGTGTCCGGCCCATGACATATGGGTACCATATTTTCAAGTCACAGGTATCCGATTCATAATTTTTTTATTTTTTCTTTATATTTTATTATTTTTAATATATATATATATATATATATAATTCTAAAATTTAAAATTTAAAGTTCTGTAATAATAATATATAATTCACACATAAAATTAAAAAATTCAAATTACATAATTAGATAAAAATTATAAAATAATAAAATAAAAAATATAATTAAATTTCAATTGTTTCGAAGTTAAAATAAATATTTTAAACAATAATTTAGAATGTTAATGTGAAATAATTTATGAAATTAAAAATTTAGAATGTTATGGTAACAAAATTTAAGAAATTATGAATTTAGAATGTTAGAGTGAAATAATTTGAAAATTATAAATAAATCGCATTGCGATAGTCAGATTCTAAATTATGAATTTAAGAAATTATGAATTTAGAATGTTAGAGTGAAATTATGAATTTAGAATGTTAGAGTGAAATTATGAATTTAAGAAATTATGAATTTAGAATGTTAGAGTGAAATAATTTGTGAAATAATTTATGAAACTATGTAAATCGCATTGCGATAGTCAGATTCGCATTGCGATTTACGTATTTGTATTGCGATTTTTCTAATTCGCATTGCGATTTACGTATTCGCATTGCAAATTATGAAAATCGCGATGCGAATACGTAAATCGCATTGCGATTTTGTATTATCGCGTTGCGATAGTCAGTATCGTATTGCGATTTTCCAAATTCGCATTGCGATTTACTTATTCGCATTGCGAATTGGGAAAATCGCAATGCGAATTGGGAAAATTGCAATGCGAAATTGGAAAATCGCATTGCGATAGTAATAATCGCGTTGCGAATCTGGAAACTGATTTGCGATAATGGAGATCGCGTTGCGAATTAGCGATCGCATTGCGATTTTGTTGGTCATTTTGGCAAATCCGGAAAACGTTGGTTAAAATCGTATATTATATGGGATTTTTGGTCAATGAGGTTATTTTCTCAAATTTTTATTGCCAATTCACCCTCTCTTGGCCAATTCCGTCAATCGATTAACTCAACATATTGTTTCTGGTTCATTTCATTTCAGTCCCTAATATTATTATTAGGTTATTTATATTTCTGGTGCCTGTATTTTTTAATGTTTGCTATATGAGCTCTGGATTATTTTGTAATTACTGTTTAGCCCTTTTAGTTTATGTTAATACCATTTCAGTCCCTTAAACTTCTTTTTTTTGCTAATTTGGTCTTATAAATGTCTGTATTTGCTATTTAGACCCTTAAGTTTTTGTTTTAACTATTTTAGCCCTTTAAGTTTGGTTAAATATCATTTTGGTCTCATAAATTATCCTATGTGCTTATTTTGTTTATATTTTGGGTTGTAATATTCGCATGTTTTAATATTAGAAAATTGAAGAAATTTAAATGTGTGAAAAATCTACGAAGATATATCCCAACTAAAGGGAAAGTGTATTTTCGAGGATTTTCCACATAAATGTTGTCTTATATACGATAATTTTATTTGTTTCGCGTTTATTTATTTCGAGTATTTTTCGCCACTTTTTACTTTTATTTTGTTTTGTTTTATTTTATCCTTGCGAAAATTGCGAAATAATGTTTTAGTGAGGGGAATCTATGGGAAAGTCTCCTAACTACAAAGGAAGTGCTTTCCCGAAGATTGTTCACATTTTTAAAATAAATTCGAATGAATAATAGGATCGTAATATAAATATATTTTTAAGTTTGTAATTCTCAATATTTAAATAACATTTAATCGTTTGGGTACCAAAATTTGGGTGTTGTGGGGGTGCTCACCTTTCCCCACACGTAACCGACTCTCAAACTCTTAAAAACGAATCTTTGGTTAAACGCAGACCATTTTTTACGTTTAAGGTTTCAAACTACCTAACTTAATGGTTAGTGGTGACTCCAAAATCAAATTGTTTTCCAAATTAATTTCAAATCACGAAATTTTCAAAATAAATAGTCATAATTGTTTATTAAAATAATATTTAATTGTTTTGTAAAAAATGGTTATGACACCCGATATTTTTTAGACGGGTCGATGTGTAGTCGGGTCAACCGGGTCGGGTATTTTTTAACACCCCTATTTCTTACTAACTATTTATAGAAATAAATACTTGATTACAAATGAAACTTATAAAGTAAAAATCTACTTAAAGTAGATTTTCTACCTAAAAGAAAAAAAATAAATTTTGTACTTCTAACTAAACTAGAGATGTGTTTGATCGCTGGAAAACATTTTTTGGAAAATGTTTTCAGGTGTTTGATAGCTGTAATTTGTTTTATGCAAAACATTTTCCACTGTTTGATAGTTGTAATTGATATTTCTAATGTAATTCATTTTCTTAGTTCCTTTGTATTTTTTGTAAAATGTTTTACCATCTGATTTTCTGTAAAACATTTTCATGACTTTTCACCTCAGAGTAGAATCACTCAAGAAATATATTATTTTATTTATTTAATATTAATTTAATATTTTAGTATCATTTTAATAAAAATATCAATGATTAAATATTTAATATTATTATGATATAATTTTAAGAATATTATATTTTTAATATTATATTAATATGTACTCAGATATATTATAATAATATATAATGTTTAATAATTTAGAATTATATTAATAAAACACTAATAACTAAAATTAAGAATGTTCAAACGATTAATTTGGTCACATATTGAATTGAATTACCAACCAAATTAACCGAATCTTTTTTTTAAAGTTAATCAAGTCAATTTTTTAAAATATTAACCGAACCGAACTTTATTCATTTTGTGTAAATCATTTTTTATAAAATTAATTACAGTGTATCAAATAATTAGTGAAAATGGTTTACACAAAATCGTCAAAACAATCGTAAAATATTTTTTAAAAACTTTTCAGAAAATGTAATTCATTTTACGTAAAACATTTTCATGTAATTCATTTTACGTTAAACAGTTTCCAGGTAATCCATTTTCCGTAAATTATTTTCCATAAAACCAATTACAGTCTACCAAACAGACCCTAGGTTTTTTACTTTCCTCCATTAATTTAATTAATTTGTGTCACTTTGATTTTAAGTCAAACTCTAACAATTCTTGATTTCATATCACTGTAAAATCTTCAATTCAAACTCCATTTGATCCATGACATTAATTCTTCTGTTGATCTATAATACCCCAAATTCGATCAACAAAAAACTATCGTAAACTAAAGATTATGGATTTGAATTAATCAACTAATAAATCAAATATTGAAAATTAAAAACAAAAAATTTATCTAATCACAAAAATTTTAAAAAAACTACAATAAATTTGTAAGCAAATTTCAATTCCTTTCTGGCTACAAATTTGATGGGATTTTCTTCTCCAATTTATGAGGAAAAAAGTATAGTTTAGTTAGAATTATTGCACTCTACAATGTTTTCTTTCAACATGCTAATAATAAATATATGGAAAGGGGTGTTGATAGATATAGATACCAACCATGGTGGATATAAGTTGACCAGGTTTAACTGATTCCATTTGGGCTCCTTGAACCGGACCCACATCTAATCCAATTAGCCGACTTCCTAACGCCATTTAGGCTTTTACATTTTTCAACTTCCTCTTTATTTTGTCAAAAAGGAATTGAATTTGTTGTAGTGTAAAACACTCGTATAATATATATGTTAAGTGTAAGCTTTTTTTAAGGGTATTAGGATGATTATCTGTTTAATATTCTTCTAAAAAATTAGCTGACCCATATGTAATGGGGTAAGGGGAGGTAAGGTAGTAGGCTGTCCCAACGCTAAGTTAAGAGCAACTTCCGTGGAAGACCTCCAACAATTATAAATTTCCTATCGTAGGACTCGATCCCACGACCACAAGGCTAAAAGCCTTGCGCTCTACCAACTGAGCTGGACGAGCAATTCAAAGAATTATTTAATATTCTTTTAACCTATTGACAATATACATACATTCTATAGACGTAACTGCTTGAATTTAAGACTTTTAAAAAGAATAACATTCTCTTTTAACCTGAAACTACTTAATAACTCTCAAATGTATTTTTTTAATAAATTAATTAAATATTAAAGTGTGACTTTCTTTATTCTATTCAAACAATATAATAAATTGAATATCGGTCACATTCACTTAATTCGAGTTTATGAGTAATCTAAATTTATCAAATATTTGAAAGAATTTTAGATTTCCCTTAGCTTCGATGAAATCCCCTAAATCCACTTGAGGTTCAAATCTAAAACACAAGACCATCACCGTTCCAATCATCAAAAATCAAAGTTATTATTATTATAAGATGCCAACTAGGAGACTCCAAATCAATTTAGAGTTTAAAGTTTAAACTATTTTTTTAATAGAAGTTGCTAGTATTACTGAAATTATCATAAGAGTTTACAGTTATCATCGTAAACTAAATATATAATTTAGATTTTTTATAATATTGAAACTAACCGCTTTAGATCATACAAGGAAAAGATTAAAAAGTTAACCAAAAGACTCGAACAAATATAGATACGGATAAATCTGATTGATTACATCGGCAAACGAATCACAAAAAGGGAATTAAGCTATTGAAAGACCACCAAGAATCGTAAAACAAAGTCGAGCGTCGTGAGAAATTATCCAATAACACAATCGCGCATTCAAATTCAATTCGAAGGTCAATAGCAGGGAAGATCAACAAGATTTCTAATAAACGTCATCTTGATCAGTCATGACATCGTCAAATCCAACCCTAAGAAAACATAAATAAGAGAACGACCAAACGATTGAGAAAAAAAACAAAAAAAAACGTGTCATAAAGACATAAATAAACTTGTCATAAAGATAAAAAATAAACGTGCCACAAAGATAAAAAATAAACGTGTCACAAAGATAAAATTATTCTTATTAAAAAAAACTAACGGTCAGTAATCAATATCAAAACCAAGTTGTTGCTGACTAAACAAAATTAGAAAAGAAAAGATTTATAGATCTATAAAAATGATATAAACTCAAATAAAAGAAAGAAAGAGAAAAATGAAGGGGAGAGAGACTAGGGCATAAAACTTTGGTTATGTAGAATTTGTTTTCTTGTTTAGGTGAGAAAAGTATTTACATGATATAACGTTTCACTTAGTTTTAACTTTTAGCTATTATTATTATTATTATTATTATTATTATTATTATTATTATTATTATTATTATTATTTATTATTATTATTATTATTATTATTATTATTATTATTATTATTATTATAAGAGTGTAAGTTAGATATTCTAAATTTGAGTGAAGTTAGGATTTGCTCTCTCTTGAAGCTTTTAAATTTTTTCTATAGTTAAAATAATTAATAAATTAACGATTAAATTTGAAACATTTCATAATTAAGTGATTATTTATATAGTTTAATTTTAAAATTTAAAACTTTTAATTCAAAATTTCTAAAATTGCGATTTTAAATTTTTTAGAAAAACTTAAATAGACCTTCAAATATTTTACAAAGATATGACATTATAATGTGATATAGTTAAATTTTAAAATAATATTACTAAAAACATTTAGAAATTCTAACCATTATTATTTTTATTGGTCTAGGGTGATTATAATATAATATATGTTTAGAATATTTTTAATTAATTAATAACACACACCAAATGTCATCACTCGAATTCATGACTTGTAGAAAGAACAATAATCTCTCTAATCGTTAAATTTATTTAATGAGTCTTAAATTTTAATTATGTAGACCATAAACAAACATAGAAAAATAGAATAAAAAGCCATAACAATATACCACTTATATAATTTATGGATGTGATAAAAGATTTGGTTCGATTCTAGAAATAGGATGCTTTGTTTTGGAAGTGGAGTCAAATGATGAGCTTCCAAGAAAATTAGAGTCAGGTGAAGGACAAGAGAGAAATCAAGTAGAGTGTGCTTAAAGCACCATTTGCCATGCAAATGCACCGCCAACTCTTGTTGATAATTACTGGAAACCAACTTTGTAAGTTTCCACGAGGACGACGACTGATGAAAGTCAAACTACGTGATTCCCCACCACCAAAGCCAGGGACTCGGCTCCTTTAACGGACTCCCTTTTCTTGGTCGGCAAAATAGTAGGGTCCTCGCCATGGATTGATTGACTGGTTCTTGCCTATTTGTTTTTGGTCGGTTCTATTCTTTTTATTACTTTTTCTCGAGGAATAAACGTAGAGTTTTTTTAGGATAAAGTACACAAATGGTCCCCGACTACAGTGTACTACTTTATTAAGTCACTCAACTATTAAAAGTTATAAAATGATTTTTTTATTATAAAGCGTTACTTTGTTGAGTCCCTCAACTATTAAAAATTATAAAATGGTCACTCGACTATTTATTATATCCTAAAATCCTGCTTTTTCGTTAAAAAATGATGGTATTTTGACCTGAACGTTAACATATTGACTATGACATAATAAAATATGATCCTAGAATCTCAAACAACTATCATATCTTAGTCATTATGTTAATGTCCAACTTAGACAACTCTAATTTTTTAATAAAAAAAGACAAGTTTGGAACACATTGGATAGTTGAGTGATCATTTTATAATTGTTAATAGTTGAGAGACTTAATAAAATCAATATTCTATAGTTGGATGACTATTTTGTAACTTTTAATAGTCTTGGAACTTAATAAAGTAATACGCTATAGTCGGGGATCATTTGTGCACTTTACCCAGTTTTTATTATATTTTTAAATTTTAAAAAAAGATAAAATTTAAAAAATTTAAAAAATAAAATTCCTATTATAATTTAAAAAATTTAAAGTAAATAACTGTTTCATTTATACTCTTTTTATTTTTATTTTTTTGTTAACGTGAAATGGAGTATTATAATTATTAAAGTATGTGCCGGTGCTTTGCGTTTGGATATAGAATCATTATGTTATATGGATTCTCTTGATTAGGGGTGATTAACGAGTTGAGCAGCTCGTGAGTAGTTCGAATTTGACTTGGTCAAAATTAGGTAAACGCTTAATTCAAATTCGACTCGAGACCTTAATATGCTGAGCCAAACAAAGTCTAACTCTACTCGATAAGTTCGCAAGTAACTCATTAATATTTTAAAATATATTTTTAGTAATTACTTCAAAATTATTTCATTTAAAAATAAATCTAAATAATAATTATTAGTTTATTAATAAATAATAAAATAATAAGTTAACTAATTTATTATTTTTAATAAATAATAAAATATTATTAATTAATAATATTATTTTAATACAAAAATACCAACCCTAATATCCTCATATAGTATTAGTAAACTTTTTTTAGTTAAGAAAATAAGATAAATTTTTTACTGAGCTTAACGAGCAACGGGTCAAGTTCAACAACAAATTTTTTTTAACGAGCATGAGTCGAACACAATTTTAATGAGCTTAATTAGCAACGAGTCGAGTCGAGTCAAGCAGCAAAACTTTTTAAAGAGCACGGGCCGAGCACTACCCAACTCACGATCGACTCGCTCGATAAGCACCCTAATCATGATACTTTTAAGAGAGAAAATATGTAAATTTAAAGAGAAAAGAGCTATCCATTTCCAACTTTTCTTTCTTTGAAGGGCATTTACGCATATCGACATTAACCTTAACGAAATATGATTCTCTGTAAAGATGTTCGTTAGCTGTGTTAATTTCTTTATGATAGTTATGCATTTTATCTATCTAAATTTGATCAATTTTCAAATATAAATTTTATATTTCATTTAGTAATTTAATTTTGTTTTTGACCGGTCTATTTTATTTTTTAAGAAGTATACTAATTGATATTTACACACCTTATTTCAAACCTAAAATCGATACTTTTTTTAGTAGGAAGAAGGTTTCAGATTACATTAACCTCTTAGATAAGGAAAACCTTGAATATCTCTAACAACTAAATTTAATATTATCTCGATAAAGGTGATTAAACATTCATTGACAACCAAAGTTTCCTTGCTCGAACCAAGGAGCAATGCTCGACATAATCATCCTCATCATTCACTAAGTTTACCGCCTCAAGACAATCCAATTGAAGGATTACCTTTTTCTTGGACTTGGTAACCTAAAAATGATCTTAATTCTCAACCTGTAGCACAAATCAATTTATCTCGGTGGTTAAAGAAATCATTGTTGTTTTTGGAAGTAAATAGTTCGAGCTGCAGTGACTGTAACATGATGATTGGACATTCATTGTCAAATGATTGAAAGTGTTTATAACATATACTACTTTACAATCACCATTAATAAAAAGAAATTCTCAACATGTAAAATGGAGAAATGAAATTTAAATTTAAGATTTTCTTTCTATGCAATATCTCTCTCTACGTAAAGCGGCTAAGCTTCAGTTTTTGCGAATCGTAGCCCACGAAGAGCCCATTTTGAAAAGCTACAACATAACCCGTATTGAGACGATTTTACTTAATATAATAAAGTATATATTAGTGCTATATTTAAAATATCAAAATTTATGGTTTTAAAATATGTATTACTTACAATTTATTGAGTGATGTTAGTAATCAGAGAGAATGTTGTTCTCCTTTGAGGTAGGGCGGTAAATGAGACGAGACAGATCGCGGGTTACTCGAGATCAACTCGGTCAAAACTTGATAAATACTCGACTAGAGTTCTTAAAGAATCGAAATGAGATACTTAATACTCTACTCGAAAAGCTCGTGAACAGCTCGAAAATATAATATATTAAAATTTTAATTTTTTAAAAAATAAAGACAAAAGGGTAACTTTTGCCCCTGTGGTAGATCCAATTTATCAATTTCGCCTCTATCATATTTTCGTATTAATTTAACCCTTGAAGTTACTCAATTGCATCATTATATAACCATACCCTTAACTTAAAACCCTAAATTATAATCCCTAAATCCCTATTACTTTTAAACAGTAACTTAGGGTTTATAATTTAGGATTTTAAGCTAGAGGAATAGAATACAATGATACAATTAAACAACTTTAAGGGCTAAATTGATGCGAAAATACAATAAAAGCTCAAATGATAAATTTAGTCTACTACAAGGGTAAATACGACCCTTAAGCCAAAAATAAAATATTAATAATATTAATATTTATGTATTTATTTTAAAAAAATATAAGGTTTTTATGTATTTAAGATTCAGGTTTAAGTTTGAGGTATTAATCGAATTAAGTTTAAGATTTTTTTTTATTTTGAGCTTCTATGAGCTTCAATCCATGCTTTTGAGTTTGATTCAAACTTAAAATATTTAAGCTTACGAGTTTTAAAATCCAGTCGAACTCAGCAATACTCGAGCTCTAGTATGTTAGTTTGCAACCCTACCTTGATGAATTATGGAATTTACTTAAGACGGATCAAAGTCCATTCAAAAAGCCCATTCGCTAGCACAATATTGAAGTTCTCCTGCTACTTGTTTTCGGTCTCTCAATCAAAGCATGTATTCCCCCTTTTCCTTCAATTTCCTCGATTTGGGTTTCTTCATTCTTATAGTTGGGGATTTTAAAATCGCTTCTTGCTTTCGTTAATTCTATTCGATTTAGGGTCAATCCCTAGAAGATTCCTCGCAAAAGCTCCAGATGGTTGGTTTTCGTTCTTTCATTTCTTGCTGTTTCCTTTCTGCTTTCTATAGTTTCTCCAATTACTCTAATTTTCTTTTCCTTTTCAATAAAATAACTGCATTTAACTGTCCGTTCTTATACCGTGTTAATTTTCAGGCAACTTTAGCTGATTCATTCCTTGCGGACCTTGATGAGTTATCAGATAACGAAGCCGATGTTCTCGTAAGTTGGAACTATACTTCTGATTTCCTTTTTGAATTTTGCTATTTTTTATTTGATAATTATTTTGAATCTGGATGTTCATATCACTCTTAGGAGGAAGAAAATGATGATGTCACACACATGGAAGAAGATATTGATGGTGACCTGGCAGATATCGAAAACCTTAACTACGATGATCTGGACAGTGTTTCCAAATTACAAAAAAGTCAGAGATACATTGATATAATGCAGGTTTGTTTCATGTTTTAGCAATTGCTTTTGTTTTGTTATTAGTTGTTGAATCCTTATATTTGGCATATTGATTGCTTGTGTGCTTGAGTTTGTGGATTCATTATTCCCATCCTTAGTGTTTTTACCATACTGCAGAAAGTGGAGAATGCCCTCGAGAAGGGTTCTGATATCTCAAATCAGGGAATGGTACTGGAAGATGATCCTGAGTATCAGCTGATTGTGGACTGTAATGGACTCTCTGTTGATATTGAGAATGAGATTATTATTATCCATAATTTTATTCGTGACAAGTACCGATTGAAGTTTCCTGAGCTTGAATCTCTTGTACATCATCCAATTGATTACGCACGTGTGGTGAAAAAGATAGGAAATGAGATGGATTTAACCCTGGTTGATTTGGAAGGTCTTTTGCCTTCTGCTATCATTATGGTTGTTTCAGTTACAGCATCGACTACCAGTGGCAAGCCACTTCCAGAAGACGTTCTTCAGAAAACTATTGATGCGTGTGATCGTGCTCTTGCTCTTGATGCAGCAAAGAAAAAGGTTCTTGATTTTGTAGAAAGCAGATTGGGATATATTGCACCAAATCTTTCTACTATTGTTGGGAGTGCTGTTGCTGCTAAACTTATGGGTACTGCTGGTGGTCTTTCAGCATTGGCTAAGATGCCTGCTTGTAATGTTCAGCTGCTTGGTGCAAAGAAAAAGACTCTTGCAGGGTTTTCCACTGCAACGTCTCAGTTTCGTGTTGGTTATATTGAACAGACTGAGATTTTTCAAACTACACCCCCTGGTTTGAGGAGTCGTGCTTGCCGTCTCTTGGCTTCAAAAGCAACACTTGCAGCACGTATAGATTCTACTAGAGGGGATCCGTCAGGTAATGCTGGAAAAACTTTAAAGGAAGAGATTCATAAGAAAATTGAAAAATGGCAAGAGCCACCTCCTGCAAAGCAGGCTAAACCACTTCCTGTTCCTGATTCTGAACCTAAGAAAAAGAGGGGTGGCCGTCGCTTGAGGAAGATGAAAGAGAGGTACATCTATTATTTTGATTACCTTAGCATTATTTTTTTAACAAAAATAGCAATTTGTTTGTGCATTGTGCATTTCACTCATTCGACAAACATGTGTCTGTTTAGGTATGCTATAACAGACATGAGGAAGCTGGCAAACAGGATGCAATTTGGTGTACCTGAGGAAAGCTCCTTAGGTAAAACTTTGATTTATCCACTTTTTAGGAATCATGCATATTAAGTCATTAATAGGCAATCTGCAATATCTGATAATGCAATACATGCATGCTTAGCTATCATCTTTTCTAATTTGGAATGTCTCTTGAGGAGTCAATTTCATGTATCATATTCTAGGTGGAAATTTTGTTTAATTTGAGGACAGAACCTATTTCCATTTATCAAAATAGAAAGAAAGAAAAATCCTATTTCCCACTATTTTCTAACTGCTTTTACCTTCTGATATTAGGTGACGGACTAGGTGAAGGCTATGGAATGCTCGGTCAGGCTGGGAGTGGCAAACTGCGTGTTTCAGTTGGTCAGAGTAAACTTGCAGCGAAAGTTGCTAAGAAGTATGTTTTCCTGTTCATTTTCTCCCCATGATCAGTTAGCTTAATTCCATACTTTTTCTGTTCATTTCTCAAATTCATCCTTGCTTGTTGATCACCTTGGTGATTTTCTTTTTTTGTTCTTTTCAGGTTCAAGGAAAAGAGTTATGGAAGCAGTGGTGCTACCTCTGGGCTGACTTCGAGTTTGGCATTCACACCTGTGCAGGTACTTATAGCTTCTTATAATTTGACAATGAACTGAAGGGGTGCCGCTATTTTGTTATTTTATATGACATATTTAACACGGGAAAGATTAGTGAAGTTTGCCAACATGGCTTTTATTAGGTGCAAGAAAGGGTTTAGCATCTATGACTTAAAAGGTAGTGGCAAAGTTTAGGTTTAAGGTTGTGCTTGAAGCAGAGTTCAAATTACTGTAAATTCCGGATAAACTATTTGTTTAGGCTGTGCCTGATGTAGTAGTAATTTTGCATTTTTTTACTTGTCTTCAATAATAAGAGAGGGTTCTGGAGATGCGGAGGACTGAGAAGAACAAGGTCGGGGTTCCCGGTTCTGGTTATTTTGAAAGGACGTGATGTATTTTCTATTTTTAGGTTGTACCATGTGTGCGAGTATGCAACAAATTTTAGACAACTATCTTTTAGCTCGATTGGTTTGCATGTGTTCTATCATATGATTATATGTGACTGGCCGTATGTTTAGATGCAAGTTTTATATTTTCTAAAATTGATAAAAGCAACTCTGGTGACGGTTTTCTCTATTTTCGATGGAGAGTTCGAGAGGGACTGTGACAGTCTTAGGCTGAACTTCTCTTTAGATGAATCGAACTTTCTTCTTGTGTGTTAATCTTTGGGTAACGATTTTGGCTTTTTTTTTCTCCCATCAGGGGATTGAGCTTACAAATCCTCAAGCTCATGCACATCAGCTTGGCAGCGGAACTCAAAGCACTTACTTCTCGGAGACGGGAACTTTTTCAAAGATCAAGAGAACATAAGAATGCCGCATGAGCTGATGACGTTGGCTTAAAGGGGAATTTATCTAAATTGCCAAAGCATCTTTAATTAGCTGAGTTGTAATTTACCCCATGTTTTGTTTTGCTGTAATTACCCTTTGATAAGTGCTCTATAGATTTTTCATTATCTTTGTTAGCTTTAGTGAGTATGGGCTAATTATCGTTTTAATGGAAGCTGCCATTCATATTTCTGTTTTCAAGGAGGAAAGGAAGAAGGCGCAATCGCAGAGAGGGCAACGTGGGGAATTGATGCATCAATAAAGATTCATCATTTCATTCAATAATCGTCATGTATAATATAATATAATATATCAACGAGTAAATTATATTCACATTATGATCTTTTAGTTTTGTTAATTAGATTATATTAAATCAATTGCTATAGTTGACATAATAGTTAATAAAATTGGTATAATTA
Organism: Hibiscus syriacus; assembly: GCF_006381635.1. Lineage (NCBI taxonomy): Eukaryota > Viridiplantae > Streptophyta > Magnoliopsida > Malvales > Malvaceae > Hibiscus > Hibiscus syriacus. Next base: position 2,153,279 of record NW_024063307.1, on the reverse strand, counting down.
ATATTTAGTTTTATTTTCTATTTATTTTATTAATTTGATCTTATTTTTAATTTAAATTAATAATTTTAATTTTTTAATCAAATAATGACGTGTATCGTTATTTGATTAGAAGATTTTTTTCTTAGTTTTAATTAAATTTTATAAATTTAATTTTTTTGAATTAATCACTGGTATCTGATCTATTGATTGACTAATCCAGATCGGGTATTGCAGAGACAGAGAAATCTAGTATCTCTTTTCACTAGATCAACTGGTTATGAAAGGTCTAAGGGGAAATCAAACATGAATATTTGAGGGGATGACATGCCTTTACTATTCGGGCAAATCTCGTTTGGTATATGAGTTACGATATTTTTCTCTACATTTCATTTTGTAGTTAATCCCCGAGCAAAAGGAAAATAAAAGTGATAAATAAAAGATTTGTGCCAATTGAGGAACAAAAGACAAATCTAATAGTTGATTTATAACTGAATACATTTTATACTTTAAATTATAGTTAATGTAAGATTTAAAGTAAAATTGAGTTTAAGATTTTTTACAAATTAAATTTAATATTTTATTAGAACGTATTTACCTATGTGATAAAAAATTAAAATATTTACACGAATCAGAACCAAAATAAAAGAAAGGAGGTACGAGGCTAAAACTATACATGACAAAGGTGCACATGTATAGATCTCAACTTTTATCACTCAATAAATGCATTTTTAGAAGGATATATTCAAATACTTGAAAAAAATCATATTTAAATAATGTGAGAATTGAAAATCTCATAGGTGAATTTGTTGATTTTGAGACGACAAGGATGATTATTGAATTTGATAAGACTCGTATCAATACAACAATCGAAATTAGTTTTAGATATTAAGATCTTAGATATTTAATCATCTTTATGTTTATTTATTTTAAATGTTAAATGCATTAAAACAAAGAATTAATAATTAAAAATTTATTTCAAGAGCATTTAATTAAACAAATTTGACTTTTCTATTTACAAGCAAATATTGCCAAATGGCCAACTTGTAACGAACTTATCCATTAAAAGCATAGTCGACGCGCGCGCGGTAAACGCAACTCTCGTTTTACTTAATTGGTGTTTGTATCTGCATACATCTGCGGCAGAAGAGGTGGACCAAAAGTCTGCAGTCTGCAAGAAGAAAAATGTTTATTTTTTAACGTATGCAGACTGCTAAAATGAACTGAAATATAAATAAATTGATTTTTTAAATTTAAAAGAGTTTTGCAATACTGAGATTTAAATAATTTTAGTTTTACAATACTGAAATTTAAATAATCCATATAACTACAATAATAAATTATTTAAAATAAATCAATCCATATTTTAAAATAAATCAATCCATACTAATAAATTATTTAAAATAAATCAATCTATACAACTACAATAATAAATCAATCCATATTTTAAAATAAATCAATCTATACAAATAAATTATTTAAAATAAATCAGTCCATACTAATAAATTATTTAAAATAAATCAATCCATTTTAAAATAAATCAATCCATACTAATAAATTATTTAAAATAAATCAATCCATACAACTAAATAATAAATCAATCCATATTTTAAAATAAATTAATCCATACAAATAAATTATTTAAAATAAATCAATTCATACTAATAAATTATTTAAAATAAATCAATCCATATTTTAAAATAAATCAATCTATACTAATAGATTATTTAAAATAAATCAATCCATACAACTACAATAATAAATCAATCCATATTTTAAAATAAATCAATCCATACTAATAAATTATTTAAAATAAATCAATCCATATTTTAAAATAAATCAATCCATACTAATAAATTATTTAAAATAAATCAATCCATACAACTACAATAATAAATCAATCCATATTTTAAAATAAATCAATCCATACTAATAAATTATTTAAAATAAATCAATCCATATTTTAAAATAAATCAATCTATACTAATAAATTATTTAAAATAAATTATTTTAAAATAAATCAATCCATATTTTATAATAATTTATTTTAAAATAATTTATTTTATAATAAATTATTTTATAATAAATTATTTTAAAATAAATAACATTATTAAATTATTTAAAATTATTTTAATAAATAACTATATTTTATAATTGTTCTTGAAGATGTTTGAAGACCTTTGAAGACATAAAACCAAATCTGCACCAAGAAGAGCTCGCGCAGACGTTTGAAGAGCTTATGTTTTCTAAAAAACAAACAGTCTGCGAAACTTAATGTCTGCGCGTGGTCTGCGCGACACAGAAATAAGTGATTTGAAGAGGTTGTACAATAAAAACAAACACCACTTAAAGTACCACTTAAAGTAGAAACGGCGCCACTTCTGTGGATATTCATATATTTTGGGATTCAAAGCAACCAAACTCACATCTTGTTTTCCTCTCCACGTGGCACCGATTCATGTTACAATACCACACTGCCTTGATCTTCCACACACCCCGCCTACTGCCTTAATCTTCCACGCCTCCCGCCTACCTATATAAATTCCGTGGCCCGTTTCTCATTCGATTCGCCAACATCTCCTTTCTCCGGTGAAGAAAACGAAGCTGAAAACCGCGTTTGATTCGGCTTCCAAATTCGTGTTTTGTCGTTTGATAAATCGGAAATGGCAGCTCGGAGGATTTCTTCATTGCTTTCTAGCTCACTGGCTTCCTCCTCTTCTCTGCTTACTAAAGGTATATTTGTATTTCAATTGATTGCTTCATTGTTCTATCTTTTTCTAAAAACATTTGGAAACTTACCTATGATCTAAACGTAATATGAATGTTAAATATGACTGATCTGATAAGTGATCGTTCTTTTATTACTTCTGAGATTTTGTAAAAAAAAAATAAAAATGGCAATGTGTTCATGTCTGGTTGATCAAAAGATTTTAAGGAGTAAAAAATTTCAAAAAGTAAACTTAAGATTTAGTAGACGTTGAATCACATGTTGGATTTTAGTTTTAATATAGAACACTAATATGTTCTTTTGTATTCTAAAACTATTAAACAAAAGCGATTACCGTAACATTATATTTTCTTTTAATACTACTATTTTATTTAATTATTATTAAAATAATATAATACATTATATACTTGTATATATTTTCTTTTATTTTTTTCTTTTAAAATATATATTGATAATGCATGTAAATCTTGCGTACCAGTGTTTTGAAAACCGGATCGGTCGGTTCAACCGGGAATCACTGCCTAGTCCGGTTCAATCTACACCGGTTGAATCGCTACTAGTGAACCGGCCGAAACCGCTCAAACCGGACAGGCTAAAAACCGGAAAAAACAAAAAAACCACCAATTTTTTTTTTTTTAAATTAAACCAAACGACGTCGTTTGTTAAACGAGCCAAGTCGAACTCGAGTATTGCTGAGCTCGAATCAAACTTGAAAACTTTAAAAGTAATCTCAACTCGACTCAAATTCACGAGCTAAAAATTATCAAGTTCAACTCGAATTCAAAATATAATATTGAAACTTGAACTCGAAAAGGCTTGAACTCAAAAAAAAATTAGAAGCTCGATTGAAGCCTAAAATTCGAGCTTGATTGAAGTAAAAAATAGTTCACTCAATGCTCACCAAAAGGATCTATGATTTTGAATGCCAAATTACCTCTATTATTTATAGAAGTTAGTTGGGATGCTCTTTTATGTTTCTTAGCCATGTGAGATTGTTTTGTTCTCATATTTTTACTCTTTAGACTTTTGGGATGTTCTTCTATGTTTCTTAATCATGTAAGATTGTTTAAAAAAAATTAAACCAAACAATATCATTTTGTTATGATTTTTTTAGCCCCAAATTTATTTTTTTTAATTATAGTTATATAATTATATTTATTATTTAATATGTTTTACCTTAAATATTATGTTGTAGTTGATTTAAATCATTTTGTTTCACTTGATTTTATGGTTTTTAACTTATATATGTTATGACTTGCTTTGAATATGACTTGTGATATAAAAAATTATTTTTTATTAAATATTTTTAATATTTTTATTTATTTTTTTAAATAATTATGATGTCGTCCGATTCTTCCGACCGGTCAGACCGGTTCGACCGGTTGAACCAGTGAACCGGTAGCATGACCGGTACGCTAACCGGTCCGGTTCTGAAAACCATGCTGCGTACCAGTTATTCGAACCTGGGTCCTAAGGAACAACATCTCTTTTACGGGTAAGACCACCCAATAGATTCTAATGGTTGAACTTTTCCTTATAGGGAGGATTTCTGGAGTGGGCAGAGTGGTTTCTACTTACAGCACCTCCTCTTCTGTTGACAACCCGATCACTCCTTCCATCAAAGTGAACTGCACTCAGGTTTTAATTAACGGGAACTTTGTAGATTCGGCATCAGGCTGGCTTTTTGTCTCTTATATTCATTTACTCATTGCATTGTAGTTGATGTACCTGTAAATGTGTCACTAGGCATGTTATGGTAACTATTCTTCAGGTACTTACTAAATCCCTTAATCCATCAGGTAAAACGTTTCCAACATATGATCCCAGGACAGGAGATGTGATTGCTCATATTTCTGAAGGTGATGCCAAAGATATCGATGCAACAGTTTCTGCTGCTCGTAAGGCATTTGATGAAGGGCCTTGGCCAAGGATGACTGCTTATGTAACTTCATAGTTTTTTCTATTTTTATTTCTTCTATCATATTAAATAATCTTCAACCTGTTAAACTGTGTCTATCGTATTCCAGGAAAGAGTAAAGGTATTGTTTCAGTTCGCTGATCTCCTTGACAAGCATACGGAGGAACTTTCGACGCTCGAGACTTGGGATAATGGAAAACCGTATGAACAGTCTGCTAAGATCAAACTACAATGATCTCACGAGTAATTCGGTACTATGCTTGTCAGTCGAGTCACTGAAAACCGTACTCAAACGTTTTTGCTAGTGTTTTGTTAAATATTTTACGCACTGTGTTCTTTGGCTTGTTCAGGTTGGGCAGACAAGGTTCATGGTCTCACTGTTTCGGCTGATGGTCCACACCACGTTCAAACCATAAACGAACCAATTGGTGTAGCTGGTCAAATTATTCCATGGAATTTTCCTTTTCTCATGTTTGCTTGGAAGGTTGGGCCTGCCCTAGCATGTGGCTGCACCATCGTTCTCAAGTCTGCAGAGCAGACACCTTTGTCTGCTCTTTTTGCAGCCAAGCTACTTCAATAGGTAGTTTATAAGAATGTGAAACACAGTTGTTTTTCCCTGTATGCATGGTTTTGTAACTTAATCATTGAAATCCTTTAGTTGTTCTTGATTGATTTTTTTATATATATATTTAAACTTCTTTTAGTCATTCTGGGTGGGAATCGTTTCCACAGGCTAGACTTCCTCCAGGTTCTAAATGTGGTTTCGGGTTTCGGTTCAACTACCGGTGCTGCTCTTTCCAGTCATATGGAAGTGGATAAGGTGCTTCACATTCTTAAAAGATCTAGTCACTTCAATTCAACATTAATTCATTTGTAACCTAATAATTTTTACAGCTTGCTTTCACTGGATCAAGTGATACTGAAAAAATTGTTCTCGCTGTTAGTGTAAATGAATGTATGGCATATAAGCACACGTGCAACTGCTGTGCATGATGATGGTGCAGCTGAGGATTGATACACTGCAGCAGATTACTTGAAGCAGTTAGTTTGTTGAAGTCAGTTACATCATTAGTAACAGCTATAGTACTCACTATAAATTCACTCCTTAAGTCTTGTAAAACTCACTCTTTGAAGATAATAAAAATCTCAGAATGATTTCTCTTTTCTTGTTTCACGTTCTTACTCTCATAGTTTAGACATCATTTGCTAATCTTTACATGGTATCAATCGCCAAAACGGTCCTGCAGTTTCTGTTTTGCTTCTTTTCTTGGAGGTTCTTGAAGGTTCTTGCTTTTCTTTGAAGATGGTGGACTTGCAACAAGCTGGTGTTCAGTCTCCGGTGAATACCACAGTTACTTCATCGTCATATGGTTCTCCAGTCCTGTCCAGTGTGCAACATATACCTAAACAGGATGTCATAAAACTTACCGAGTCAACATACCTTCTTTGGAAGCATCAGGTGACCCTTATAATTGATGGCTATGGATTGTTGGCCTATATCTCTGGTGATAGTCATGCTCCTTCTCAGTTTGTTGCAAATGAGTCTGGGTAGATTGAGGAAAATCCAGTGTATATTGTGCATAGGCAACAAGACAAGTCGCTTGCTTTGTGGTTGTTGACAACGGTTAGCATGGAGGTTTTGCCACATCTCACGGGGCTCACATCCGCTCGTACAATCTGGAATGCAGTTTCAAGGTTGTTTGGAGTTCGTTCTAGTGCCAAGATTTCTTCTCTTAGACATAGTTTGCACTCTCAGAGGAAAGCTGGATTGACTGTGAGTGATTATTTAGCCAAGATCAAGACAGTTTGTGATTTGTTGAATGTTGCTGGTTGTGATGTACCTGAACAAAAACAAGTAAGTGTGATTCTTGCTGGGTTGTCAATGGAATTCGAGTCCATTATTGCTATAGCGTCTCGTGATGTAGTATCCTTGGATAGTCTCACTGAAATGCTTCTGAACTGTGAGGCTAGGCAAAAAGCTTTTTTAAGCGATGGTATTGCTGCAAATATGGCTTTTTAACCAAACGGAAGTCAGCAGAAACAATTTATTCCGTGAGAGGTCAACAAGGAAGTCAGCAGGGAGGCTATCGTGGTCGAGGAAGAGGAAAGTTTAATAATTCGAATCGACCACAGTGCCAGTTGTGTGGAAAGTTGGGCACATTATTCAGCGGTGTTATCGTCGTTTTGATCGAGATTTCACTGGAGTTGCCAATGAAGATCAGTCTGCTGAGCAGTGGAAGAAACCGTCTGAACAGATTGTTCATGTGAATGGACATGCGTATAATCACACGCTGAATTCTCCTGTTTTCTACCACTATCCATCCAGCTCGATGCAGGTTATGCCCTATACTTTGACTCGTCAAGGACTGTCTTACTCCTCGAATCAGGTAATGAATACCTTTTTTGGGGACTGTGTAGCTCATCATACATTAACAGAAGGACAAGATTCGTTTGTTCATATTGCACCTACAACATTTGTATCCACTGTGCCTAGTGTCGCAACCGTCTTTGGGTTGGGTCCCGCAATTGGGCTTCGACTTGAATTAAATGGATTGGAGTCGCCACCGACCACGTTAAAACGAATTTAGGTGGGTCGGACACCATCTTATCTGATCTGCGTTTTTACCAGAAATGTGTCGAGTTCGGGAGTCGGTTACGATCAAGGAAGGATTAGCACCCTTGAACTGCCCTTTCGGTACCAATTAATTTTTCGGTTGTCTTAGTTGCGAAAATTCGAAATTAAAATTTAAAAATTAAATTCAAATTGCTTACCTTTGATCGATTGAAATTATCCCTTAAAAAGTCAAAAATGTTAAATTGTAAAAAAAAAAAAAAAACAAAAAGTATTAATATAATAATAATAATAATGAAATCGATGAAAAAAATAAATATAAAAAAAGTAAAAGTAAAAGAAATAATAAAATAATATATATATGAATAAAGGAAAAAATAGTTAAATGAAATAAAAAAACCTAAAAAATGATTATCTAAATAAAACTAAAAAATAACAACTAATAATAATATCTAACAATTTTAAAAAAGGAATAAAAATGAAAAATGAAATAAAAAAAATAAAAGAGAAAAACGAAATTACCAAATAAATAACCCACTACTTATTAAAATAATCAAACCACTACATATTAAAATAATCAAACCACTACCTATTAAAATAATCAAACCGCTACCTATTAAAATAATATATATATATATAACATAGTATTTAATAATGGAAATAAATAAAATTAAACAAAAAATAAAAAAAATAAAAAAATAAAAATGTAATATATTTAATTAGTGACCAAAATAAAATATGCACAAATATTAGGGCCAAATTCGGATATTAACCAAAATGCATAATATGTAGAAAACATGACTAAAATATAAAAAATGAAACCTAAGTGCTTGAAATAAAATAAAATAAATTTTATTAAATGTCTGAAATAAAACATTGCAAGGAAAGAAGGGCTTAAATTGCCATTTACCCCTAGCAGGAAAACACGCTGGAGATCCTTGACAGAACGACGTCGTTTCATGCGAGTTATATAAGTCCCAAACATGGCTAAAACAAGCCATTTTCTTCATTTTCCTCCATTTATGCGTTGAAAGAGAGAGAGAGAGTCAAGGAGAGAGTTTGAAGAAGCTTCCACCGGAGCTCTCGCGTCTCCAGACTTCGGTGGCAAGCCACCGTGTCGGCCGCCACTGACCGGCGGTGATCGCTTTCCGTCGACAGCGTTTGGGGACGAAATGACCACCGTTCGACGCGTCTCCTCGACCTTAGTAGGGATCTGGGGTCGGTTTCTCGAGATAGGGCTTGAATCGATGCAAATCTAGAGAAATAGGTAAAAGTTTTTCCTCCTCTTTCTCTTTTCTTTTCCTTTTTCTTTTGTTCGTTGCTTTCCGAATGCTCTCTGGCTTTTCCTTTCGTACTCCAAGGATTTTCTCCGTATTTGGCATGTAACTTTCCAATCCCCTCCTTTTCGTGAGATTACATGGTTATTTATAATCTGAAAAAAAAAACCTATTTTTAGCATCCTATTTGAACTAGGATTCTAATGCTTGTGGTTGTCCTTGTTTCATGCGTCGGATGTTACGGGGTTACTGGTGATGAGACTTGCGGCCGTGAAACTCGTTCATGGGAGGTTCCCTGCGGCGCTGGTGATGACTGCTGGAACAAGATGGGCGAGCTAGGGTTCGAAAACCCTAGCTGATCCGGGCTTGGAGGCTGGTTCGGGCCCTGAACCGTTGGGCTACCTCTTTTGTAAACAGGCTTGTTGTGTATTGGGCTTAGCACTTGTTGTAATATAGGACCTGTTACAAAACATGTAAAAACATGTGTTATACATACCATATAATATAATTATAATGAGATAAATCAATATATAAATATATTATAGTAGTATGATCGTAATAATATGAGGGCGAAATTAGGTGTCTACAGCTGCCCCTCTTTGCTCATTATCGTGTAACGAAAATAGAGCAAATATTACAAGACACAAATTTCATCCATATCGAATATCCTCTGTCGTAGAGTTGAAATCCGATATGAAGACTGATTTGTCAATTTGAACTGAAATATGAAATAACTCCATCGTCGTGAGGTCAAGTCGGAACGAAATCCTTTGTCGTGAAGTTGAAATCGAACTCGAAGCTTTGACCAGTAGTTCCTGGATCGTCTTCTGGCTCAAGATACTTCGTCGTGAAGATGAAACTTGACCTGAAGACTTTGGTGATATTGTGTTACAGATGACTCATTCGTCGTGAAGTTGGGTCAATCTGTTTGTGAAGTTGGAATCGTATAGGGCCCCTTCGTCGTGAAGTTGAGCCTAGGTATTGGATATCCTTCGTCGTGAAGTTGAAATCCAATGTAAGTTGCGTTGTTTCGAGGCCAACATCCTTCGTCGTGAAGTTGAAATTGGCTCTGGAACCAGGAAATTGTTTGTTGACAACCAGCCGTCCATTCGTTGTGAAGTTGAACTTGTGTTGTCTCGAGTCCAATATCCTTCGTTGTGAAGTTGAACTTGGCTCTGAAATTGAGAAGTTGGTTATTGACAACCAGCGGTCCCTTCGTCATGAAGTTGAACTTACGTTGTCTGGAGTCCAATATCCTTCGTTGTGAAGTTGAAATTGGCTCTGAAATTGAGAAGTTGTTTGTTGGCAACCAGCGGTCCCTTCGTTGTGAAGTTGAACTTACGTTGTCTGGAGTCCAATATCCTTCGTTGTGAAGTTGAAATTGGCTCTGAAATTGTGAAGTTGGTTATTGACAACCAGCAGTCCCTTCGTCGTGAAGTTGAACTTACGTTGTCTGGAGTCCAATATCATTCGTTGTGAAGTTGAAATTGGCTCTAAAATTGAGAAGTTATTTATTGACAACCAGCAGTCCCTTCGTCGTGAAGTTGAACTTGCGTTGTCTGGAGTCCAATATCCTTCGTTGTGAAGTTGAAATTGGCTCTGAAATTGAGAAGTTGTTTGTTGACAACCAGCGGTCCCTTCGTCGTGAAGTTGAACTTGCGTTGTCTGGAGTCCAATATCCTTCGCTGTGAAGTTGAAATTGGCTATGAAATTGGGAAGTTGTTTATTGACAACCAGCGGTCCCTTCGTCGTGAAGTTGAACTTGCGTTGTCTTGAGTCCAATATCCTTCGTTGTGAAGTTGAAATTGGCTCTGAAATTGAGAAGTTATTTATTGACAACCAGCGGTATCTTCGCCGTGAAGTTGAACTTGCGTTGTCTTGAGTGGTACGATATCCTCCGTCGTGGAGTTGCAATCGCGGGTGGCCCCTTTGTCGTGAAGTTGAGCCTTGACTTGAATATCCTTCGCCGTGAAGTTGAAATCCAAGTATTGTATGTTGCGGGTGGACACGATTCCCTTCGCCGTGAAGTTGAAACCGTTGAGACCTCTTTACTGTGAAGTTTGGCTCCGAGTTAGATATCTTCCGTCGTGAAGTTGAAATCTACTCTCGAGAAAATTGTGTTGTTTCAAGAGAAACTGTCTCAAGTGAGATAAAACTTAGTTCAAAAAGAAACTGTCTCAAGGGAGACAAACTTTGTTTCAAGGGAAACTATCTCAAGAGAGACAAAATTCATTTTAATGGAAATGTTTTTAATGTTTATGTTTCAAGAGAAACTGTCTCCAGGGAGACAAAATTTTGTTTCAAGAAAAACTGTCTCAAGAGAGACAAAACTTAGTTCCAAAAGAAACTGTCTCAAGGGAGACAAAAGAAACCGTCTCAAGGGAGACAAAATGTGTTTTAAGAAAAACAATCTTGAGTGAAATAAATCTTCTTTCGAGTGAAATGAAATGCCTTATTTATGGTGAAAACGGTCTCAAGCGAGACAAATCTTGTTTTAAGAAAAAAAAATCTCAAGTGAGATAAATTAAATGAGATTGTCTCAAGCGAGACAAAATTTATATTGGAAATAAATGTCGATCTTTCAATCTGTCGAGTTGGTTGAAGTGTAGCTTCTTGCTGCCGAGTCAAGCAACCAACATCAATCTTTAAAGGTGCTTTTGAATCGAGTATCCTTCGTCTTGAAGTCGAAACTTGATTCTAAAAGCTGCAAAAAATTATGTATGTGGAAAATGATAAATATGATGCTCTAAAATGTATGCAACATGAATGAATTATGCTTTATCTCTTGGACTAGAGTCTCGTGTTTTGTCTGCCAATCTGGTCCATGGAATCAATCGTGCCCCATTTGCTTCTCAAGCTTGGGCTTTACAGACATTTCATATCTGAGATTGTTCTGTTTGAAAATGTTTTTCTCATTTTTCTTGTTTCAGGAGAGAAAATGATAAAAATGCTGTAAAATATTATTCGCAATTGAATCAAGTTATAAACGTGAGTTCAAAGAATATCAAAGGAATCAATAGCTCTTTTAATGTTTTCAGAGTTACAGCTCTTTGACAAATGTTCAAATAGATGGGTTGGCTTTAGCTTGACCTCATTTCTAAGGTTTTGGAAAAAAATGTCATTTTTTTTTAAATATCTTGACATGCTTTGGCACTTCAATTGGGTGCGGACAAAATGACGCAACTAGCATGATCACTTACTAGACCTTTTATTTCAGTCCTCTGAAATCTTCTATTTGTTCAAGCTTTGTAGGCTCCTCTAACAAAGGCAGTGCAAAAACATCGGTCTAAAAATGAAATTCTTGAGTGCTCATGTGTAGTTGACTATAACAGGTGTTCCTTAACTCCCTTAGTCCATTTTACCGAAAATTTCTTGCTTAGATAAATTTGATTTAATTTGTCGTTATCTGACTAGCTGAATCCATAAAGCCGGGGCGTTTAACCAATTGCTTTAGAGGGACAGCTTAATATTATAATCACAATTATCAAGTTAACTGAAGGGTTCATCTCATCACAGAGTCTTCAGCCTGACAAGAGCAGTGGAGCAAACACCGAATTGCCAAGTGTCCGAGCAATGTCATGGTTTGAACGTAATCTACTCATAAGGCCAGTGCTTTCAAGTTTCCTCTATAACCAATTGCCTTAGCGGAATAGCTCAGTTTTTACGGATTTAATTTCTTAAGATTGTCAAGAAGAACCTGTCATAGTCTAGGTGTTTTTGAAAGTCAAGGAATCTCATCTTTAGAGTTCAATTTTCAAACAACTGACCTAAACTGGATTCACCTACTCGACTCTTTCATTTGTAAAGATCATCATCGTCATTGAACGTCCTAAATAAAAAGCATAGTAATGGTCATATGCAAATGATGCCCCATGTTGTTCGCACCTTATAAAAGGAAAAGGTTACATTGGTTAATTGCAAGAGCATGGTACGGTGTTTGAGTGTATATTCTGGGTAAGGTCAAGGTCATTGTTTTAAAACATGTTACTTTGTCAAAGATCCGTAACTTTGAACCACTCACAGAGTTTCTTAATTCAAATGATATTCAAAGAATTGCAAGTTTGCAAATGTGATTTATTGCTCGCCATCATTAAAGCAACATAAATTTATTTAAAAGTCCTTGCAAAAACTTGAGAAAAGAATGAAAAAACAAATCCAAACAGAATGGCTCAAATGATGAAATGATATGCCTCACTTGGATGCCCCCAAGTTGTTGAAGTCGATCCGATTCTTGTTATGTATTTTCTGTATGATTCTCTTGATGGTGGAGTAATTCTCGATAGTGCACCCTGGGACTCCGCTATGATTTTCGCAATGAGCGTTCTCATCATACTACCTGGGGTACGGGGCTTCATGGGCACCACGTGTGCATCAAACAACTGTTGGTAAAGCTCCTTATATGTCATAGGATCGGAATATTCTCATTTTTGATGAGACATGTGAATGCAATGAAAAAAAGGGAATCATAATGCGAATGTAAAGAAAAGTAACAAAATGCACAATATGTCTGAATGTATGATGCATGAAATGTTCGAGGCATTGATCCGAAAAATGTGCCTATTATTCTGAATAATCCTTATTGGGGACAAAAATGTTACGTCTGAAGAGACAAAAAACTTTTTTGATGGTATAGATCCTGCACAGCCTCTGGAAAGTTGATTCGTCTTCCGCTTTTTCACCGGTTGAATATCCTGTCAAACCATTCCGGTTCCTTTGGCTAAACTTGTGCGGGTGATAAGTTGCTTGCCCCAAAAAAGGTCTTGAATGACTGCATCTCCGGCCTTCACTCTATGCCGAGCTCGTTCCAAACGAAAGTACCATTGGAACCCTCCATCCGAAGTTTGTCGACTTGTTTTTGGAATTCATCAATGATGGTCTCCGGCTTAGCTAGGGTTTCACCATCTTGTTCTCGTAATTTTTGAAAGGACTCTCCAGGTCAGTAACCATTTCCTCGTCTTGCCCCTGCAACCCTTGCCTCTGAGTATTCTTTGATCACGGTTGGACTTCTGAGCTTTTTGTCTCTTTGTATTATAACTCCTTTGTCCATTAACGCAGATTATTTATGTTTAACAAACACATTTTTGGTGGATCAACACCTCGTTTTAAATGATGCGAATGATGAAAACAAAATGAAATAGAACAAAAAATAAAAGGGGTTAGTGAGGTAAATCAAAATAAATAAAAAATAAAAAATCCTACCCCACATGATAATCTACCCGAACATGCTTAATATTCCTACCCGGACGTGATCCATATCCCGCATGCTAATTTCAAATAAATCCTAGCCGCATATTTGTCTAGTTCGCATGCTCTGAACAGAAAATAAAGCAGGAAACAAAGCATCCTAGGGTTTGGAATGAGGTCTTGGGGTGAGCTCTAATTCCCTGCACTCTCCCGATTTAGGTTCTAAAAAGGTACTCGAGTTCTCCTTCCCGGTGCCCCCTTGGGCTTGCCAGACCCTTAGTCCTAAGCCTATTACAAGCTTGTGTGGACTAAGTTAAACTCGAGAGGACACATTCCCTTATGCCCGCACGGTGAATAAATCCACACGAAGACATAAGGTATATGAATCCCGAAGGCTACTTGCTAGGCCCGCACGGTGAATAAATTCACACGAAGGCGTCGCTTTCACCCCCACTTAAATAGGGTTTGGAGCTCGGGTATAGAGCTTGAGATGAAAACTTTGAAAAATCTCAAATCGTTAAAAAATGTTAGTACAACTATTTATTTGAAAAATAATCAAAGGTAAATAATTAGAATCGAATAAATAAATTAAAATTTAAACTTGTAATTTTCGCTAAAAAAATACAACCAGAAATTAATTTCGGCCTGACTCACTTACCTGTCCCCAGCGGAGTCGCCAAGCTATCGCAACCGTCTTTCGGTTGGGTCCCGCAATTGGGCTTCGACTTGAATTAAATGGATTGGAGTCGCCACCGACCACGTTAAAACGAATTTAGGTGGGTCAGACACCATCTTATCTGATCTGCGTTTTTACCAGAAATGTGTCGAGTTCGGGAGTCGGTTACGATCAAGGAAGGATTAGCACCCTTGAACCGCCCTTTCGGTACCAATTAATTTGTCGGTTGTCTTAGTTGCGAAAATTCGAAATTAAAATTTAAAAATTAAATTCAAATTGCTTACCTTTGATCGATTGAAATTATCCCTTAAAAAGTCAAAAATGTTAAATTGTAAAATAAAATTAAAAAAAATAAAACAAAAAGTATTAATATAATAATAATAATAATGAAATCGATGAAAAAAATAAATATAAAAAAAGTAAAAGTAAAAGAAATAATAAAATAATATATATATGAATAAAGGAAAAAATAGTTAAATGAAATAAAAAAACCTAAAAAATGATTATCTAAATAAAACTAAAAAATAACAACTAATAATAATATCTAACAATTTTAAAAAAGGAATAAAAATGAAATAAAAAAAATAAAAGAGAAAAACGAAATTACCAAATAAATAAATAAATAACCCACTACTTATTAAAATAATCAAACCACTACATATTAAAATAATCAAACCACTACCTATTAAAATAATCAAACCGCTACCTATTAAAATAATATATATATATATAACATAGTATTTAATAATGGAAATAAATAAAATTAAACAAAAAATAAAAAAAATAAAAAAAATAAAAATGTAATATATTTAATTAGTGACCAAAATAAAATATGCACAAATATTAGGGCCAAATTCGGATATTAACCAAAATGCATAATATGTAGAAAACATGACTAAAATATAAAAAATGAAACCTAAGTGCTTCAAATAAATTAAATTAAATTTTATTAAATGTCTGAAATAAAACATTGCAAGGAAAGAAGGGCTTAAATTGCCATTTACCCCTAGCAGGAAAACACGTTGGAGATCCTTGACAGAACGACGTCGTTTCATGCGAGTTATATAAGTCCCAAACATGGCTAAAACAAGCCATTTTCTTCATTTTCCTCCATTTATGCGTTGAAAGAGAGAGAGAGAGTCAAGGAGAGAGTTTGAAGAAGCTTCCACCGGAGCTCTCGCGTCTCCAGACTTCGGTGGCAAGCCACCGTGTCGGCCGCCACTGACCGGCGGCGATCGCTTTCCGTCGATAGCGTTTGGGGACGAAATGACCACCGTTCGACGCGTCTCCTCGACCTTAGTAGGGATATGGGGTCGGTTTCTCGAGATAGGGCTTGAATCGATGCAAATCTAGAGAAATAGGTAAAAGTTTTTCCTCCTCTTTCTCTTTTCTTTTCCTTTTTCTTTTGTTCGTTGATTTCCGAATGCTCTCTGGCTTTTCCTTTCGTACTCCAAGGATTTTCTCCGTATTTGGCATGTAACTTTCCAATCCCCTCCTTTTCGTGAGATTACATGGTTATTTATAATCTGAAAAAAAAACCTATTTTTAGCATCCTATTTGAACTAGGATTCTAATGCTTGTGGTTGTCCTTGTTTCATGCGTCGGATGTTACGGGGTTACTGGTGATGAGACGTGCGGCCGTGAAACTCGTTCATGGGAGGTTCCCTGCGGCGCTGGTGATGACTGCTGGAACAAGATGGGCAAGCTAGGGTTCGAAAACCCTAGCTGATCCGGGCTTGGAGGCTGGTTCGGGCCCTGAACCGTTGGGCTACCTCTTTTGTAAACAGGCTTGTTGTGTATTGGGCTTAGCACTTGTTGTAATATAGGACCTGTTACAAAACATTTAAAAACATGTGTTATACATACCATATAATATAATTATAATGAGATAAATCAATATATAAATATATTATAGTAGTATGATCGTAATAATATGAGGGCGAAATTAGGTGTCTACACCTAGTATGGCAGTAGCTCACAGTGTTCCAAAACACTCCAATGCTTTGTGGTATCCAGACACGGGTGCCACTCATCATGTATCAAATGATCTTGTACCGTTCAATTCAGGTATGACATACAAAGATAACAACACTCTTCTAATGGGAAATGGTGAAGGAATTAAAATTGATCATGTTGGTCGAGGCTTTCTGTCTTCTAGTCTCAGACCTATGGTGTTACAAAATATGCTACATGTCCCACACATTAAGAAGAAGTTATTATCAGTATCTCAATTCACTCGTGATAACAATGTATTTATTGAGTTTCACCCTTTTGAATGCTTGGTGAAGGATGCACAAACTCATACCATTCTGTTGAGAGGGAAGCTTACACGTGAAGGTTTATACCAGCTGTTACCGTATGAAGAAAAGAAATCGTGTTGCATGGTGAATAATGTGACCAAGGCTTCAAACAGTCTGGAACTTTGGCATAGGCGCTTAGGATACTCCTGTGAGAAAACTGTCAAAGATGTTGTGAAAATGTGTAATGTTTCTTCTAGTGAAAACAAATTGAACAATGTTTGTTCTGCATGTTTACAAGGCAAGGCTCACAAGCTGTCTTTTGTAATTCGTTGACTGAATACAAAGAAATTTTTCAGCTGGTTGTGTCAGATGTGTGGGGACCTGCTCCTGTAGTTTCGACTGAAGGTTACGTATATTATGTATCATTTATTGATGTGTTCAACAAACATACTTGGGTGTATCTAATTAGAAAGAAATATGAAGTCAACCAATGCTTTCTTAATCTTGTTAAAATAGTCGAGGTTCAATTTGGGAAGAAAATCAAAGCATTGCAGAGTGATGGTGGAGGTGAATATCAGGCTCTGAAGAGTTGGTTTTTTACCAATAGAGTACATCATCGAATCTCTTGTCTTAACACGTCAGAGCAGAATGGGAAGGCTGAATGTAAACATTGCCACATTGTTGAGATGTGACTAGCCATGTTAGCTCAAGCATCACTGCCAATAAAGTTCTGGAGTTATGCCTTTACTATGGCAGTGTATATCATAAACAAACTCCCATATGAGGTTATTTCAGGCAAGACCTCATTTGAGGTTCTCTATCAAAAAGCTCCTGACTACTCGGGAATAAGAGTGTTTGGGTGTGCTTGCTTTCCCTTCTTGAGACCATTTAATCAACATAAATTGGATTTTCGGTCAAGGCAGTGTGTGTTTCTTGGGCCCAACACCTCACATCATGGGTACAAATGTCTAGACAGTGATGGCAGAGTCTTTGTGTCTCGACATGTGAGGTTTGACGAGCAAGTATTTCCTTTTGATAAGAATCAACTTGTGTGCAAGTGCCATAGACAAGAAATTGTCACTACTGGACAACTGCCTATATTCTATAATAAGCGTGGAGCCACACTGCTTGGAAATCATCATAATGCACATGGGGTTGGAGCCACATCGTCTTCTGTACATGGTGATAACCTTGTGACCACACCGCTTGGACCTATACGAGACAATGCTCATGACCATGGGACCACGCCTCTTGGGGCTATGCGAGATATTGCACATGAACATGGGGCTACACCACTTGAATTAATAAACGTTCACCATGATGCGCATGATGATGCGCAAAGTCCAAGTAATAGTGCCCTTGGCGTGGTGCCCACTCATGTTGAGACTTCAACAAATGTATGCGTTTAAGAGTTAAATATTGATGCACATGGCATGGTGCCCACCCATGTTAAAGAATTAAATGTGCACGGTTCACATGGGAACCAAGGTTCGGCAAATACATGGGTCCGAGAAGAAAATGATATTGAAAGTGGTGGTGGCTCACCTGTTGAAGAATTAAATAATCATGCGCATGGTGCAGAGCAAGGTGCGACAAACACAAGGGTCCAAGAAGAAAATAATGCAAATTTAAATATTGAATGTGGTGGTGGCTCACATGGAGTCCAAAGTGCGGGAAACGTTGATAATGTGAGTAATTTTAATGGAAGAATTACACACGCACATGGGATTGATCATTATACGCGAGATTCCAATGCACACGCACATGGGACAATTGCACATGTCGTAGTCCAAGGAATAGATAGTGGTGCGGCAAATAATAATGAAAATGGGATCGACCATTATATGCGTGAATTCAATGCTCATGCATATGGGAGTAGGTGTGATGAAAGTTCACATGGGGTCCAAGAGGGAAATTATGACGGTGAGGCAAATACAAACAATAGGAGTAGTGGAAATGGCAGTTCACACGGGGTCCAAGAAACGAGTGTTGAAGTTGAACCCGGTGTGGAGATTGATGTACCACAAGCAGTCTCCAATGTACATCCCATGATGACTAGGAGTAAGCATGAAATCTAGAAGCCGAAAGTTTACAACATTGCAAGTTCAGATCGAGAACCAACAAGTATAACAGAGGCCCTGATGAGTTCTCATTGGAAAGAAGCTGCACAAGTTGAGTTTGATGCCCTGGTAAGGAATGTCATATGGACTCTAGTTCCTCTTCTTAAAGACAGGAAGGCAGTAAATTGTAAATGGATTTTTTGAATAAAGCGAAATGCTGATGGTTCAATTTCAAGGTATAAAGCACGTTTAGTGGCAAAGGGTTTCCTTCAGAAACTGGGAATTGACTTTGATGAAGTTTTCAGCTCGGTGGTCAAGCCTGCAACGGTCAGGGTAATCATTTCCTTGGCTTTGTCACGAGGATGGAAGCTGAGACAGATCGATATCAACAATGCCTTCTTGAATAGGTTGTTGACTGAAGAGGTGTACATGACTCAACCACCAGGATATGAGCAAGGAAATGGTGAGCTGATATGTAAGCTACACAAGGCGATTTATGGGCTCAAACAAGCACCGAGGGCCTGGTTTAAGCGACTGAAGGCATACCTGGAGTCTGAAGGTTTTTGCCTAGCTAAGTCGGATGCCTCTCTTTATGTTTGAAAGACCTCGGATAGTTTGGTGCACTTACTGGTGTACGTTGATGATATCATCTTAATAGGGGATAAAGAGGTGGTTGTTCAAAGTGTTATAGACAGACTGAATGCTCAGTTTTCGTTGAAAGATCTTGGATCATTGAGTTTTTTCCTAGGAGTGGAAGTCAGTTATGAAGGTTGTGATGTTGTTTTGAGTCAACAAAAGTATATTCAAGATCTTCTACAGAAGCATGGTTTTGGTGAAGTGAAAAGCCTTCCCACCCCTATGGTCTCTAACATCAAGCTGTCATCCAAGGAAGGAACACCACTTGAAGATGATGCACGATATAGAAGCATTGTAGGTTCCCTGTAGTACATTGTGATTACTCGACCTGATGTGGCGTTTGCTGTGAGCTGGGTGTGTCAATTCATGCAAGCCCCACTGGATGTTCATTTTCAAGCAGTCAAGCGAATACTTCGTTATCTACAAGGCACAGTTGACTTTGGACTACGGTTTATACCCTCATTGAGAATGGCTTTGACTGGTTTTACAGATGCAAATTGGGGCTCAGATGTTGATGATAGACGGTCAACCTCGGGGTTCTATATATATTTTTGTGGGAACTTGGTCTTGTGGAGCTCTAGAAAGCAACAGGTTGTTGCACGCTCAACTGCTGAGGCTGAATACAGAAGTGTGGCTTGTGCAGCTACTGAGATGGTGTGGCTTCGATCGTTGTTGGGGGAATCGCATGTAGTTTCACATGGTAAGTCCACATTGTGCTGTGATAATACAAATGCAGTGGCAGTATGTGCTAATACTGTACTTCATTCCAAGTTCAAACATGTTGAGTTAGATTTGTTTTTTGTTCGAGAAATGGTGGCTATGGGACAGCTACAAGTGCATGAAGTTCCTGCAGTTGAGCAGGTTGCTGATGTGCTGACCAAGCCTTTATCAACATATTTGTTTTTCAAACACACACAACGGTTACTGGTGATGCAACTTAAAAGCAGATCAATTTGAGTTCTGGAAAAGTTTTGAAGTTGAAGGTTGCAAGGGGAATGTTAGTGTAAATGAATGTATGGCATATAAGCACACGTGCAACTGCTGTGCATGATGATGGTGCAGTTGAGGATTGATACACTGTA
Organism: Hibiscus syriacus; assembly: GCF_006381635.1. Taxonomy (NCBI): domain Eukaryota; kingdom Viridiplantae; phylum Streptophyta; class Magnoliopsida; order Malvales; family Malvaceae; genus Hibiscus; species Hibiscus syriacus. The sequence continues at coordinate 2,132,930 of NW_024063307.1, read as the reverse complement.
ACAGATTAGTTGAAGCAGCTAGTTTGTTGAAGTCAGTTACATCATTAGTAACAACTATAGTACTCACTATAAATTCACTCCTTAAGTCTTGTAAAACTCACCCTTTGAAGATAATAAAAATCTCAGAATGATTTCTCTTTTCTTGTTTCACATTCTTACTCTCATAGTTTAGACATCATTTGCTAATCTTTACACTCGCAACTGCTGCAAAAACCAATCTTAAGCCTGTTACATTGGAGCTTGGAGGAAAGTCGCCTTTCATTGTATGCAAGGATGCTGACGTGGACAAGGCTGTTGAGTTGGCTCACTTTGCTTTGTTCTTTAATCATGTATGTCTAGGAAAAATGCTTTTCTAACACCAAATTTAGTTTCTATATTGGGATTCTGTTTATGGATTGTAGTTATAAACCCTTTGTTTGCAGGGACAATGTTTCTGTACCGGATCCCGGACTTATGTACACGAGAGTGTGTACGATGAGTTTATAGAGAAGGCAAAGGCACGTGCGTTGAACCGTAGCGTTGGTGATCCATTCAAGGCAAGGACCGAACAAGGTCCCCAGGTAAACAGAACAATTTCTTCAATGAAGTAGATCTCATGTCATACTGACACCAATGAAAATGCAATGTTGTCATATTGATACTAATTCATACTGAAATCAGATTGATTCGACACAATTCAAAAATATCCTGAGGTACATAAGATCTGGTGTCGAAAGTGGAGCGATTCTTGTAGCCGGAGGAGAGAGGGCTGGGAACAAGGGCTACTATATTCAGCCCACTGTTTTCGCCAACGTAAAGGTATGCAATTTACAACTTCATCCGGTAACCAGATTGCAAAGAATGCTATTGAATACTATAGGTAACCGATAAAAATTTCCACCTTTTATCAAGAAGATATGTTGATTGCACAGGATGAGATATTTGGTCCAGTTCAATCAATCCTGAAGTTCAAGTAAGCAATCAACCTTGCCTTTGGCTCTACGATTAGGCTATAGTAATCTCTATCAATGTTCCCTTAATCACAAGGACATGGATGAACTTATTCGGAGGGCAAATTACACGAGATACGGACTGGCAGCCGGTGTCTTTACCAACGACTTAGAAACAACAAACACCTTGACTCGGGCACTGAGATTCGACACTGTTTGGATAAACTGCTATGATGTGTTTGATGCAACCATTCCATTTGGCGGGTACAAGATGAGTGGACATGGGAGAGAAAAGGGTGTTCACTGTCTGAGCAATTACTTGCAAGTCAAGGCAGTTGTGACTAAATTGAAGAACCCAGCTTGGATGTAGAGATCCCTTTCACCAACTTTTTATCTTTATTTGCTTACTTTATTGGATGAAGGAGGAAATTACAGGAATAATTTAGTTTATGTAGTGATTTTATCATAGAACATATGTTTATGGCAATTTTAAACAACTTGTGCCATGTTCGGTACATAAATAATAAGTGATATAAGAAAAAATAATTATTACATTAATTTAAAAATAATTATTGATGAAAAGAATGAGATTATTGTGGAGTTTGACATTTCTCCCACTTTTATTTGGACGAAGAGTCGTAGATAATAATTAGATGAAGGAAGTAGAGAGTTGTTCTCAGGAAGATGAACAATGAGGGAGACTCGTTCTCATATAAGGAAAAAAGATTATTCTTTGAACCTTATATGGTGATTTTTAGTATTAATGTCAAACATAAAGTGATGGTGACTATTTATAATTATAGGAAGAGTAATTGGAGTCCAACATGTTAGATTTTGTTATAATTTTTTGGTACCATTGTCATGTTATGAACGAGGGCGACCTAAGGGGGAGCACTCTTAGCAACCACTCAGGGTCTCCAATTTTTTATATTTATAATTAGGACCCCTAATTTTTATAATTTCATAAAAATATTTAGTTTTTGACCCTCTTTTTACATTTCTCTTATTTATTCATTCAATTTTGAATTAAATTTAATCATGTTTTTATCCTTTTTTTTTTCCAAATCTTACTCTTCAATTTATCAAATATTCTTTAATTTTTTTATCTTCTACAATCTCAATCAAACAATAAAATAATATACTATTTTATTTATTTATTTATTATTCAAAATCAAGCTATGTATCACATATGCATTCAATTTTTTTTTTATATTTATTCTCTTTTAGTTGTATTTAAGTGTTTTTTAATAAAATAATAAAGATAATATATTCTCACAAAATTTAATTATTTTTTTATGATTTATTAATCTAAGTAATGAAATATATTTTCATTTTATAAAGACACATATTTGAGTCTGAAAATGTCTGAGGCGGTTCTGTTGTGAACTTATGATGCTCATGCTTTGCCTTTTTAGCTTCATACTGAAAAGTGAAAACCCAATGTGATATGCATTGACCGTCGCACCAGTATTTACAGATGAGAAGCATGCTAATACATAAACGTTGTCAAACAATACAACAAATGGTGGTGGTTTCCGGGGGCGGGGCGGAACCTACTTCAAGATTTGCAGGGAGAAAGCGGCTTCCCGCATAAACCTCTGTTTCCTGTGAAACAGCTCTGAGGAAAGTCACTAAGTGGTTTTCCAGCAGGGATTTCCCCGACCAAAAGATTGTCCGACAAGTCCAAATACTTGAGGTTTTTGAGGTTCAAAAACTCCACCGGTATTTTACCGGTAAAACTGTTTCTCTGTAGCTTCAACGTCTCCAAATGGCTTAGATTTGCTAAGCCCTCCACCAAACCGGAACCCAACTTGTTGTGGCTCAAATCCAAGCATTTCAATGCCTTCAATTTCGCCACTGAAGTTGGCAATCGACCCTTTTGTAAATTATGTGATAAATTAAGATATTCAAGTCTTTCCAATGTCCCCACGCCAATGTGCTCGATTGCACTCGTGAAGCTGTTATCGGATACGTCAATGTAGGTCAGTGAACCACCAGGGAAACTGGTTCCCATCTTAAAAACATGTTCCAATGAGCCTGTTAGATTGTTTGAGTGAAGGTCTAACACCCCTAAGGCCTCGAGATTGGCAACTGAAGCCGGAATACTTGAACTGAGACGGTTCCTTGAAAGATTCAATGAATAGAGTTGAGTGAGGCTTCCCATCCATGTCGGTATCCCATCGGTGAGATCATTAGACGATAAGTCCAGTTCCTGTACCGGACTTGGTGTCAATCTCAATGAGTCCGGTATTCGGCCTTTGATTCCGCTTCCTGCTAAGAAGATTCTCGAAAGAGACGGTAACTCCGATATCCACATTGGAATGGAGCTTAGATTCAAGTTGTTGAAAGAAAGGTCCAGTGTCTGCAAATTCTGGAGAGCAGACATTTCATCAGGCAATGGTCCTTGAATCGAGTTACGAGAAAGGCTCAAAAGTAAGAGACGAGAAAGTAGGCCGATTGACTTCGGTATGACACCGGACAACTCGTTGCCGCCGAGATACAACTCTGTCAAAGCTTTTAGACTACCCAAACTAGAAGGAATTGCTCCTTCGAGCTTGTTGTTTTCAAGAGAAACCCTCTTGAGGGAAACCAGAAATCCAATGTTGGGCGGTATTTTCCCACTTATTTGATTGTTTTGTAGCCTTAAAAATCCAAGCATTGGCATTTGACCATAATTTGATGGAAATGGTATCTCTCCCTCTAGATGATTACAATCCAAATACATGACTGAAATGGATGTTAAATTGTTAATGGAAACTGGGATTTTCCCAGTCAAGAAATTTTCAGAAAGATCAAGCTCTTTCAAGAGCTGCAATTCACCAATATTTTCTGGTATATTACCAGTGAGGGAATTGCTATAAAGGTCGAAATGCATGAGATTTGTCAAGTTGGAGAATGAACCAGGGATACTACCAGTGAATCCATTTGAATGAAGAAGCAAAGCATTAAGATTTTTAAGACAACCAATGCCAGGAGGAAGATATCCAGATAATCTATTCTCGTGCAGGTGAAGTTCTTCGAGTTTCAAGAGCTTACCGATGCTGTCTGGCACCGGTCCTCTCAGCTTGTTCCCATAGAGATAGAGCTGTTTGAGGTTCTTGAGACGACCGATCGATGCTGGAATTCTCCCGGTAAGGCCTACGAGTCCTCCGAGATCGAGAACTTCAAGAGATGTAAGGAGTGTGATTGATGAGGACAACCAACCTTCCATCTGAGACTGAAACACGGAATCGGTCGTGGAAATGAATCCCGGGAGATGAACTCCGGTGACTCGACCGGTTAGATTGTTGCAGGCAACGCCCTGCCACCTACAACAACTACGACCGGCCCATTTCACTAGCCTACCCGAAGTGTCCGTATGGATTCCGCCCCTGAAACTGGCTAGTCCTTTAAGGTCACCAAGGTCGCATCCTCGGACAATGCTTGTTGCTGCCATCATAGTCAGTGCTAGAAGCAGCCATAACATATGGCAGCCCATCTTCGTTTCCAAATCTACGCTAGAATTTGCTCACACTATTATCAGTGGGAGTGAAAGAAGAAAGTGAGCTTGAAATTAAGAAACAAGAGCTGGTCCAGGACATTTTATCTTTTGTCCTTACTTTATGCTAAAAAAAAGCATGTGTTTAGATCATGATGTCCTTTGATTTTAGTTAAAGTGAGTTACTTTAGCAGACAGATTCGATATATAAATTATTGCAATAAAATAACAAAATGCATTTCCATTGGTCCATGTTCTTCAAAGCCGATAATGTTACAGATTGGCACACAGCACAACAGCGAGAAGAATACACAGATAGGGACGACCAACAGGACAATGTAATATGTTTTTGTAGTATCTACACTCAAACTTGGAGTTTGTGAAGCATGTTCTATAATTGAGACCTTGCAACGACAAAAATATTTTTTTTCTATAAAAATAAATTTGTTTACTTTTAAATTTAATATTTGATATCTACACAATTCATTCTCTTTTCATTCATATTAAATAAATAAGAATACCGTTATATACATTCTATTCAAACCATGATGTAAATGACTTATTTTTTTGGTCTGTCTTATTTTAGTCATTAGTTTTGAAAAAAAAATTATGTTATAATAATTTTTAATTTAGATTTATTTTATTTTGGTCACTAAATCATTAATTTTTTTTAGTTTGACGATGTAGTAAAAATGTTAAAATTTTAATTTGATTCCTAAATTTTAGATGAAATATTAATTTTACCATAAATTTTAAATAAAATACTAATTTGACTATTGAATCCTAACAAAGTCTTTTGTCATTCTCTTGTCGTGGTTTTAGTCTTAGTCTTAGTGAATTTATCCTAAATACTATTTTTTTTAACAATGACAACTGAATTTCATTAATAAAAATAGAGGAATCAAAATTACAACGTATCTAATGAGAAAATTGGAGACAGTAGTCACTAAAAACTCATACTTAAAACTAAAATATTAAGCCCAAAGATACGAAGAGAATGAAATATTCTAAACATCAAAACAATCCAGTAACTTTCATAAAACTCATTGTCTCTGTCGAACAAGACGCTTTACAATGTGATAAAAGAGTGGTGAGCGAACCAAACAATTTGGCAGACTACTTCGCTACACAATTCTGATTATATCGGCACACGACCATTTACAAAAGAGGGAATCTGACAATACATGACCACCGATAAGTCAATCAAAAAACAAATGCCGTGAGGATATTTGTGGAAGCTCCAACACGACTGCAAAAGTATGCAAAAAACTTACTGAAAATCATAAGAAACGTGCCACAAGAACAGAGAAAAGCGTGTCACAAGGACAAAGATTCTTATTAAAAAGTGAAAAACTCAAGAAAAAAAAACATAATATGAAAATGAACTAGAAAAATAAAAAAGCACCGGCAATTAGCAATTATTATTAAGATTGGTGTCGCCGTCTGCTAAATAAAAAACAAAGGAAGAAAAGAAGACGACACAAAAATATTGAGAGAAAAAATTAGGTTAAAGAAAAGAATACATCTTAAACACTCTTTTAATTTAGTCTTAGTGAATTTTTTAATTAAGAAGAATGAATAAAAGATGATACATGTTTAGAGACTCAATCATTTGACAATAAATACTCATATATCTATGTATACGTGGTGTTCAAATCTAAAACCTCAAAGAATAACAATAATTCTTTAATTGAAGTAGTTTTATTCGTGGGGTCTTAATATAATTTCTGATTCACTATAGACATATTTCGCTGTGTTAAAATTTGACCGTCGTTGTACAACAATCGACTGTGCGTAGGTAATAGAATACTTGAAAAGACAAGTAGCTAAAAAGGGCCAAGGGTGTTAAGACAGTTGTTTCTTTTTGGATGTTTTAGTATCCAAGGACCGATCACTGGTCAACCAAATGATGCAGATAAAGCTGCATCGAAACTAAAACGAAAGGAATATGAAGTTCAATCATCTAACGCAATGCGTTGTACATGAAATTGTTTTTTTCCCTGTTGTATGTGATAATGTGTAAACCTGCTGAAGACCGAGGGGACCCATTGGCGTCGGCACCTGCTCGATCTCTTCCCAAATGTTCTGATCATCGGAAAGCCAAAGGATCGGAGTCTCGGTTTGTGTCATTAATATAAGTGTAGCAAACCTTTCCCTTGCCACACACATATCGGCTGTTAGGCTTGCCATTTGTGTCAGTTTCTCAAAAAGTTCCAGAAACAAGATAAAATTATAGAGGAGAAAACGTAAACTTATGAACACGACATTTTTTTCGCCCAAGTTCTTGTTCGAATTCCATTCATCAAGCTCGAAAAGATGACATTTCTTCTTCTTCTTCTTTCAGATTGCATGCTTATGTCAGTACTAAGGAAATCAATATATTACCTGGAAAATTGGTAATGGAAACCATTTAGGTTCCTCAGTATGGCTATCATATGTAAGAGAGTGCTGAAGGAGAGCTGCTGGGCACTACGTTCATCCTCGACAACTTCAAATGAAGGGGATCAGAGGAGGCGCGGGGAGACTCAGTTGACAGCTCCTCAACATGGCTGCCATAAGTTGAACTCCGACGGGCACGGAATGCTTCGAGCGACTTTTCATCCTGCGGGGGTCATACGAACCATAAAGGTTCCTGGTAAATAGGTAATTTAAAATCAATCGGTGTATGCTCGATTATATATATAGAGTCTCCATAAAGGTCTTATCCATACGAACCTAGGCGGAAGGCAAGTAATAGCGGAAATAAATAATTTGGAGGCTCTTAGGCGACTCGAACAAGGAGGAAACTCATAGTCATCTACTTCGTTTCTCGATCATATTTTTAAGCTTCTAAATAGAGATGGAGAAGTTTCTTTGCGCCATACCTCCCGAGAAACTAAAGAAATAACTGACAAAAATGGTTAAGATTGCAAAGATGAGTGTCGTGGAGAATCAAGTCTTTATTAGACATCCGGTGGAAGTCCTATCAACCCTTTATATGAATTGCAATGTATTACACCTTTGATGTTCTAGTTTTCTAAAAGCTCTTTTCATAAAAAAATATTGAGATTTTTTTACCCAGCTGTTGAACTCAATACTCTCTCTATCCCATCAAAACAGTCTCTTTTCATTTTTAAAATTTATAATTCAAAATGTACTATCATAAAAGTCAACAAATAACAACACATATATATTTTTTACCCTTATATGTCTCACTTTTCTACACATTAAAATAAATTGATTAAATCTATCGATACCTTTTAGGGATAATTTTGACATTTCCTTAGTCAAATATATATCCTATAGTTATATGCATAGTCAATACAAGACACAAGTTATTGGACGGAAGGAATAATTGTTATTGTACAATTTTACTCATTCTCTACATATACAAATTGATAGCCTCCCTTTTCATATCATACACACTCAAATTATTATTTTTTATTTTCTCTTTGTTTTCATTGCATTTTCTTCGGAATAACATTGATTGGTTTAATATTATTTATTAATTAATACTAATTGTTCTTTTGTAATTTAATATGATTATAAGGTAATATCTGTTTAATTTTTTTAGTTTATTGATGATGCATAAACACCATGCAAAAGCAACTACTCAAACATAAATCCTTAAAGAAAAATATCATTCTCTTTTACCATTAAAACCACTTAATAAATTTTTTTACAAAGAATTCTAATTTTTTTTATATCTCTTTGTATTAGCTAATAAATAAAAATAAATATTTACTAGTTTATTAAGGTGGGTATATCCCCATAGGTGAGCTGGCATAACCAATTAGATTCTTCTAGTAGGTCTTTTGTAAAAAGGATAAAAATAGGTTTATGTGAAATGAAAAAAAAAAACCAATGCATTTTGATTGTGTATGAGAAAGTTTAACATGATGTTAGAGCATAGGTGAAGGCCATTTTGTCGTTGGTCGCAACATATGAGTGGAAGTTGCAACAAGTCACGTTAACAATGCATTTCTTAATATTGGGGAACTCAATGAGAAAGTGTTTATGGTGCAGCCCAATAATTTAAAAAATCTGTTGCCAATGGCTCTAAGTTGGTATACAAGTTAGAGAAAGCGTTGTATGGTCTCAAATAGACTCGTCGAAGTTGGTATGTCAAGTTACGAACCTTCTTAATTCGGATTGGTGTTCACGGTACTCAAGCTGATGCTCCTTATTCATTTGGCTTCTTGGTGATAAGGTGGTGTATATTCTCATATACGTTGATGATATTATCATCACGGGTCATGATGATACCAATGTTGAACAAATGGTGACACTCTTAAGTCACGAATTCTCTCTAAAAGACTTAGGGGAATTGAACTACATTTTGGGTCTGAAGGTTAAACGAAATGATCAGACACTTATCTTACGATAGAAGAAGTTCATTCTAGCTTTACTTGAAAAAATTAGCATGTGTGGTGCTCATCGAGTTCCTACCCTAATGGTGGTATCTTCCAAACTAAGTAAAAATGGTAGAAGTCTTTTACGAGATGCTCAAATGTGTAGAAGTGTCATGGAGACTCTCTTATATCTCAATCATACACGACCAGACATTGCCTTCAGTGTGAATCGTGTTGCTCATTATATGCATGTCCATTGTGAACAACATTGGATAGTCGTGAAGCGCATTCTCCGCTACCTCAGTGGGACTCTTGATTATGGGTTAACCTTCCACAAGAATAGCACTCAACGCTCGGTCTCTAGATCCACCATCGAATTTGATTATCATGGGATCGTTGAAGTTGTTGTTGATGTTGTGTGGCTTAAAACCTTACTAAAATATACGTGAATAACGTGCTCTAATCATCCTGTTATCTAGATCGACAACACAAGTTCCATAGCTATGAATGTAAACCCTGTGTTTCACTCACGTTCGAAACATGTTGAGTTGGACCTCCATTTCGTTCGAGAAAAGGTTGTCACTGGTAATGTTAGTGTTAATCATGTTCCTGCTCGACGTCAGTGTACAAATAGTCTAACCAAACCATTGTCGAGACCTTATTTTTTTTCTTCATGTTTCGCAACAAGTTGAATGTCTTTGGGGATGAAGTTGAAACCATAGAAAATAAGGAGAATGTTATCTACTAAACAAAAACAAATATTAGCTGGTTTGTTAAGATGGGTATAACGGCATAGCAAACTAGATTCTTCTAGTAAGTCTTCTGTAAAAGGATAAAAATAATTTTTTTGTTAAATAAAACAAAGCAGTGCATTTTAATTGTCTACAAAAAAAAGGTTCAACACTTTGGAACATGTATACTAGTTATCTTAAAGAAGATTATAATAATTATTATATATTTTTAATATCTCATGGCATAAAATTGAATAGCCATTTGAAAATCTAATCGTTTTTAATTGTTATTATAAAATATTAGAGTTGCTTTTGAAAAATTAGTCCCAAGTTTACAACTGGGATAATGATGTGTTATCTTAGAATTGTGTCATGTATGTAAAAATGAGTTCAATCAATTGTACATTTTTTTTTAATTTAAATGACATATGTAAAAGAGAAAATAATTTCAGAGACCGAAAATGCCTTATAATATACGATTTTAACTAACTCTTTTTTTGATTTGCGAAAATAACCAACAAATTCGCAACACAGTTTCCAAATTCACAACGCGATTCTCCAAATTCGCAACGCGATTTTCAAATTCGCAACGCTAATTATCGATAGAGGTAAACACAACTATTCGCAACTCAGTTTTCAAATTCGCAACACGAATTAGCCAATTTTGCAACTAAATTACAGATATAGGTAAACTCGGTGGAAAAAATCCGAATTCGACAATTTGAAAACTGAGTTGCGAATTTGGCAAATTCGTGTTGCGAAATGTAAAATCTCGCCTCTTAAAGAAAAAATCATGAGTCTTTGTCAAGTTTAAAAGTGAGTAACTAATCACAATTAGTTCAATATGATTAGAAGTTTTTTTAGTTAAATATGATTAGAAGATTTTTTTAGTTCAATATGGAAGTCACACGTTGAATTTTGATTAGTAAAAAATCTCGTTGCGAAAACGAAATTCGCGTTGGGAATTTGAAAACTGAGTTGTAAATTTGAAAACTGAGTTGTGAATAGTTGTGTTTACATATATCGATAATTAGCATTGCGAATTTGAAAATTGCGATGCGAATTTGGAGAATCGCGTTGCAAATTTAGAAATTGTGTTGCGAAATTAGAGATCGTGTTGCGAATTTGTTGGTTATTTTCGTAAATCCAAAAAAAGTTGATTAAAATCGTATATTATAAGACATTTTCGGTCAATGAAGTTATTTTCTTTATGTAAAAATATATCAAAACATCTACATTTTTTAAAAAAAAATTAATCATTAAATATCATTTTGATAAATGATTGAAAATAGATATTATTTTGATATTTAATTATAAAAAAAGTATATTTGGTTAAAAAGCCCTTTAAAATACCTGTTAAGGAAATAAAGTCTTAAAGAAATTCCACAACGTAAGATACACTCTTTGAATAATAATTTATTGTACAAGATAAAAAGAGACCACAATACAAAATAGACTGTAAATAAAAAATAAAATTAATTTTCTTTTATTTTTTTATTTTTTTAAAAAGTGAGGCTGTTGTAATTAATTCATTCAACAAAAAAGAAATTATATGGTATTTATATTTCAAGTTTTAATATCTAAACTATCCGTTTTTGTTCGCTTTAGTATCTTTTCTATTTTTTCAAAATCATACCCAAAGTTTAGTTTTTGTTTCATTTTTAATACTTATGTTCAAAATTTAACGTTAAGTTTTGGGAAAAATTGAAAGTTTAAGTACTAAAACATACCAAAATTGATAATTTAAGTACTAAACGCGTTAAGTTTTTAACATTGGGTACTAAAAGGAAACAAAAACTAAATATTAAGTATGATTTTAAAAATCAAAAGTTTAGATACTAAAACAAATCAAAACTGATAATTTAAAAAAAATTGTTGCAAAAAAAGACCACTATGCAGCAATGGTTTAGACAATACTAGAGCTTAAATGGTCGTCTCTGAGGATGGTTTGAACCCCATCTGGAGGCTGCTGAAATTGCAAGAGACCAGGCGAAATATTTCTTCCCACATGAGCTAGAGCATCGGCCAATTTGTTCGTCTCACGGTTGATATGGGAGATCTTAACATACCAACTTCTGCTAAGGAGTTCACGTATGTGACGGGTTAAAGCATCGTCGAGAGCATGGGTGGTGAAATTGATTCTTCGAACGAGCTCGACATTGTCCGACTCGACAAGAACGTGTCTGAGCCCTTTACTCCACTCAATATTCAAGCCATCGAGGACCCCCCCCCCCAAAGTTCAGTTTGATATATTGAACATCGACAAATGTTGCGAGCGTAGCCAGTGATCCAAATTCCATTGCTATCTCTAAGGGCTCTGCCACTCGCTGCTGCCATGGTTGCACGATCCACCGAAGCATCAGTGTTCAGCTTCACCAAATTAGCGTTCGAGTGTTGCCAATTGTGCTTCCGACTTTGAGGTTGTCTAGCTCTCACTCTATTGTCTTTGCGGATAACTTTTGCCCATGTCGAAGCCGATTTAATAATCTCCGGGATAGACCAGATTCGCCCCCGAAAAATAAAATTGTTCTTTTGCTTCCAGAGTCTCCAAGCGAGGATGCCAGGGAGGTGATGCCACTGGTAATCGGCGTGGTTCCAACCTGCGTTATGGTAAAGGTTAGCTAAAATGCCGACTCGTGTTCCTGCCCATGACATCTGGGTACCTGTATTTTCGGGTCACGGGTATCCGATTCATATTTTTTTTATTTTTTCTTTAAATTATATTATTTTTAATAATTTATTCTCGTTAAATAACCGGATTTGATTTATGATTAGTGAAAACCTCTGAGCACTTGTTGAAGCTATTCAAGATGGAAGATGTGAGCATGGGCATGTGGGTGGAAAAATTCAACGGTTCGAAAGCAGTCGAGTACAGGCACAGCGTGAATTTTTGCCAGTTCGGATGCATCGAGAATTATTACACCGCTCATTACCAATCTCCGAGAGAGATGATATGCCTGTGGGATAAGTTACAGAAGCATGGAAAGCCACAATGCTTCAACATGAGATGACAACATTAAAATTAAACATAGAAATCGATCATGGTTTTCACTCACAATGGGTAAGTTTGAGTAAGGTAAACAGAGATAACAAATTTTGCTGTCATGGTAGATCTCTGTATATATGGGGGCATTTCTTAATCCCCTTAAAATGAAAATTAATTCTTTACTTGGGCCATCTTATTTTTTTTGCTTTACATTTCACCCCTTTCCCTTCCAATGATGGGACATATATAAACATTAGGTTGAAAGATGAATTGGTAATTCATTTGATATAATATTACTTTTGTAACTTTTGGTTGAAATAAAGTCATTTGAACAAATAATTATCAATTTACATATACCTTATATAAATGGGGAGAGAATAATGCCATGGCATCTTTTATGACACTTTTTTTTCTGTGAAAGAGCCTTTACTGTGAAAGCGATTCCTTTCAATCGGATAGCACTGAATCATATTCCATGGACCATGAGAGAACCTTAACCTCTAATTTTATCGCTTTACATATACACTCCCTGCTCTACAGATCAAAATGCAAAGTTACTTCATCCCCAAGAATATAACAAAGGGTGAAAGTACCTGAACAGTCCCCCTACTATCATCAAGTAAGCAAATAAGTCCCGCTACTAAATAATGGACCAATCAAATCTTCGTACTTTTAAAACGGGAAGCTAGTTGATAAAACTGTGAAAATAATTTAAGATACCGACTTAGCATGTGTGTGGAAACGGAAATTCGACGTGACACTGACGATGATGACTAAGATATAACGAAGTGATAATATTTTTGTACGACATGGGTTTTAAATACAAAAAAAAATGTACACGTGGTAGTGTCGATTTTAGCAACTTAATTCCATTTTAAAAGTATGGGGACTTATTTAGATGAGGGACTTATTTGCTCACTTTATGATAGTAGAGGGACGGGTTAGATGCTTTCACTGACAAGCCAAATGTTCATATCCATTGTCAATAGACATGGTTAATTAAACCCTTTTTTTATGTTTGAAATGAAGATAAATTACAACAATTAATAAAAGCATTTCCCCTTATCATATTGCAAAAGTCCTTGAAACAACAAAGCAATGTCAAATTTGAACATTTTAATTCAATCTGGAACTTGGAATTTTGCCCTTCTCCGAGTGGTACCCTATAGCAGTACCATGGCCAGAATCCATACCAGAGGATACATCAACAAAGTTCCTGCAACCATTTAAGGTTCCGATACCAACAGTGTCATCGGTCAGTGGTAGCTAGTGATTGATATTCAACATCCGGTATCGGACTTTAAAAGAAAAGAAAAAAGATGTGGATGTTAAATATGGAACAAATACCTGTCTGCAGTGGGAGTAGCCTCAGACCATTATTGAACGATGATACAAAGTAACAAGTAGAAGTGGTGTTTACGCCATTAAGACAGTTGCAAATAAACGAATTGTAGCTTCCGGTGTATCCGCAGACTCCACCGCTTTTCTCGCAATCGGCACACGGGTTCGGATAATTGTTATACACGTTGAATTTATATTTAAGCGATATTCCGTACTTCCAGTTATCAGGGTTTGATTCTTGGCCACTGAAGCTGTAGAAAGCGGAATACGAAGAGCACTGCAACTTCTGCAAGTTGAATTCGAATGACGGGCCGAGATCGACCGGCGTGTAAACGCAGCACGAGGAAATCGGGAGATTGAGCATGCTAATTGCCCTGCAAGAGTACAAGTAACTACAAACAGGTGCACCCTGTTTATCACACAGGGGAACGGCGCTACTGTTATCGACATTGTAACTGTTGGATCGGAAAATGGGTGACGAAGTGGTCGAGCAGTCGAGGAGAGTGAAAATATTGTCGTCTGTGAAAGAAAAGGGCGCATCCCAGTCTAGGCCGAAGCCTTTGCTAGGCTGAGTGCAACTGCCACAAGTCGACATCGAAGGATCCGAGATGTATACGACTTGGTTGCTGTAGTCTATGTTGGTTATGGGATAGGTTCCGGTGTGTGTCCTCAAGGTGAGTGTTTGTTGGTCACAAGTTACGTATTGCTGAAAGCGTGGATCACCGCAACCGACGCCAGTTCCGAACGGATACTTCATCGGGACATTGCCACAGGCTCTTTGACAGGCCTGAGACGAGACAAGGGAGGGAAGAAAGATCAAAGAGATCAATGGGAGGAGAGCGAAGAAAGAGTAGTGTTTTAGCTTCATTGTTTTGACTAAACTTAGAGAATTCGAGAGGGAAACAGGGATGCCTTCATTAGCCCAGTATTGGTATATATTGTACCAATGAATGAGTGGTCCGGTTCTGGAAAAACGATAATTGGATAAATTTTATCTCGATCCCTTAACATAAAATTTTACCTACGGTCTAGATGGATGGATGGAGGAATGGAAGCATCTTGTGCTTTTTTGTCATACGGGGAACGGTTGTATGACTTTCGGTGTGAGGCTGGCAAGCTTTTAGGGTCCTTCACTTTTCCCTATTTGTTTAGATGCCTTCACTATTGCTGGCTTTGCTGTCGGATATGACTTGTTTTCTTCTTTATCTGCTTTTTAAAGCTTCTATTAGTTGATTCAAGACATCTTGGTTCGATCGCCTGCAGATCATAAAAAGTAGACCAAGTTTCACAGTCAAAATCACAACTTGGAGGAATAATCATAAATTTACAAGAGACGAGTCATTGCACAACTGCATTGTTTTTTCTTAACGTGAAAGCAAAATGGCTACGAAAACTACACATAATTCCTCGAAATAATATTCGTTTAAATTTAGGTCATGATGACTATCCGTAAATTGTCTGATAACGTGAATTATCTGTGATTATTATCAAGAGACTGGTCGGAAGGAAAGATGGCAGAAATTTCATACGGGAAATAAATGGAGTGCCGAATCTCTCTTACACACACCCTCTAACAAGGTTTAGGCTTAATTAACACTACAGTCGAGAGAATATTAAAAGTTCCAATATATTCCATTTTATTACAGCAAATTTGTCTTCTTAAAGAACCTTTTACTTCTTCGGAACAAATATATAAACTATTATTTGAGACTTACAATTAATATGATACGTACGTAGAGGTTTCTTTGATCATATATTGCTTCTACCTAACCCTCCACCCAGAAAAGAAGGGCAGCCATTGAACATAGAGATTAATAAAGGTCCATTATTCCCGCCACTTAACTGTCTTTCACTTGAAATACGCAGTCCACTCCCATTAAAAGAAGAATCTATACCACTTAGTAGCAGAAGCTTGTCAGCAGAGACAACAAAATTAAATGATTCTGAGGGTTAGATGAAGAAGGGAATCTATCTTTAATTGAGACATGGAATCGCCATATTCCACCACATGGGACCTATCAGTAATAGACTAATCAAATCTGGTCCACTGAAGCCGAAATACAATTATATGGCATAAATTATATATATATATATATATATATATATATATACATACACGATTTTTTACTTTACATTCTTTTATATATGTTAATAGTTTAAAGGAAGAGAGTGGAGACGATCTTTTGCTTTTTATTCTTTTGGATTTAACAAGAACTTTAATGGGTGTTCTCTACTGGAGTAGGGTAGCTACCGGAGATGTCAATATTTAATTAACATTATATCTCAGTTTGTACATTTGGCAATGCATGGCTGATATATGGCCCCATGCACGTGGGGTTAAATGGCCTTTGATTCTTAAGGGATTTTCATGCATGAAAGGCTAATATTTAGGGGTGTTAATGAATACACCGTTTATAAGTTATTTGTATATCGTTAGTTTATATTCATTTACTAACCTAGATAAACGAGAATAAACAAAATTTTAATGTTCATTTAATAAACAAACGAACACAAACATAAGTGTGTTTGGTTTGTTTGTAAACAAACTCGTTTATTAGCTCATTTAATTAGTTCTTTTTTCCTTTTTTTTATATTTTAAATATTGATGAAGATAGAGACTAAATTGAACATAATGTGAAATTTGGAGTTCAAATTTGTGAACTTAAAAATTAGTGCCATAATTTCACCATTTTTCTTTGGCTTATAAGAGTAAAAAGAGTGTTGGTTGTCGAACATTAAACGAATATCCTTACGAACGTTAAACAGGGCCGGCCCTGGGCATAGGCCAGGGGTGCGACCGCCTAGGGCCCCAAGCTTGAAGGGGTCCATTTTTAAAAATATTGTTAAGTTTAATAATTAAAAAAATATTTTTAAACGTATTTTTTTATTTCAAACACTCGAAAGTATGGTAATTTAGTGGGCCCTAATAATTAAAAAATATTTTTAAACATAATTTTTTATTAAAAACTCGAAAATATAGTGATTCAATGGGCTCCATTTTAATGATTCGAAAGGAAATTAAGTGTGGGCCCCCACTTATCTGCTTGTCATCACCTCCTGACCTAAGGCCCTTAAAATGTCAGGACCTGCCTTGACGTTAAACAAACGTGTTTGCGAACATTAAACGAACGAATATGAACAACTTCAAAATAAATAAATAAATATAAACACGATATTAAAAATTTAATCGAACCAAACATGAACACCTTTAAAAATAGATACAAACTTAACTTTTTTTCTCATTTAAACTCATATTCATTTACACCCCTGCTAATATCTTTGATTTTGTACAGCTTTGGCATTAATCCTCTTCTTTTAATTAGATAATTCAATTATTTGTTGGTTGAATCAGATATTTAAATCATAATTCTATAACCACTTTAGGTTTAAAGTTTAATTTATCAATACAATAATTTGGTATAATTAAAAAGATATTGAGTGACACAGCAAAAAAAAATATGACTTAAAGAATTTAAAGAGATGCAAAATTTAAAAATTTAAAAAATGAAGATTAAAATATTACAAAACAAATTTGAAAACGTATAAATCATGAAGTATTCAAAATATTTATAAATTAAAATTTTCAAAACAAGTTTATTTAAAAACAAATTAATGGGCCACTCGTTAGCTTGAAAATATTATAAAATTTAAGTGTTTTCTGTCGTCAGAAAAAATGCCACTGAAAGATGTGGAAATCTGGATGAATGAGCCTGCGTTTCGCATAAGACTTACGTGAGGTGTCGATCTTTATGGCTTTTATTACCATATGAAGTAAAGGCATCGATAGCTAAATAGATGAGGTATTAATTTTTCCCTATCTATTTCAAACCCTTTCGAGAAGCAGATTTCACATGCTTTGCTGAAAGGAGAATTTCAGGTACATTAGATTTCACTGTTTGAATGGCATTGATTTGTATGTTCTTTTTTTTTTTCATTAACTTCAAATCCATTAGATATGTTTATTGATTGTACAATTCATAGGGGTGAACTAACATTTTCCAAGTTATTTTCTGAGTAATTGGGCGATATATTGATATGCATGAAGCTCCCCTCTCCCGAAATATTCATGTTTAACCGTTTTATGTATTGTTAAACTATTGAATTTGGCTCCAAACCAATAGTGGTTTATGTACAAAGTTTAACTGAAATGAGAAGAGAATGATGAATTTGTAGAAATTGATTCAATGTGCTGCCTGGTTATGATTTTATTGGGCAATTGATCTCATTTAGCATTTAATAATGATAAAATATTGCTGAAACTATGGTTTGGCTGATTTGCTACCATACCGATATGTATTAGTCCTTATCCTATATATGCAGATTTTGCCATGATAATCTGCATTCTCTGTACGATGGTGTGATGAGAAAGTTCTTTCATTCTGTTTCTTCTGCATGGAGCGGAATTGTTGTCTTGTTGAACAAGGATCCTCAAAAGTTCTCATGATGGGTTTTTCCTGCAAAGATGAACAGGTTTGCTGTCTCCTCCCTGAGCCATTGTCTCCGGTGGTTATCTCATTGCTACCCCCAAACTTTTGCTCTGAATTCTGGTCTATTTATCTCAAAAGATATTTTGGCCAAATACTCCACTTGACAAATTCTGCCAATACCAGGCCTTTTCCCAATTATTTCCCAAAGAGACCTGCCATCAAGGACTCAGAACTTGTGTATCAAATCTCAAATTCAATAAAACTACGCCATTCTGAGGTCGTGTTTTAAAACCTTATGAGTCTAAATTTAGATCTGATCATTTGATTTGGGTTCTGATGGTCATTAAAGATGATTACAGTCTTGTTTTGGATTTCTTTAAGGGGGCATGCATGCGTAGGGACCCGACACTTGAAGCCCGTTGCATTGTGGTCCAAATTGCTGTAGCCTCAAAAGATTTGAAAATGGCTCATCGACTTATTCATGACTTCTGGTCAAAACATGATTTGGATATTAGTCTATCATTCAGTTACTTCCATGAGCGTTTAATTTACACTTACAAGGACTGGGGTTCAGATCCCAACGTGTTCGATTTTTTTTTCAAGTTCTTGTTGAAGCCGCGTTGCTTGATGAAGGGAGGAAGCTCTTCGACAAAATGTTGAATTATGGGTTGATTATCTCTGTTGATTCTTTAAATGTATATCTCGGTATATTAAAAGACCGTTTTGATGGGCTTTGGAGGGGGGAATGTCTCAGGAAAGGCGGGTTAATATACGGTTAATATACGGCGTTGCCGGATACATTAAAAGATATTTAACAAATTCGATTTAGCGCTACCGGAAATGTTGTCTAATAATAATGTAGTAAGTCTAAGTCATGAAGAAATATTAAAAAATTGTGTAACTGGCAAACTTAACTTGTCGGTTCGTGTCGATCCAAATTAAAAATGTGTTGATCCAAAACGATATAACAGGTAAAACTATGACAAAACCAGTATTGAAATGATAAAACCGGTAAAGCGCTACCGGATACATTTAAAGTGTCGGTACTTTAATATAAGGATCGACACTTCGTGAATTTAAAAGAGAAGCAGTTTTAAGTCCTATAAAGTGTCGATACTTTTAAAAAATGTATCGATCCACAACGATATACCAGGTAAAAATATGATAAAACCGGTAAGAAAATGATAAAACCGGTAAAACGTTACCGGATATATTGAAAGTGTCGATACTTTATATAAGGATCGACACTTTGTGAATTTAAAAGAGAAGCAGTTTTAGCGCCTATAATGTGTCGATACTTTAAAAAAATATATCGATCCACAACGATATAACATGTAAAAATATGATAAAACAGGTATCAAAATGATAAAACCGGTAAAATGATACCGGATATATTGAAAGTGTCGATACTTTCGTAAGTACGTGTAATAAATTATCGACACTTTCAAAGAAATAGGTAATTATCCTTTCGAAAGTATCGACACCTGACATAAAAGTATCGACACTTTTGTATTTGTATCGATTAAATATAAATAACATATCCGATGAAAATATAAGCTAAATATCCTCTGAAAATAGATAGAACGGACGAGTTTTTGAAATCGAAGCGTAATTGTTGCTGTATTTCAGAAGGCGTTTCTAAAGCGAAGTTTGTTTGTTTGTTGCTGCAGTCGAATCGAAAAGTATGTTGTCGAAACCCTAATTTTTTATTATTACAATAATCGCGATAGGGTTTTTATGTGTTGTTTGGGGTTTTGGAGTAAAGAAGCATTTGTGACCGATTGCAGGTAGAAAGTGATATTCAAGGAAAAATATAAATGTCGATACTTTTATTAAATATTATAGGTAGAAAATGATATTATAGGTTGTATAAATGTGCCGACACATTTTGGTGTGGCCATTCAAATTCTTTTGAAGAAAACCGTTTTACCACAAGAGTAGTTATCTATATTTGTATATTGAATAAAGTGTATGTAACAAAATAATTTGATTTGCGTAAACTGATATATGAAGGAAAAATGGAGTAAATGGGTTGGAAAATTGTTGGTGGAGAAGATGACTTTGAAATTGAGGCCGAGACTCGAAAGCAACCAAATATATGTACTTCTAGTAAGTATCAATGTCTTTTTGTTATTATTGTTGAAATGGTAATTGGATTAAAGTATCGATAAACTTTAAATTGATTACAAATTTTAAATGTTGACAATATGGCCGAATGCAAAAGGATGAAGGAAGATGGCACACAGAGCGGTTCGGTATGTAAAATGAAATTGACATTGAGTAGTATTTAGTGTTAATGTATTGATTAAGAAACGTTTATGTTTAATATTAGGTGACAAAAGATGTGAGGTCCAAATGGAATTCAATGAGTGATGCTGAAAAGGAACCTTACATCACACAGTCAAGGAATGATAGTAAAGAATACAAAGAACGAAGGAAATCACATGAAAATAAGGTATTCATTAAACTTGTAAATACGTTGATACAAAATATATAAGAACTATAACATTATATATTGTTAAAAAATGTAGGAAGTGTCGACAAGATGCAGCATTAAAAGGGTGAATTTATTAATTAAACACCTTAAGGAGAAGGGTCAGTTGAATGTGCTGGGAGAAATAGGTTTTGGATCGTTGGTAGGAGTAAGAGATCGACCTATTCGGAGGGAATTGTGTCAATCCTTGATGGCGCAATTTGATGTCAGACAATGTATTGCTAAGTATGGTGATTTTTCATTTCTTCTCAGGATCCCATGTGCTGCAGCCGTATTGGGGGTAGAAAATGAAGGCAAAAGTGTTGTAGAAGTCTGTAAGAGTAAGGACTGGAAAGCACTTGCCTCCAAATATGGTTTGAAGCATAAGGTGACATATGTTGAAATTGAAGAGGAAATAAAAAGTGGATCTTACGTTGGGGATGAGCTGAAGGCCAGAGTTCTATTATACCTTGTCGGTATCTTTCTTTGTCCAACGGGTAATACGTCAACGAACAAGGAACATATGAAGCTCATTTGTGATGAAGGCTTGAAGGGTGAATTCAATTGGGCTGAATATATCCATTCGAGATTGATTGAATCAATAATCACCTTTAAAAAGGGCAGCCAGAGATACCTCAAAGGGTGCATAGCAATCTTAGAGGTAAATGAGTTGAAGAACTTTTTTGTAATTTTATATAAAAATATAAATTTTATTATAAATGCAGGTTGCACTGTTCGATTTTTGGTCGGGCTGTGAGGCAGTGCCGGCTTATGAAAGAACCGGAGTGGCACGCATCCGTGCATGGGGGAAGGAAGAGGTGGTTAGAGTGATGGTGAAGTTGAAGTTGGATAGAGCGAAGAAGCAAGAAAGGGTAATAAATGTAATTAAATAATATTAAGAATATAATCAATGTCTTAATATTGTAATTTAATTTTGAAGGTTATTGGCAAGGATGTAGAGGAGGCAGTGGAGGCAGAGGAGAAGAAAGGAGGGATGGTTGTATTGGGGGACGACAGTGAGTGGGACGACGGTGAGGGAAAATATAGTAACTTCGACATTTTGATGTCTGAATTGGTTGATATAAAAAAAATCCAATTTGATATCATACAAAGACAATCAAGAGTCGAAGAGAAACTTGATAGAGTCGAAGAGAAACTTGAGAGAGTCGAAGATACACTTGAGAGGCATAAGGGGGTAGTGGAAGGAAAAATAGATGGAGTGGTGAAAGAAGTAGAGGTGTTGAGGGGTGAAGTGGTGAAAGAAGTTGGGGTGTTAAGGGGTGATATTAAAATGGTGACGGGTGAAAAATTTGAGGGAGTGGTGAAGGAGGTTGTGGAATTGAGGAGTGAACTTACGGGGGTGAAGGGGGTGGTTGATAAATACTTGAATGAAGGAGATCAATTGAAGGGTGAAATAAAATAGATGAAGAGCTATGTAGAAAAAAATACGATGAACTGAAAAAATATGAAGAAGAAAAGAGGGAGGAGGAAGAAGAAGAGATGGAAGAAATGAGGAGGAAGGAAGTCGATGTCATTTATACACCGGAGAGTGTTATAGCAGCAGATTTGGATTCGGAATGTCCTGCACCCCAGAAGAAGAAGCAAAAGGTAAGTTGAATAAAAGAAAACTTAATTTGATTTTTATTATGTTGTTGTGACAAAAATTTGTATGCAAAATTGTAGGTTGAAAAAGCGGATATTCCAAGCGGAATTGATGACATCGAAGCTGCAATTTGTGATTATTTATGGAATAGTGAGTTAGAATCGGAGTAAGTGAAATATATTGCTTTGTGAGTTATATTTAAATATTTCATGACAACATATTAATCCTAATGATTCATACAGATATTCTGTAATCTCAATGGGAAATCAATTCGCTAGTGTATACGACGTTGCAACGTTGAAGCCTACGGAATGGGTTGGTGGTGTGGTAAGTAGAAAGTAGAAAATGTTAAAACTTATTGAATATGTTTTGATTGTGTAATTAATTTTGTTAGGTTATTGATTTGCTCGCCTGGATAGTATGCTACGATTCTCAGAAGTCACTCCGGAGGATTGGCTACCTTCCATACCACTTAGCGGTGAGTTAAATTAATAAATGGAGATAAGTAGTGTTATAGACTGTAAATTAATAATGTTTGTTGCGTAATTGCAGCAGCATGCGTTGGATGCCAACATCAAAGAAAGTGTTGAGAGTATTGCTACCTTCTGGGGTCCCATACTGAATAACTATGTGAAATTCACCGACTGTGAGAAGGTAAGACACCATACCAATTGCAAATGATGTTTTCGGATATAGAATATTGAATTTTGTCAAATTGGGTGTGAAATTTGTTGCAGATCATGATCACAATAAACTACCATAATTCACATTGGTATATGTTGGTGTTGGATATGGTAGATCGTGTTGCAACAATATATGATAGTATGTTTACAACTGAAGCAGCTAAACAGAGAGTGACGGATGCTAAGAGATTGGTATGTATGTATGTATGAAAGGACATTATGTAAATTATAATGCATAATTTTTTTGGATCATAACTTCTTCTATTTTAATGCAGATTAAAATATTAGATTCTTATAATAAGAAACGCATTTGGGTTGAATCCTGTGGATCTCTAGGAAAGTATCCCTTGAAAAATTTCAAATTTGTGGAGCATAAGAAGAATAAGAAATTGAATGGGTATGAGATGTTATCACAAATAGAAAGCTTAATTTATGCAGTATTCATCATAATTGACATGTGTGGTTTTCAAATTTTGTAACAGACATGATTGCGGCATGTATGTGATGATGTGGATGGAATCGATCGGTTCTACAGGGGCAACTGGTGATTTTGTAAGTGGAAAGAAAAATTCGTTTGTGGTAAAATTGTTAAAAGTCGTAGATTGAATGCTGTAGTTTACAATACTTAACGTTCTGACAATTTGAATATAGGTTGTTGGAGAGTGGGATCGATCGTGAATATTAAACGATCTCGTAAGCCACAATCAAAATGAACGAAGACAGGAGATAACAAAAGCTGCCATGATACATAAGAATAACAAAAGGATGCAATGATGTAAATGTATGGTTAATTTTGTATAAGATTTATAATTTTGTATACGATTTATAATTTTGTATGTGAATATAATTATGAATGAGATGAGAAAAGTTAGCAGTATGTTGTTGTACATGTTTCTTATACACATTAAGGGTCATGTTGATACTTTAAAGTAAAAGGCAAATTTACAATATGGCCAACAGGGTGCAACCATAAAGTGTCGAACCATATATAAAAAATGTCGATCCCAAAAACTTCGAAAACCAAAAGTATAATGTAATATGTAATTTTTCAATCTAACCGGTACAAGTATACCGGTTTTATGAGAGAATATGTCTAACTAATGTGTCGACACTATTTGAGTTTGTGTCGATATTTTTGGTCCAGAATGAATGGAAAATAGGGTGCAACCATAAAGTGTCGATCCATATATAAAAAGTGTCGATCCCAAAAACATCGAAAACCAAAAGTATAATGTAATATGTAATTTTTCAATCTAACCGGTACAACTATATCGATTTTATGAGAGAATATGTCTAAATAATGTGTCGACACTTTTTTAGTTTGTGTCGATATTTTTGGTCCAGAATGAATGGAAAACAGGATGCAACCATAAAGTGTCAATCCATATATAAAAAGTGTCGATCCCAAAAACATCGAAAACCAAAAGTATAATGTAATATGTAATTTTTCAATCTAACCGGTACAAGTATACCGGTTTTATGAGAGAATATGTCTAAATAATATGTCGACACTTTTTTAGTTTGTGTCGATATTTTTGGTCCAGAATGAATGGAAAACAGGTGCAACCATAAAGTGTCGATCCATATATAAAAAGTGTCGATCCCAAAAACATCGAAAACCAAAAGTATAATGTAATATGTAATTTTTCAATCTAACTGGTACAAGTATACCGGTTTTATGAGAGAATATGTCTAAATAATGTGTCGACACTTTTTTAGTTTGTGTCGATATTTTTGGTCCAGAATGAATGGAAAACAGGGTGCAACCATAAAGTGTCGATCCATATATAAAAAGTGTCGATCCCAAAAACATCGAAAACCAAAAGTATAATGTAATATGTAATTTTTCAATCTAACCGGTACAAGTATACCGGTTTTATGAGAGAATATGTCTAAATAATGTGTCGACACTTTTTTAGTTTGTGTCGATATTTTTGGTCCAGAATGAATGAAAACAGGGTGCAACCATAAAGTGTCGATCTATATATAAAAAGTGTCGATCCCAAAAACATCGAAAACCAAAAGTATAATGTAATATGTAATTTTTCAATCTAACCGGTACAAGTATACCGGTTTTATGAGAGAATATGTCTAAATAATGTGTCGACACTTTTTTAGTTTGTGTCGATATTTTTGGTCCAGAATGAATGGAAAACAGGTGCAACCATAAAGTGTCGATACATATATAAAAAGTGTTGATCCCAAAAACATCGAAAACCAAAAGTATAATGTAATATGTAATATGTAATTTTTCAATCTAACCGGTACAAGTATACCGGTTTTATGAGAGAATATGTCTAAATAATGTGTCGACACTTTTTTAGTTTGTGTCGATATATTTGGTCTAGAATGAATGGAAAACAGGGTGCAACCATAAAGTGTCGATCCATATATAAAAAGTGTCGATCCCAAAAACATCGAAAACCAAAAGTATAATGTAATATGTAATTTTTCAATCTAACCGGTACAAGTATACCGGTTTTATGAGAGAATATGTCTAAATAATTTGTCGACACTTTTTTAGTTTGTGTCGATATTTTTGGTCCAGAATGAATGGAAAACATGGTGCAACCATAAAGTGTCGATCCATATATAGAAAGTGTCGATCCCAAAAACATCAAAAACCAAAAGTACAATGTAATATGTAATTTTTCAATCTAACCGGTACAAGTATACCGGTTTTATGAGAGAATATGTCTAAATAATGTGTCGACACTTTTTTAGTTTGTGTCGATATTTTTGGTCTAGAATGAATGGAAAACAGGGTGCAACCATAAAGTGTCGATCTATATATAAAAAGTGTCGATCCCAAAAACATCGAAAACCAAAAGTATAATGTAATATGTAATTTTTCAATCTAACCGGTACAAGTATACCGGTTTTATGAGAGAATATGTCTAAATAATTTGTCGACACTTTTTTAGTTTGTGTCGATATTTTTGGTCCAGAATGAATGGAAAACATGGTGCAACCATAAAGTGTCGATCCCAAAAACATCGAAAACCAAAAGTACAATGTAATATGTAATTTTTCAATCTAACCGGTACAAGTATACCGGTTTTATGAGAGAATTGGTATATAATATGTATCGACACTGTTTAATGTTTTGTCGATACTAATTTAAATATCAAGTGTTTTTCCACCGTTCACTATATATAGTACTTTAAATCGAAAAACTCTAAACATAAAGGCAAGCAGGCAGAAGATAACTCTTCCTCTTTCTTCTAGCGTTATCATAAATGACGATCAGATATTCAGGTAAATTTATCGATATTTTATGGGTTTGATTGATTTCTATATTGGAGTTTTTTTCCTGAATGTGTTTGTGTTCCATTGTAATAGCATCCAACCAAAATGGCTCCAAAACGTCAGCGTCAGAAGCGCAGTCTTTCTCAAAGCTCTTCTCAACCCAGTTCTTCTCAACCACAGCCTCCTTCTGTAACAAACGATTCTTCTGAGGAAATCATGTCCTTCGAAACTCTGAACTTTAGATCCAATATGGAGAAACAAAGATGGCAGACGAGTTTTAAAGTAAGGAAGATTCGTCCCGAACGTGTCATTGACCTGGGTTTCTTGTTTGATGATAAATATGCATTTAGTTTTAAATCCACATTTACATCTTGGGGTTGGCTTGAATTCCTTGGTGTAGAACCAAGATATTATTCCAACCTAGTTAGAGTCTTCTACAACAATGCTTCCTTACAGCACGAGCCTAATAAGACTAATATAATAGGAATTAATACACATGTCATGGGGAAGGATATATATATATCTCCAGAAACTATTGCAGAGGGTTTAGGTGTAGCGAATAAAGGGGATTCAGATGAAAATGGTGTAGATTGATCTACAATTAAACGGGTTGCTAGAAATAGCCCAATTCACCTCGATGTAGAGTCGAGAGTGTTTCACAAAATGCTCACATGATATATCCGGCCTAGTGGGGGAAAACATTCAACGCTTCGAGACAGCGATTATTGGTGGATAGCAAAGTATAAATCCAAAACGGCTCCAAACATTGCAAAACTCATATTTAATACAATTGTATATATGGTCACAAAGGGAGCAACAATTTCAACTACACTACCCTATGGATGTGTCATCACCCATCTGTTGAAGAAGAAGGAAGTTGATTTTTCGCATGACGCCCCTGTTCGATTAACCCGCAAGATTGACATGGTATTTATTAAAAAAGCGGGATATGATTTTGTTGAAAAACTCGGTTGGAAGCGTGTCAAGGAGGTCGAATTAGATCAAGAGAGGGAGGAAATGGACCCCGTTGGCCATGAAGAAGAGCAACCAAGTGGAGACGCAATGATGGAAGAAGCTCCAGTTGCAGAGGATGTCACAATTAAGACCGTGATGGAATACATGGTTAATTTTCGGGAGCATATTGATTCCCTTGTGAGTGGAATGCGATCCGATATTTCATCATTGCAACATGAAGTCTCCATGTTGCGTAACGAATTACGTCAACGACATCAAACGAGTTAGGTAATTCATTATTTATGTTTCTAAACATTTACACGTTCTGAACTGTATTTTATTTTCTTTTAACAGATGTGGATAACCAAGCGGTCAATGAAGATGAAGCTGACGATGAAGATGCGATGATGATGACGATGAAGCTGACGATGATGATGATGATGATGATGATCCAAACAAGTATATCGTGTCTGCAACGCCGCCTTCAAGAAAACTTTTAATTTTTGATCTCAATGGTGTCCTTGCCTACATCCCAAGACTGCCTGCAGGTTTTAATTATATTCTTTTGTATCCATTATTTTAACATATAGGCGTAGAACTTTAATCACATTTTCTTCATGTTGTAGATGTTGTCCTCGGAAGAGGATTATTTGAATTTATGCAATTTTGTGTCGATAATTTTGTTGTTGCCCTTTGGTCTTCAAAGATGAGGTTAGAACATTTTTGGAACAATTGAATTACTGTAGTCAAAATCGTTAATATACATTTGAATGTTAACATTCAAACTTGATTACAATCTCAGGCATAACGTCGACCGTATACTTGAGAAACTACCTATATTTTCTGAGCATTTTCTATTCGTGTGGGTAAGATGAATGTCATTACAGTTTGCTGACTTTTCGTTGTCTATGATTCCTACATATTTATGTTCGACTGTTTGTGAACAGGATCAAAAAAAATGCAAAACATACGATTCTGTTACCTACTGTAAAGATCTCAATGATGTTTGGAACGTGTGTCCAGATTTTAACGAGCTAAATACACTTTTGGTCGATGATTCAGCGGAAAAAATGATTTATAATCCGGTAAGTTGCATTTATGCAATATGTTTTTCCAGTTGAACAGGTGTTCAGACATTGATTATTTTAACAACTTATGTGTTTATATAGAAATACAATTACATATGTCCACATACCTTTAACGCTGCTTCCCATTCAAACGACAATGCTCTAGGTATGACATAAATTTATTCATGCTTATGCGAATTTAGTTTATTGTTAGTAAAATTACACCTCATTAGTTTGATAATTGAAATTATTTATGTATGTCCTCAGAAAAAGGCGGAAACATACGAGAGTATTTGGAAAATTTGTTGAAGGCCTCTAATGTTCCGGACTTCGTTAGAAATAACCCTTTTTCATCGGATTAATTTTGTTTGTCGGTACATTATTTGAACATTCTTGTGTATTTATATTTTGGTGTGATTATATTGTGTGTATATTTTCATTAATTATTCCATATTTGCTTCTATGTGTACATATACATTTGAGGATTATTGAAATATCAATACTAATGTATTTTACATCTGCTTGCAAATATATCGAAACACATGACTATAGCATTGTTTTCGATGATATCCACAACAAAGTTTTCACACTTTTTAATATTGTGTCTGTACTTTATGTCCAGAATGGAAGAAAAATGTGTCGATACCATTTAAAAAAGTGTCGATTGAAAAAACATCGAACCCAGAATTATAATGTAATAGATAATTTTGTAATATAACCGGTATAAATATACCGGTTTTATGAGCGAATAGGTCTACAACCTATATCGACACTTTTTAATATTGTGTCGGAACTTTATGTCCAGATTGGAAGAAAAATGTGTCGATACCATTTAAAAAAGTGTCGACATTTACACATCGGAACCCAGATTTATAATGTAATAGATAATTTTGTAATATAACCGGTATAAATATACCGGTTTTATGAGCGAATAGGTCTACAACCTATATCGACACTTTTTAATATTGTGTCGGAACTTTATGTCCAGATTGGAAGAAAAATGTGTCGATACCATTTAAAAAAGTGTCGACATTTACACATCGGAACCCAGATTTATAATGTAATAGATAATTTTGTAATATAACCGGTATAAATATACCGGTTTTATGAGCGAATAGGTCTACAACCTATATCGACACTTTCTAATATTGTGTCGGTACTTTATGTCCAGATTGGAAGAAAAATGTGTCGATACATTGTCAAAAAGTGTCGACATTTACAAATCGGAACCTAGAATTATAATGTAATAGATAATTTTGTAATATAACCGGTATAAATATACCGGTTTTATGAGCGAATAGGTCTTACAACCTATATCGACACGTTTTAATATTGTGTCGGTAATTTTAAGTAACGCGGTTTTTCTTCCTTCATTCAAAATATTTATATGTACATACAATAGGAGTCATGTTGATATTTACGATATATGAAGATCGTTGTCATTCCATTCCGTCTTCGAAAAAATCAGTTGATGTAGGCTGTGTGCTTGTACTCAAACTGAGCTTGACTTGAGGACATGTTAGTTTGTTATGTCCCTCACCGTTGCAGTACCCACATCGCCTAATTTTCTTCTCGACCTTGTTCTTCAGCACTTCTTTTCGCTTGCGATGTTTTCGTTGAGGGTCACGAACATTGTTTACTACAATGCTCTGGTTGACTGAATCATTCAAACCAAACGAGTTTTCTAATTCTTCTATTAGTTTTTTCATCTCATCTCTTGCGGTTTTGAAAGACTCGTCTGTCTTTGATGCAATGTAGCATAACCTACTTGACGTTGAACGTAGAGCAGCGAACCTTGCCATTTGCATCACTTCTGGAGACACATTCAAATCAACATAGCTGGGTGCAAAAGCCTTCGCATCATTAGTCCACCTACTTTGAATCAAAGTCCCGGGCAAATATGTGTAGTCCAATTGCTTCAAAATGTGAAGTTGATGGCGACACGGAAGTCTAACGGTCTCGAATTTTTTGCAGGAGCAAATTAGAGTTTTCGTACGAGAATCAAAACTAATTTCAAATTTCCTATTTTTTTCTGCGTACTTTGACAAAATATAATGTTGACATTCATCTGATAAGGACTTAATCTCTGCCTCAATCCGGTACAATGTCTCCCGTATAAGTTCATCTTGGAACACACGAAAAGATTCGCGGGTAAAAATCGCAGCGGCATGGCTTTCAAGGTCGACCAGTTTTGTGATCTGGAAGGGCTTCGTATGGGAACTTAAGTAATCCGCTTTCAACTCGTTCATACGCATTCTACTAATTCCATCTTCAATTGCACGAACAACATCTAAATATGTCTTCTTGTGTTTCAGTGCAATAGCTAGTGAAGCATTCATAGACTCGTACCTTTGTGTTGAGCGAATATTGGCAAAGAAATGACCGGTTAGATATGCTTGTGCCCATAAGTGTCGTATATTTCCCTTCTCAATCACCCATGGATGCTTTTGGACGTTGAATTTTGAAACAACCGAACGCCATTGAATATCAAATTCCTTGGTTGTCCACCAGGAAGCCATGCATTTTGAGAATGCTGTTGTAATCTTTGGGTCACCAATGTTAGCTTGTGCATTGCGAGAAAGATGCCAAGAACATAATCTGTGCTTAGCATAAGGGATAACAGATTTGATAGCCCTCTGCATTGCCCTATCCCCATCGGTTACAACGGAAATAGGTGATTTATTCATCATGGCTTCTAAAAAATTCTGTAGCACCCACTCAAAAGATTGAGACGTCTCGTCAGCGATTATGGCAGTGGCAAACACAATTGTGTTATGGTGATGATTGACACCAACAATAGGCATAATTGGTCGACCATACAAATTATCTTTGTACGTTGTGTCGAACGCAATTACATCACCGAAGCATGTGTAATCCGATCTCGATATAGAATCCAACCAAATAAGATTATACAATGCCCCCGATTCGTCTACCGAGTATGTCATAAAAAACCCGGGATCATCATGTTTCTTATAATCAAAGTAGGCAATAAGCGCATTCACATCCCCATCGACGATTTCCTTTGCTTTACCTCTTTGAAGTGCATTGTAGAGGTCTTTATGTGTAAATCCAACATTATGATAGCCCCCTGCCTGCTGCGTTAAATAGTTCATTACTTGTGACGTGCCAACACCGACCTCTTTCAATGTTGTTGCCTCATCGATATCAGCCTTACTTAAAGCTCTATTAGAACGCATAAATGGTTTCATAGCAGGTGTGCACAATGCATGATTATGTTTCTGATCAGACTTACTTATAACCCACTGATCGTTTGTATTTGTTGTTGTAACTACGACTCTAGCCTTACATCTTGTTCTTGTGACTGGCGTATGAGCACGTTGACGATCAACAGTATTGACTTTTGATACTCAAAACCCTTCTTTGGAACAACAAAAAACTTGTGTCTTCACATTCCCTTCCACGTCAAGCCGTGTTGTTCCCTTACGTGCACTAAACCCATGTTCCCGTACGAATCCCTTGTAAAAGTACCGAGCTTGATCACGTGAACAGAAGAGCTGACCAACCAATCTGTCAGATTCATCAACATTATGTACTTCATGGCATTCCTCGGTTGGCTTAACATTGTCTACATCAGTATTATCCATGGCAAAAATTTTGTTGTGCAAGTTCAGTGGTCCAAGAGTTGATGGAGATGTAAGCAAAGGTTCATTTTGAACACGTTTCAGTCGTGCTGCTTTCAATAGGATGTGGTAGTGGTAGTTAAAGGGTGGGTACAACATTAAATTCGCAGTACATATTTAGGTATGTACAATAACTACAAGTATATATTATCATTAAATTTATGTATGTACAATAACTACATATTTAGGTATGTACATCTTTTGAGTGAGTTTTAAGATATTAATTTAGTAATTATAGGCGTCTAATGATTTATTTTTTACGTTACGGTATATATTATTATTAAATTAAAAACAATAAACATATATATTACATATTTATTATTATCTTTGGTTAATATTGTTAAATTTAAATACTAAATAATATTTTATAAAATATCAAAACAATCAAATAATTTTTTGTGCAAATGAAATTATTAAATTAATATTGTAGGTGGAAAACATGAAACACTATTAAAAAAAATTGAAACATAAATTACATAACTTTAAAAAAAGTATCGATCCTTTTTATAAAAAGTATAGACACTTTCAATATAATAGGTAAAAATATGATGTAATAGGTAGCGCTTATATAATGTAATAGGCAGCGTTTATATAATGTAATAGGTAGTACTTATATTGTAAAGTATCTATCTTTTTTATAAAAGTGTCCATACTTTTTTCACTGTGGAAAACATTCATTTAAGGTTATCTTTTGAGTGAGTTTTAAGATATTAATTTAGTAATTATAGGCGTCTAATGATTTATTTTTTACGTTACGGTATATATTATTATTAAATTAAAAACAATAAACATATATATTACATATTTATTATTATCTTTGGTTAATATTGTTAAATTTAAATACTAAATAATATTTTATAAAATATCAAAACAATCAAATAATTTTTTTTGCAAATGAAATTATTAAATTAATATTGTAGGTGGAAAACATGAAACACTATTAAAAAAAATTGAAACATAAATTACATAACTTTAAAAAAAGTATCGATCCTTTTTATAAAAAGTATAGACACTTTCAATATAATAGGTAAAAATATGATGTAATAGGTAGCGCTTATATAATGTAATAGGTAGCGTTTATATAATGTAATAGGTAGTGCTTATATTGTAAAGTATCTATCCTTTTTATAAAAGTGTCCATATTTTTTTCACTGTGGAAAATATTCATTTAAGGTTATCTTTTGAGTGAGTTTTAAGATATTAATTTAGTAATTATAGGCGTCTAATGATTTATTTTTTACGTTACGGTATATATTATTATTAAATTAAAAACAATAAACATATATATTACAAATTTATTATTATCTTTGGTTAATATTGTTAAATTTAAATACTAAATAATATTTTATAAAATATCAAAACAATCAAATAATTTTTTGTGCAAATGAAATTATTAAATTAATATTGTAGGTGGAAAACTTGAAACACTATTAAAAAAAATTGAAACATAAATTACATAACTTTAAAAAAAGTATCGATCCTTTTTATAAAAAGTATAGACACTTTCAATATAATATGTAAAAATATGATGTAATAGGTAGTGTTAATATAATATAATAGGTAGCGTTTATATAATGTAATATGTAGTGCTTATATTATAAAGTATCTATCCTTTTTATAAAAGTGTCCATACTTTTTTCACTGTGGAAAACATTCATTTAAGGTTATCTTTTGAGTGAGTTTTAAGATATTAATTTAGTAATTATAGGCGTCTAATGATTTATTTTTTACGTTACGGTATTATTATTAAATTAAAAACAATAAACATATATATTACATATTTATTATTATCTTTGGTTAATATTATTAAATTTAAATACTAAATAATATTTTATAAAATATCAAAACAATCAAATAATTTTTTTTGCAAATGAAATTATTAAATTAATATTATAGGTGGAAAACATGAAACACTATTAAAAAATTGAAACATAAATTACATAACTTTAAAAAAAGTATCGATCTTTTTTATAAAAAAGTATAGACACTTTCAATATATTATAATGTAATAGGTAAATTTGCAATGCTATCGGTATAAATATATCGGTTTACTTATAAAATAGGTCAATATAAGCGATACCTATTACATTATATAAGCGTTACCTAGTATGTTATTGTACTTTATAACATTTCCGGTTAAATAATATAACATAACCGGTCTAAATTTTAACCGGTCACTTGTTTAACCGGTCACGCCGTATATTAACCGTTTTTTAGGCGTCACACCGCAGAACCACCCTTTGGAGGGCAGTAAAGGTTTTCGTTAAACTTCCTGACGGTGGCGTTTGTTGGAATACAGAATCGTACAACATTATCATTCACTCGCTCTGTCAATTAGGGAAAATAAAAGAAGCTCACCGTTTACTCTTGCAGATGGAGTTGAGGGGCTGTATTCCTGATGTTGTAACATATAGCACCATAATTAATGGATATTGTCATGCAGGTAAGCTGCAAATGGTGTTACGGCTCATTGACGAAATGCAAACTAAAGGATTAACTCCTCACCCTTACACCTATAGCAGCATAATTTATCTTCTGTGTAAGACCGGTAAGGTATCCGAAGCAGAGAAAATTTTGAGAGAGATGTTGAAGCAGGGAATACTCCCTGATAATGTAGTATATACAGCTCTTATAGATGGTTTCTGTAAGCTAGGGAATATTGCTTTCGCGTATAGGTTGTTAAATGAGATGAAGAGTCGAAATATTTTCCCTGATTTATTAACTTATACGTCTATCATCTGCGGACTTTGTCTAGCCGGAAAGATGACAAGCTCGTCCTGTGTTTAAAGAAATGCTTGGTACAGGGTTGGAACCCGATGAAGTTACATACACAGCACTTATTGACGGTTATTGCAAGGCAGGCGAAATGAAAGAGGCCTTCGCCCTCCACAATCAGATGGTGAAGATGGGGCTTATACCAAATGTTGTCACTTACACTGCACTTGCCGATGGCCTTTGTAAATGTGGGGAGGTAGATACCGCTGTTGGGAAATAAACAAGTAACGAGTAATTTCCCTATAACTAGATTAGTGAGAATGCGCAATAAAAGCGGAAAAAATAATACCCGAAAATTGATAACGGAGTTCAGCCAATTGTGCTTACGTCTCCGGACTGCTGTAGATCTTTTACTAAGAGAGAAAATTTACAAGTGTTTACAAAATACTCACTACTCACAAGAAACTCTCTAGAATTGAGAGAGAAATGATTTGAGATTTGGGATGGTTTTGAAGCTAAATGAGCTATGGTATTTATAGTTGAAACTTAAGGACTTAATCTTGTAAATACCCTAAAGCCTAGGGATTAATTGTGATTATCCCATTATCATTTTTCAACAAACATCTACGAAACTTTGAAAAACTATTTTTTAAAGAAACATTTACCAAACTTTGAAAATTATTTTCAAAGAAACATTTACCAAACTTTGAAAACCAATTTTTCAAAGTTGGTTGCCAAACTTGAAAACCATTTTTAACAATAATTTCAACAATCTCCCACTTGAAGACTGATTTTAATCTGTCTTCACACCTCGATCAATGCAACAACATTTCTGGTCTTGTTAGTCTAGCATTCCAACTGAAGTTGAACACAACTCAGTTTGTCCGTGGTTACCGTCTTTGTCAACATGTCTGCCGGATTTTGAGCTCCATTAATCTTTTCAAGTTTCAAAATCTCATCTTCCAGAAGAGACCGGATAAAATGATATCGCAATTGTATGTGCTTCGTTCTGGAATGAAAAGACGGATTCTTTGCTAGATGGATAGCACTTTGACTGTCACAATACAAGACATTGTTTTCTTGTTTCTTGCCTAACTCTTCTAAGAAACTTTGGAGCCAAACTATCTCCTTACTGGCTTCCGTAACAGCGACATATTCTGCTTCAGTTGTGGAGAGAGCAACTATCTTCTGTAGTTGAGAAACCCAACTCACTGCAGTACCTCCTAGAGTATAGACATACCCTGTAGTGCTCCTTCTGATGTCAATATTTCCAGCTAAGTCAGCATCTACATAGTCTGTCAGTATCGTATCTCCACCTTTGAAACAAAGTGCTTTGTTTATAGTACCGCGCAGATATCTGAGGATCCATTTGACTGCTTCCCAGTGTACCTTGCCTGGATTATTCATGTACCTTGTCTGGATTATTCACGTACCTGCTAACAGCTCCCACTGCATGAGCAATATATGGTCTGGTACAAACCATGGCATACATTAGACTTCCAATTGCTGAGGCATAAGGCACCTTCACCATGTGTGCACGTTCTTCCTCCGTCTTTGGTGACTGTTCTTTGGAGAGTCTAAAATGAACACCTAAAGGTGTACTTACTAGTTTAGCATCTTGCATGTTAAACCTGGAGAGTACTTTGTTGATGTACTCAGCCTGTGATAACATCAAAGTCCTCAACTTTGTGTCTCTCTTAATCCTCATCCCAAGAATCTTTTTTGCAGCGCCCATATCCTTCATAGCAAACTGCTTCGACAATTTTTACTTCAAGTTTATAATCTTTTGCATGTCTGAGCCTGCAACGAGCATGTCATCAATGTACAACAATAAAATAATGAAGCTATTGTCGAACCTCTTGATGTAGCAACAATGATCTGCTTGGCATCTGGTAAAACCACTGCTACTCATAAAGCTATCGAACTTCTTGTACCACTATCTAGGAGCATGTTTTAAACCATACAAGCTCTTCTTCAACCTGCATACTAGGTTTTTCTTGCCTACCTCTTTGAAGCCTTCTGGCTGCATCATATTGATTTCTTCCTCCAAATCACCATGAAGGAAAATTGTCTTTACATCTAACTGCTCAAGATGTAAATTCTCTGCAGCTACAATTTTCAATACCAGACTGATTGTAGACAACTTCACGACTGGAGAGAAATTTTCATTTTAGTCAATACCTTCTTTTTGTTGAAAACCTTTGACAACCAATCTCGCTTTGTAGCGTTTGCTCCCATCGTGCTCTTCCTTGATCTTATAAATCCACTTGTTGTGGAGCGCTTTCTTGCCTGGAGGTAATTCAGCTAATTCACACGTCTGATTTGACATAAGCGAGTCCATCTCATCTATCATGGAAGACTCCCACTTGACTGAATCCTCCACTTGCATTGCTTCATCATAGCACTCTGGTTCACCATTGTCAGTCAACAATAAGTAGTGCAAAGAAGGAGAATACCGTTGGGTTGGTTTAGGAATTCTGGAAGAGCGTCTCAATTCTAGTGTGCCTGGTTCTTCTTGAACTGCTTCAGGATTGATCTGAACATCATTTCTAGAAATCTCCTCGAACTCAGCAAATTCCTTTGTTTCAGCTTCGGTATTGGAGCTACTTGATTCTACAGTTGACATGTCTTTGTACATCATATTCTCATTGAAAATGACATCTCTGCTTCTGATAATCTTTCGATTTTCGTAGTCCCAAAACTGGTAACCAAACTCATCACCTCCATAACCAAAAAAGACACATTTGTTGGACTTGGCATCAAGTTTACTTCTTTCAGCAAAGTTTATGTGTATATAAGAAATACAACCAAACACTCTTAAGTGTGAAAGGTTTATTTCTTTCTTGCTCCAAACTTCATCTGGTATTCTGCCATCTAAAGGAACCGAGGGCCCACGGTTGATAAAGTAAGCTGCAGTGTTGATAGCTTCAGCCCATAGAAATTTGGGCAATCCGGCATGAATCCTCATACTTCTGGCACGTTCATTTAGAGTTTTGTTCATGCGCTCTGCTACGCTATTCTGCTACGGTGTCATGAGAACTGTTGTCTCCATCTTGATCCCATTGTTTGCGCAGAAATCTCTGAATCTACGATTTCTGTACTCTCCTCCATTGCCAGACCTCAACCGCTTGACTTTTAAACCAGTCTCATTTTCCACCATGGCCTTCCATTTTCTGAAGGTATCAAAGACTTCTGATTTCTTCTTCAGAAAATAAACCCACACATTCCTTGTAGAATCATCGATGAAGGTGACATAATATAATGAGCCTGCAAGAGATGGAACTGGAGATGGTCCCCATACATCAGTATGAACCAACTCTAACTTTTCAGCCTTGGGTGTCTTACCAATCTTTGCAAAGCTGACTTTCTTTTGTTTGCCAAAGATACAATCCTCGCATAGTCCGACATCTACATTCTTTAGATCCGGCAACTTCCCCTTTGACAAAAGTGTCTTCGTCCCTTTCTCGCTTATATGGCCAAGCCTTTGGTGCCATAGGTTTGATTTTCCATCAGCATCTGCTACTGTAATGATATTCTCTAAATTTGAGGTTATATAGAGAGTACCAGTTTTCTTACCACGAGCAATGACGAGTGCTCCTTTAGTAATCTTCCATTCACAGCCTGAAAAGGTTGTGCTAAATCCTTTACCATCAAGCTGTCCTACAGAAATCAAATTTCTTTTGAGGCAAGAATATGTCTCACTCCTTTCAGCGTCTAGGTGGTATGGTTTGGCAACTTTAATCGGATGTCTCTTTTTTCGACGATCTTCAAGGTTTCATCATCGGCTAGATGAACCTTCCCAAAATCACCACTGACATAGTTCTCCATGATTTCTCGGCATTGGGTGGAGTGGAAAGATTCCCCTGAATCTAAGATCCATGATTCAATCGGACTGTTGACGCTTAGAATCATGACATCACCTGTCTCCTCTATCACGTTGGCAGAATCCTGTGCGCCGGTATTTTTCTTCGGTGCTCGACAATCTCTTTTAAAATGACCCTTCTTGCTGCAGTTATAACAGGTAAAATCTTTCTTTCCCGTTCTGGATTTCGATCTGCCTTGGTTTGAATTTCTTTCTAAAGTTCTCCCTCTAGACTCCGTGTACAAGGCTGAGGAGGTTGATGCTTCACCCGATTCTCTTCGTCGAATTTCTTCACTCAATACCAGATCCTGAACATCGTTGAATTTTAATTTACTATTTCCTGATGAGCTGCTGACTGCTGTAACAGTAGCATTCCAACTGTCTGGTAGAGATGATAAGAGAATTAAAGCTCGAATTTCATCATCAAATTCAATTTCCACGGAACTCAGTTGGGTTATGATTGTGTTGAGCTCATTTAGGTATTGAGCCACTTATGCCCCTTCCACCATCCGCAAACTGAATAATCACCTCATCAAATGAACTTTGTTTGAGGCCGATGGCTTCTCATACATACTGGAGAGAGCCGTCATAAGACCCGCCGTGGTTTTTTCCTTTGCTATGTTGAAAGCAACATTTCGGGACAACGTCAGTCGGATAACTCCGAGGGCTTGTCTGTCGAGAAGAGCTCAGTCTTCATTCTTTATGCCCTTTGGTTGTTTTCCTGAGAGGGGTTGATATAGATTTTTCTGGTACAGAAAATCTTCAATCTGCATCTTCCAAAAACCAAAGTCCGCACCATCGAACTTTTCAATTTTCACCTTCCCTTCATCTGCAGCTATCGCTCCCACTCAAATTTGGCTTCGTTTGGATCTTTTCTGACAATTCTTGCGAACCACCGTGTATTAGAACACCTCCGTCGATAAATTCGTATCGCCGACAAAATTTTTACTATTCACATGAATAGTAATAAATAGTAACCTCGCAAAAAATTGACAAAATTCACAACCAAAAGCTCTGATGCCAGTTGTTAGGAAATAAACCGAGTACAAGTAATTTTCCTATAACCAGATTAGTGAGAATGCGAAATAAAAGCGGAAAAAATAATACCCGAAAATTGATAACAGAGTTAAGCCAATTGTGCTTACGTCTCCGGACTGCTGCAGATCTTTTACTAAGAGATAAAATTTACAAGTGTTTACAAAACACTCACTACTCACAAGAAACTCTCTAGTATTGGGAGAGAAATGATTTGGGATGGTTTTGAAGCTAAATGAGTTAGGGTATTTATAGTATGGTTTTGAAGCTAAATGAGTTAGGGTATTTATAGTTGAAACTTAATGACTTAATCTTGTAAATACCCTAAAGCCTAGGGATTAATTGTGATTATCTCATTATCATTTTTCAACAAACATCTACCAAACTTTGAAAAACTATTTTTCAAAGAAATATTTACCAAACTTTGAAAACTATTTTCAAAAAAACATTTACCAAACTTTAAAAACCAAATTTTCAAAGTTGATTGCCAAACTTGAAAACATTTTTAACAATACTTTCAACAACCGCGAATGAGCTTATTCACGAAATGTGTGGAAGGGGCCTTCAACCGAACATCTTTACGTACAACTCTCTAGTGGGCTCTGTAAATTTGGAAACATCGCACAAGCTATTAAACTGATGAAAGATATTTAGTTCGCAGGGCTTCATCCCGATGTTATTACGTACACCACTCTTATGGATGCTTACTGTAAGACGGGAGATAGATAAGGCTCATGAACTTCTGAGGAAGTTGTTGCATAGAGGAATTCAACCCACGCTCATTACATTCAACGCATTTTGCATGTCTGGACTGCTTGAAGATGGCGAGAAGTTACTGCAATGGATGTTGGAAAAAGGTATAATGCCGAATGCGACCACGTATAATTGTCTCATGAAGCAGTACTTTATGCGGAAGGATATGCGCGCCACGGCTGCATTGTGGAAAGGCATGTGCGCGCAAGGAGTGATACCTGATGCCAACTCCTATAACATTTTGATACGGGGGCATTGTAAAGCGAGGAATATGAAAGAGGCATGGTTCTTACGCAGAGAAATGATCGATAAGGTATACGATCTTACGGCGAGCTCGTACAATGTTCTGATAAAGGGTTTTATTAAGAGGAAAAAGTTGAGAGAGGCGAGGGAAATTTTCGATGAGATGAGAAGCAAAGGCTTGGCTGAAGATAAAGAGATATATAGTATTTTTGTTGATATAAACTATGAAGAAGGGAACATGGAAACCACACTTGAACTTTGCGATCAACTGATAGAGAACTGCCTTGTAACCAAGCTTAATAATGAAAACAATTAGCTTTATTATTATTATTATTTTTTTTTGGTCTCCTCTTGCTTGCTAGCTGCTGGGTTGTCAGGGATGAAATTTGTATTGTTGGGTTTACTTGTGCAACCAACATTTTTCTTGAGGTTTTTTTGGTATAATGACAAAATTAACACTCCAACCGTAACATAAATTCACTTCTGGCAATTCCAAGCTGGTGCAAACGTTAGTTGGACTATTAAACGAATTCTGAAATTGCGATCTGAAGCATCTCCCATTACCTCAACTGTTCCTATGCAATTGAAGGAAATTTGGGACATGATTCGAATCAAATTGCAGAAGGTCAATTGGCATAAATTAATTTGGTTTCCATTGCATATCCCTAAGTATAGTTTAATAGCTTGGATGACTCTTCTCAACAGGCTGTCTACTAGAGATCAGCTTTTTAAAATGGGAATTTGCTCAGAAGTTCACTGTGTAAACTGCAATTTTAACCAAGAAACAAGGGACCATCTTTTCTTGCATTGTCCTTTGGCAGCAGACCTCTGGAAATATGTTTTGATCCTTAATGGGATGAAGCCATCAATCACGTCATAGGATGATATGGTTTCAAGTGCTTCTTCTTCATGGAAAGGGAAATCTCTCCTTAACACCATTTTGAAAATTTCATGGACTACTTGCATCTACTTTCTATGGCAGGAAAGAAATCAGAGAGTCTTCTTAGGACGTCATAGAACGGTTGAATGTTTGCTCAAAGATGTCAAAGATGTTGTTGGAATTAGACTTAGGGGAACTAACATAAATAGACTAGATAGTACTAATCTAAAGCTTTGTAATGCTTGGGGTATTGTCTAACCAATCTCTTTTGTATAGGCTGTTTCTTTTTTGATTGTTTCTCTTGATTGGTTGTATCTATTTTGACATTGGGTAATAAAATTTGAATTATCCAAAAAAAATCACTTA
The DNA here is from genome assembly GCF_006381635.1 of Hibiscus syriacus. Taxonomy (NCBI): domain Eukaryota; kingdom Viridiplantae; phylum Streptophyta; class Magnoliopsida; order Malvales; family Malvaceae; genus Hibiscus; species Hibiscus syriacus. The sequence goes on along the minus strand of NW_024063307.1, from coordinate 2,091,183 downwards.
GGCCCCTATTCTCTTTTTTAATATTTTTATCATGTAACGTTTTAATTTTTTTTATTAAAATAGTTTTTATCTATAAAATTTATTAGTTAATTAACTGTTTAATACGATATTTTTATATTTATTTAATTAGTGATGTGATATGTGTTGTAACTCAAAGTGATAATATAATTTTTGTTGTACCATAGCTACTCAAAATAATGATGTAGCATTTGTCACATCACTAATCAAGTAAATTGAAAATATTATATCATTAACGTATGTTAATAGTTGTTCAATTAATAATTTTTATTTAATATATATGTTATTTTGAAAAATAATTCAAACTTTGGAACTAAAATATTTTAAAGAATATAAGAGTTAAACTAATTATTTAGATAAACATTAATAACTAATTCCGTCGATTTTTTTAGTTTTACAAGTAAATTAAAGATTATCTTATTCTTTAGTAAAAAAAAATCCTAGGCAACCACGTAGAGACCTTTACAGGTTAACGAAACGACAACGTTTTAATTGAAATATGAAACCTACGATTAGACTCGAAAAGACGATGTTTTACAAAAAGGAACAAACACTAAGGTGGTGTTTGTTTTCACTGTGCAAGCTCTTCAAACCACTTATGTCTGCGTCGCGCAGACCACGCGCAGACATTAGACTTCGCAGACTGTTTGTTTTTTAGAAGACAGAAGCTCTTCAAACGTTTGCGCGATCTCTTCTTGGTGCAGACTTGGTTTTATGTCTTCAAATGTCTTCAAACCTCTTCAAGAACAATTATAAAATATAGTTATTTATTAAAATAATTTTAAATAATTTAATAAGGTTATTTATTTTAAAATAATTTATTTTAAAAATAATTTATTATAAAATAATTTATTATAAAATAATTTACTTTAAAATAATTTACTTTAAAATAAATTATTATAAAATATGGATTGATTTATTTTAAAATAATTTATTTTAAATAATTTATTAGTATGAATTGATTTATTTTAAAATATGGATTGATTTATTTTAAATAATTTATTAATATGAATTGATTTATTTTAAAATATGGATTGATTTATTTTAAATAATTTATTAGTATAGATTGATTTATTTTAAAATATGGATTGATTTATTATTGTAGTTGTATGGATTGATTTATTTTAAATAATTTATTAGTATGTATTGATTTATTTTAAAATATGGATTGATTTATTTTAAATAATTTATTAGTATAGATTGATTTATTTTAAAATATGGATTGATTTATTTTAAATAATTTATTAGTATGGATTGATTTATTTTAAAATATGAATTGATTTATTTTAAAATATGGATTGATTTATTTTAAATAATTTATTAGTATAGATTGATTTATTTTAAATAATTTATTTGTATAGATTGATTTATTTTAAAATATGGATTGATTTATTATTGTAGTTGTATGGATTGATTTATTTTAAATAATTTATTAGTATGAATTGATTTATTTTAAATAATTTATTAGTATGGATTGATTTATTTTAAAATATGGATTGATTTATTTTAAATAATTTATTATTGTTGTTGTATGGATTATTTAAATTTCAGTATTGTAAAACTAAAATTATTTAAATCTCAGTATTGCAAACCTCTTTTAAGTTTAAAAAGTCAGTTTATTTATATTTCAGTTCATTTTAGCAGTCTGTAGACGTTAAAAAACAAACAGTATTCTTCTTGCAGACTGCAGACTTTTGGTCCACCTCTTCTGCTGTAGATGCCTGCAGATGTGGTCCGCAGACTGCAGACCTTTTACCTCTGCAAAAACAAACACCACCTAAACGTGGATACTGACTTCACTTCCCCCTTGTAATAAACGAGGGCTAAGACCCACCTGGAACTTTCTCTTTTTAATCGTCAATCCAAACTAGAGACTTTCCTTCGCATTGTTTTGAAAACCGGATCGGATCCGTCGATTCAATCGGTTTAACCGGAAATCGTTATATAGTCCGGTTCAATTTAGACCGATTGAACCGTTATTAGTGAACCGGCTATAACCACTGAACCGTTCAAACTGGACCGGCTGAAAACTGGAAAAAACCGCCAATTTTGTTTTTAAAAAAAATTAAATTAAATCAAACGATGTCGTTTGTTAAACGAGCCAAGTCGAACTCGAATATTGCTGAGCTCGACTCGAACTTGAAAAATTCAAAAGTAAGCTCAACTCGATTCAAACTCACGAGCTAAAAATTATGAAGTTTAACTCGAACTCGAAATATAATATTGAAACTTGAACTCGAAAAGGTTTGAACTCAAAAAAAAAAATTTAGAAGCTCGATTGAAGCCTAAAATTCGAGCTTGATTGAAGTGAAAGAATAGTTCACTCAATGCTTACCAAAAGGCTCCATGATTTTGAATGCTTACCTCTATTATTTATAGAAGTTAGTTGGGATGATCTTCTATGTTTCTTAGCCATTGTTTTTAAAAAAAAAAATTAAACCAAACAATATCATTTTGTTATGATTTTTTTAGCTCCAAATTTATTTTTTAGTATTAATTATATATTTTTATATTTTTTATCTTAAATATTATGTTATAGTTAATTTGAATCATTTTATTTCACTTGATTTTATGGTTTTTAACTTATATATGTTATGACTTGCTTTGAATATGAATTGTGATGTAAAAAATTATTTTTTATTAAATATTTTTGATATTTTTATTTAATTTTTTAAATAATTATGACGTCGTCCGATTCTTCCGACCGATCGGACCGGTTAAACCAGTGAACGGGTACCATAGCCGGTTCACTAACCGGTTCTGAAAACCATGTTCCTTCGTTCGATAACTTCCGCTTCATCTTCTTCCTGATACGCTGTACCCTTCACAATCTTGCTTACTAAGAAAATTAAATAAAATTCCAACAACTTTAATCCTTACAAGAAACATCAAACAAAACAAACTTTTCCCAGACAATTACTATACTCGGAAAATCTAGAATAATCAATTTCCAATCCCATTCTAGAGAAACAAAAGTACTGCATGTCTGCTTATTTTATATTTCCCCTATAATACTTTCAGAACCCATTTTCCTTGCGTTGTTCATACATGGAGATTTTTACAAAAGCGAAGGTTTGTGAAATGAGAACCCATTTTCCTTGCGTTGTTCATACATGGAGATTTTTACAAAAGCGAAGGTTTGTGAAACTGAGGAATCACCTCGAGAAATATCTGGTTGCCGAAGACGATCAAGAAACCGTACTTCAAAGCCGTGACAGCTCCGGCAAAAGAGCTAGATGGTTTGTCGAGCTCGTCCACGATAAGCCAAACGTTATCCGCCTCAGAAGCTGCCACGGGAAGTACTTGACGGCCACCTATTTGCCCTTTCTTTTGGGAATGACGGGTAACAAGGTACTGCAAACGGTACCCGAGAACATGGACTGGAAACTCCAGTGGGAGCCTGTAAGAGACGGCTTTCGGATCAAGTTCGAGACGTGGTGAGGTAAATTTCTGCGGGCGAATGGAGGGACGCCGCCGTGGAGAAACTCGATGACTCACGACGAGCCTCGTGCCGGAGTGACGCGGAGATGAGTGTTATGGGACGCGGAGGTGGTTCAGGTGCCCGAGTCGGAGTCGGTAATGGTGTATATATCGTCGGTTTCTAGCTTTTCTTCGGTGTCCGATAAGGTTTTGGAGGCTTTGAGCGATGACGTGTTGGGGTCGGGGCCAATGTCGCCGACCTTCGTCGTGTCGTCGTTTAAGTCTCCGAGGTTTTCGATAATTTCGACGGGGTCACCAAAGTTGTCACCCAAAGAGGTACGCACTGTGCTTCGAAAAGCCTTTGTACTTAATTAATTTGTTGATCTAAAAGTTCTCTTATTAATTAAATCTAATCAAAACTAAAAGAAATTAGTTCATCATAATTTGGTGTTCTATTCAATCCCAATTATTGATGGTATGGTTTTTCTTTTGCGTGTGAAATCAATGGAAGTAACGATGACAAGTTTTGAAGAGTTTTGCGTGTGAAATCAATGTAATCCTCCCACCCTTATCTTGTTTAGTTACAAGGAAAAACAAAAACAATGTAAGTAACATCATTATTTCTTTATTTTATCTTATTGCTAGGATTTTTTTATTAAAGTTCAACTCTAAAGAGTTTTCGTCGTTTTTTTCATAAGATAATCTTCAAAATTATCTGGATTTAGTCATATTTTTTTATTTTCACCTACTATGAAACATTAGTTCAAACCAAAGCTCGCACGTAACTTAGCCCACATGGATAAGACTACGGCGTCAGAAATATTGCCACGTAATTGCCGCGTGTGAAATTTGCTTTCGACACCGGCTGGCGCATGCTGACTGGCTGAACCTTGGTGTATCCCAATTTTTAACTTTGAGACAAACGCGAAATAAATAGAAGCAAAACCAAGTTTCGATAGGAAAAAGCTTTTGTTGGTTTTTGTTCATCGCGCACTTCCTTTCTTTCTTTTCCTTATTTCAAGCAGACGAATTCTAACAAATACCGGAGGGGATGGATTTGTTCCTCAACGCCAAAGCGGTGCGTCTACGCAGTCACCACAACAAGTACTTCGTCGCCGAGGAAGACGAAGAGTCCGTTTCTCAGTACAGGAACGGCTCATCCAAGAACGCCCGATGGACCGTCGAGTTCGTACCCGGATTAGAAACCATCATCCGCTTAAAAAGCCTTTACAACAAGTACCTCACCGCCTCGAACCAACCCTTTTTACTCGGGATGACGGGTCGAAAGGTGATCCAGTCGCTGCCTACGAGGCTCGACTCGTCGGTCGAGTGGGAACCCATTAGAGAAGGGAATCAGATTAAGCTCAAGACTCGGTACGGTAACTTCTTGAGAGCCAATGGAGGGTTACCGCCTTGGAGGAACTCGGTCACCCACGATATTCCTCAGCGTACCGCCACTCAAGATTGGGTTTTGTGGGATGTGGATATTGTGGAGATTCAAATCAAGTCTCCGAGCAGCGGTGACCAGCCCTCGGCTCCTCCTCACGCTGATTCGTTGAACTTCGAATCCACTTCACCTTCTGCACTTTCGGCCCAATCCGGACGCTATTCAAGACAAGAGGTTTGATGATATAAACTTTTTTTTAATTGTGGGATATTGATTCTCTTCTTGATTTCTCATTATTGTTTTAAAATTTGCAGTCGAGTTATTCTTATGTGGGTTCACCACCTAAATCGGAAGGCAGGATGGTATACTACCATGTGGCGGATGACACTGGGGAGGTCGACGATGAGGCGGGGGAGGGCTACCCTCTTAGTTTTAGAGGAAACGATGTGGCTGAACTGACTCATAAAATAAGGGAAGAGACAGGGCTTGAAGATATTGTGGTTTGTACTCGCAGTCCTTTGAACGGAACCCTTTTTCCTCTCCGATTGCAGCTTCCCCCCAACAACACCGATGTGCATGTTGTTGTTGTTGTTCCATTAGCCTCCGAAGGTAAACCTTATCTTTCAGTCATGCTCTGTGGTGTAATTGCTGCAGCTTATAATCAGTCTCGTGATCAACTTGTCATGCTAATTTATTGTTTTTGTTGGGTGTTTTCAGCGGCGAGAAGTTTTGCGAAATGAGGAATTTACTTATGTGAGCTCCATGGAAGGAGCGTAATAGATACGGTTGAGATTGTACATTCTACTCTCCAGTCTCTTCTTTTACTTAGGTTAAAGTATTCAACGAGTCGACTACATCCCATTGCGTTTTATCAGCTATAGGTTGGACTAAAGTCCGGTGGAGAGGGTAGTTTTCTGCCATGGCAGAGGATTTGTTTTGTATATAATATTGCTTATCTATGTACTTCATTGGTTGGTTTTTTATGTATAAACATTTGTACTGAACTTATTATATTTCCTAGAATAAATTTTCTGATTTTTTTTCATTGAATAATGACTTAATTAATCATCTAAAAAGATATATCAATTATATATGGAATAACAATTGGAAATTTTAAAACTCCAATTGCCAATCCTTAGCCGCCAAAAAAAAATCTACTGTCAAATGTTGTAATAGACGGCTAACGATAACTGCAAGAATCATGTAGGCAAACGAAATACGGTTCTGCATTGCTCGAACAAAGCTTGACCCCATCCATCAAACCTGATCAACAAAGAAATGGAGAACATTGGTGCTATGCTAAGAATCCTGGTTTAATCACTAGCTGGCAGATTCAAAATATCCAGTAAACTAGTAACTGATACTCAGCAAGGCAGAACATGTAACCGAGACCCACCACTTTCAGCAATCTGGGGAATAATGGAATTGAATGAATAACACCAACGAGAGCAGATGCTAAACAGAAGACAAGCAAGGCACCACTTCCATATATGAAGAGTTATGGCCTAAATGCACAATGGACAATCAAAGACTTAACACCCAGGTTCTATAGACTGCTACCTCTAGCCAACTAGATTATTCAATAAATCGAATATTATGCATAGGGTTGCTCTAATCACGAATCCACGATCATATAAATGCAAATTGTAATAACGAATAGATTCAACTGAGAGCTCATAAATCACGATCTTGCAAACATCGAAATATTCATAGTGGCAATGTCTTGAACCAACAATGATCAAAGATGTCTACGATCTGAATTTCCATGATGGACATGATTGAAAATAGTCACAAATTTGGCTATGGTAGTACTCGAATCAACTTTAGGAGTCTCAATGGCTTGGATGAACGACTGGATCGACTAACCAGATTTAGAACCCAACAGTAGTGATGATTGATCGATGGAAAAAAATATAGCGAAAATGGTGCTTAGTAGATGACCGTAAAATGAGGCGACAGAGAAAGAGGCTTCAAGACTATCAACTGTAATGAAACAGAATGAGAAACGGAATCGTAACGAAAGAATTGTCTATGGCTCCCCGAAAAATAGAGGCGTGGTGACCGGACGATTGGAAAACCAAGGACTGAAGTCGTTTGAAAAACAGCATACGAAACAATGGATGAAAAAGAGTATGGCTAGAAAACCTATCAATTGATGAGCCAAATCTGTAAAACAATAGTAGTTGCGCCGACAATCAAATCAAAGATTGAGCAATAGACTAGTTGATGAATGGAACGGCAGCGACGACAGTGATGACCTGAATCTGAATCTGATTATGATATCATGTGAAAATAGTGGCATCGATGTCGGCGACCGGCAACGGAGGGAATTAATGAAAAAGGCGAGCAGTGGTTGATGAGTTTTTTTTCTTCTAAAAACATTGTGTTCCCCCCTAAAAGCAAAGAGCCCAAGAGAGTGAAATGGGGGTTGACTACTACAACGTTCTGAAAGTCAGACGTAGCGCGACGGAGGAGAACCTGAAGAAGTTCTACAAGCGGCTGGCCATGAGGTGGCACCCGGACAAGAACCCCGTCAATAAGAAAGAAGCGGAGGCTAAATTCAAGCAGATTTCTGAAGCCTATGACGTCCTCAGCGACCCGCAGAAGCGTCAGATCTATGACATATACGGTTCGCTTCAGTCGGCTGAATTATCGAGCCCCAATGGGTTTAGTGGCGGCGGCGGTGTCGGTAGGGCCTACAGGTTTAATCCGAGGAATCCTGAGGATATATTTGCTGAGTTTTTAGAGGGTCGGAGAAGAGGTTTAGTGGAGACGGTGGGGTTGGGAGTCAAGGGAACAAGAAGGCGGCGCCGGTTGAAAGCAAATTGGTTTGCATTTTGGAGGAGCTTTATAAAGGTGGTAGGCGCAAAATGCGGATCTCCCGCACTATTGCTGGTGAATTTGGGTCAGTATATGCACTTTTCTCTGGGTTTATTGTTTCGTCATGAAAGCTTTGAACCATTTTTTCAAATCTGGATAGGATAAATTTGCATGTTGATTTTGTTATTTAATCTGTATTTATTTGTTGCTTATGTGATCTGGGTTTTGGGGAAGAAACAATCTGAGAATGGGTGTCGATAGTTCTTCAATTCTCTGGACAGTCAAGGTAAATTCCTTAGACAATTAAAGAGATTAATTTCTTTAAAAAAATGAGGGGGTGACTTATACTCATGTTTCGTTCTTTTTGAAGTTGAATTCTGGATTTTTGTTACCAATTCTTTTTCGAGTTGATATTTTGTGCATCCACTGTAAATTGATGGTAATTTGGGAATATCCTCAATCCAAAAGCTTTATATGGGCTGAGTCAAAGTTCTCCCATTTCCTGTTTTGTTAAAATTCGTGTTGACAACATCAGAATCTGATTGCTAAACAGATCAGTTGACTGCTGTAGAATTTGTTGCATATCGAATTATCCGTAAATGAAACCGACATCGCTTCCTCGGATTTCTTTTTCGTTGGCATATTAATAACCAGGCGATGAGGTTGTTATCTCAAATGAAGGGATGCCGATTTCGAAAGAACCCAGCAAGAAAGGACAACTCAAAATCAAATTTGATATCATCTTTCCCTCGAGGCTCAATGCAGAACAGAAGTCGGATCTGAAGAGGGCCCTGGGGAGAGCTGATAAATAGCGAAATAGTCCATGCCAGAGATCACAATCGTCTGTTTAACACCGATCGAGTCAAGTCGATGTAAATAGGTTTAATTCTCGACTACTACAAGATTAGGGATTGAAAGGGTTGCAAATATTGTGTTGATAGAGTGAGTGCCAATCTGTCACCGTGTTCTAATCGGAAAATTTTATATACACTTTGCATATAGAGCTAGCTTGGTGTTGGAAGTTGAAGGAAAGACCTTTTTGTGTTGCTAAAATGAGTAATTTTATAAAGTACATTTTGTGTTGCTGTAAGCATGACAGTATATTCTTTTTTATTTCTACAGTATGCCATCTTCTTGTTTTCCGTTTTCTGTAATTTTTCTTGATGGGATTCTGGATTTCATAGTATTTTATCATTTCATTAACAAACCTCATCAGATTAATTCGGTCTAAAAGGCTGAAACGATGGCGTTGTTCGTGGCCGGAGCAGAGCAGAGCACTCAAACGACGAATTGGTGCAAAGCTGCAGGCATGAATGGATGAAAGATGCTTTAGAGAATAAAAACATAAAGGTATTACTTTAGTATCAGGTTTATGCATAAAATAAATATATTTCGTGTTTGTTCTCAACAATAATATTTAAATTCTCCTTGTATGAAAAATGATAAAATATAGAGCTATGTCAAAACAAGTTTCACGCATTAAGAAAACATGAGTTTGTATTAAATTAAAAACATAATTTATTTTAGGGTAAAGTATAGTAATGGTCAATTTTAGGGTAAAGTATAGTAATGGTCACTGAACTTTTCAAAAGCTTGCATTTAGGTCTCCCAACTTTTAAAACTTGCAATACAGTCCTCCAACATTTAGTTTGTTTGCAATATGGTCTCCGACGTAACCGGCTGTTTGACGTTGTTACACTGCCGTTACAAGAAGATGATGTGGTCGTCCTCCAACATTTAGTCTGTTTGCAATATGATCATTGAACTTTTCAGGCGCTTGCATTTATGTCCCCCAACTTTTAAAACTTCCAACACAATCTTCAATTTCATTATAAATCCCAAATTCTAAACTAATTCAATTAAATTTTAAACCCTAAATTTTAAAATACTTCAATTTAAGGTTTAGAATATATTTGAAGTATTTTGAAATTTGGGGTTTAGAATGTAATTGAAGAGTTTTGGAATTTTGAACATGAATTTGCTATTTAACAGTGTTTACTTCAATTTAAATTTGAGGTTTATTGCATGCACATCCAACAGCTGTGATGCAAGGGGATTCGAGACAGATGATGTTGAGCTGTCAGATTGCACATTGATGGCGCTGAGATACCATGAGTTGGCAGATCAGCACACAGGCGGGAGTTGAGTGTGATATGTTACTCATTGGGGTTTTTTTTTAGTGTGTTTCAGTCTTTTGACTATAACTTTGGCTACGGGTGTCGGAATCGCGCATAAGACCCCAATTCGAAAAGCCCCTTTCGACGCGCACGCTGTCCACATCAAGCATGGCTCCGTGTGGCCTTTTTTTGACCTCAAATTCTACCATTTTCTCCTCCGAATCACTAGTTTTATTTATTTTTACTATTTATGGTAATATTTTGCTTGTCAGTTAGGAAGTCATTTTAAATCCGATTTGAACCATATTTTTTGCAGATTGCTTAATTTATTTCGAATTTTAATTTAGAGTGATTTTCGATATTTTTCTATTTTTGGCAAAATTCGGATAAATACGATTTTTGGCTATAACAGTCCGACTTGTGGATTGATTTTCGATGGTTTTGATTTTATATTATTCTATTAAACCCTAGAGACTTTTTCTCTGGTTGTTTGGGCAAATTTTCTCCTTTGAATCATCTGTTAGAACTAGCCTGTAGGATAATCGTTATTCTGTCCAGCGTCAGTTGGTATCAGAGCTTCAACATCTTCTTGGAAAATTTCACCAGTTTCAATGGTTGGAGGTCGTGGTCTTGGTCATCGTGAGCAGGTTCCGAATGAGGAATCCAAACGCCGTGATCGCAGCAATCAGGATGCGATGATTGCGGATTTACAGAGGCAAGTCGCAGAATTAACCCAGCGCCTAGCGGTACAGGATTTCGAGGATCGTGAGGTATTTGATCACGATACTAATTTCACTTTCGAAAACCCGTATCAATGTGCTATATTCCGGGAGCACCGTGATCGGGAGGAGCGTCATGGAGACCTCGATTTTCGGGTCGATCTCTCTGAGTTTTCTGGTACGTTACAGGCCGAGGGATTTGTGGATTAAATTAATGAAGTGGAACGTATTTTTGATTATAAGGAAGTCCCCGATCGTGTGAAAGTGAAACTGATCGCCATCAAACTCAAGGACATAGCATATGCGTGGTGAGAGCAGTTGCAACGTTCACGAGACATGCAAGGCAAGGCAAAGATCACTGATTGGGAGAAGATGAAGAAGAAAATGAAGGGTCACTTCCTTCCCTTCGGCTACACGTAAAACCTTGTTTCAGTGACTTCATGCGTTGAGGCAGGGCGCACGATCAGTCGATGACTACACGGAGGAGTTTTACCAATTGGTCACTCGGAACGATTTATTTGAGACGGAGGAACAGATGGTGGCGCAGTATTTGGGGGGTTTACGTCAGCCCTTGCAAGATGTCCTTAGCCTTCATTCACTATGGAGTGTTTTGGAAGCTTACCAGCGTGCACTTGCTGTTGAAAAATAGCAAAACAGGAGACCAGTGATCAGGAGTGATCACAACAGTCGGCCAGTTTGTCATTAGGATTCCCGTCTTGCTCAGCAGCCACCGCAGGGTAATTCTAACCCTACTATTAGATGTTTTCGTTGTGGTGAACAAGGGCATAGGGCGACTGATTGCAGGAAGCCTGCTAGTCAAAAGGGTAAAAATTTGTTGATTGAGGAAAACGCAGAAGACGAGATTGAGGAGATTGGCGAACCCGTGTATGACGATGATGAGACCGATGATGTGTTGTATAGAGATGGTCATGAGACTCTGGTCGTTCGCAAGAGTCTACTGACTCCCAAGGGCGATTCAGGGGACGATTGGTTGAGAACCAATATTTTCACACAACCTGTATAGTTGCAGATAAAGTCTGCAAAATGATCATTGATAGCGGCAGTTGTGAGAATGTAGTATCCGAGGAGGTTGCCCAGAAATTACAGTTGAAGACGGACCGTCATCTTAAGCCATACAAGTTGTCATGGCTAAATAAAGGAAGCGAGGTAACAGTTGATAGACGATGCCTCGTGTCTTTTTCAATTGGTAGAAAATATTTTGATAATGTCTGGTGTGATGTTGTGTCTATGGATGCGTGTCATATATTGTTGGGTCGACCTTGGTAGTATGATCGCAGTGTCATTCATGATGGACGGAAGAATACATATTCCATTAGCATCAAGGGAAAAATTATTGTGTTGGTACCCCGACGGGAAGGACTCACTCCTACCCCGGTAACCCATAATACTAACTTGCTTTCTATGTCCAAGTTTTTAGATGAGATTGAGCATGGAGGCGTGGTCTATGCCTTACTATCTTGCGAGAATAGTACAGTAGACATGGATACATATTTACCAGTAGAGGTGCAGAGGCTGCTAGCAGAATTCTCTAACTTGATGCCAGAGGATCTTCCTCCTTGACTACCGCCTATGAGGGATATTCAACATCAAATTGACCTTGTTCATGGGTCAAGTTTGCCAAATCGACCAGCATATCGCCTCAATCCCAAGGAGGCTAAAGAGTTACAGCGACAGGTGGAAGAGTTGTTGGAGAGGGGCTATATCCGAGAGAGTATGAGTCCATGTGCAGTCCCTGCTCTGCTAGTACCAAAGAAAGATGGTTCTTGGCGTATGTGTATTGACAGCCGAGCGATCAACAGAATTACAGTGAAGTATCAGTTTCTAATTCCCCGTCTAGATGATATGTTTGATCAACTATCCGATTCTAAGGTCTTCTCAAAAATTGACCTTAAAAGTGGATACCACCAAATCAGAATAAGACCTGGAAATGAGTGGAAGACGACGTTTAAAATGCCAAAAGGGTTGTATGAGTTGGGTTTTCCAATGCGCCCAGTACGTTCATGAGATTTATACATCAGGTCTTGCGACCTTTTATGGGGAAATTTATTATAGTTTACTTCGATGATATCCTCGTTTATAGTCTGACATGGGCTTCACACTTCGATCACCTCCGTGTTGTTTTTGAAATGCTGAAAAATGAGTGCTTGTTTGTCAATCAGAATAAGTGTTCTTTCTTTACTACTTCTGTGCCTTTTCTTGGTTTTGTTGTGTCTACTGATGGTGTTCATGCAGATCAGTCAAAGATAGATGCAGTCTTGGAGTGGCCCAGACCAAGAACCCTACATGACATCCGAAGTTTCCATGGATTGGCATCTTTCTACTGCCGGTTCATTAGAAATTTCAGTACTCTGATTGCCCCTATCACAGAGTGCCTCAAGGGGCGTGATTTCCAGTGGTCTGAGGAGGCAGAGGCCAGTTTTCAACTGGTCAAGCAGAAGATGACAAAGTGTTCGAATGCATCTGGCGTTGGCATTGGTGGTGTTCTTAGTCAGACAGGTCGTCCGGTTTCTTTTTTCAGTGAGAAGCTATCGGGATCAAAGAAAAATTATTCCACTTATGATATGGAGTTCTATGCCATAGTTCAGTCCCTGAAGCATTGGCGTCACTACCTAGTACAGAAGGAGTTTATTCTATTTACCGATAATAAGGCCTTGAAGTACATCAATGGCCAACACAAGCTGAGTAGACGTCATGCCAAGTGGGTGGCATACTTGCAAGAATTCACATTTATGCTGAGGCACCAAGCAAGGAGTTTGAACCGCGTCGTAGATGCCCTAAGCCGTCATACCTTACTTCTCACCACCATGAGTACCAAAGTTGCAGGCTTTGAGACGTTCACAGATATGTATTCAGTTGATCCTTCATTTGGAAGGATATTTCAGGAGGTAACTGAGGGTCACCGTCATGATTTTGTTTTGCATAATGGGTATTTGTTTCGTGGATTACAGTTGTTCATTCCAGATTGTTCATTGAGGCAGCAAATTATAAGTGAACTTCATAATGAGGGAAATTTTGGTCGAGATAAGACCTTGGCACTTATCTCTTCTGACTTTTATTAGCTCAAGTTGACTAGTGATGTGGCCCATTATGTGGACCGTTGTTATGTGTGCCAACGGTCTAAGGGAGTTCTCACCAATGCGGGCTTGTACACTCCCTTACCTGTCCCTGAAGCTCCTTGGTTCGATGTCAGAATGGATTTTGTATTAGGCTTACCCCGCACCCAAAGGGCCTCGGATTCTATCTTTGTTGCGGTTAATAGGTTTTCCAAGATGGCCCATTTTGTAGCTTGCAAAAAGACTATAGATGCTGACCGGATTGCCCATCTTTATTTCAAGGAGAATGTGCGTTTACATGGTGTTCCTCGATCCATCACTTCAAATCGTGATACTAAGTTCATCAGTCATTTCTAGAAGAGCCTTTGGGGGAAACTGGGAACGCAGTTGAATTTTAGTAGTGCCTACCACCCTGAGACGGATGGCCAGACCGAGGTGGTGAACCGAAGCTTGAGTAACCTTTTGAGGTGTTTGGCAAGAACGAAGCCGAAGCAGTGGGATTTGGCATTACCTCAAGCAGAATTTGCCTACAACAGATCAAAAAACAGAACCACAGGTTTAAGCCCATTTGAGATTGTCTATAGTCAGAACCCATCCGGGGTGCTGGACTTAGCCCCTATTCCACGTATAGAACGTTTCAGTCCTAAAGCAGATGAGATGGCAAAGTATCTTCGGGGTATCCATGAGTAGGTGAAGTAGACCATTCATGAGAGCAATACCAAGTACAAGACTCGGGTTGACAGTCATCGTCGTCAGGTACTTTTTGATGTTGGTGATTTTGTTTGGGCTGTATTAACTCGTGATCGTTTTCCTGTTGGCGAGTATAATAAGCTTAAGGATTGGAAGATTGGACCTTGTGAGGTCGTGCAGAAGATAAATGATAATGCTTACAGGTTGCGCCTTCCTAGTCATTTAAAGACTTCTGATGTCTTTAATGTGAAGCACCTAAGTCTTTGTTTTATGGATTGTGATGACACTACTCTGAACTCGAGGACGAGTTCTTTCCAACCCGGGGTGACTGATGCATGGGGATCCGAGACAGATGATGCTGAGCTGTCAGATTACACATTGATGGCGCTGAGATACCATGAGTTGGCATATCAGCGCAAAGGCGGGAGTTGAGTGTGATATGTTACTCATTGGGGCCGTTTTGAGTGTGTTTCAGTCTTTTGGCCATAACTTTGGCTACGGGTGTCGGAATCGTGCATAAGACCCCAATTCGGAAAGCCCCTTTCGATGCGTACGCTGTCCACATCAAATATAGCTCCATTTGGCCTTTTTTTCAACCTCAAATTCTTCTATTTTCCCCTCCGAATCACTAGTTTTATTTATTTTTTACTATTTATGGTAATATTTCACTTGTCAGTTAGGAAGTCATTTTAAATCCGATTTGGGCCCGATTTTTTGCAGATTGCTTAATTTATTTTGAATTTCAATTTAGAGTAATTTTTGAGATTTTTCTATTTTTGGCAAAATTTGGATAAAGACAATTTTTGGCTATAACAGTCTGGCTTATGGACTGATTTTCGATGGTTTTGATTTTATATTATTCTATTAAACCCTAGAGACTTTTTCTCTGGTTTTTTAGGCGAATTTTCTCCTTTTAATCATCTGTTGGAACTAGCCTGCAGGATAATCGTTATTCTGTCCGGCGTCAGGCTGTCGCACTTTGAACATAAAAAGTGCACATATCACGTTAATTGCATAAACCGTTGAAGTAAAAGTAATAAGACCAATTTATCTTGTTTGCAACTGCCACACTTTGGTATGACAATCCAGTAGGTTTGGATGGAACTTGAGCATGCACATCCAACGGCTGCGAAAGTAGTAAAGAGTTTTAGTTCATAGGACTACAACATACATCCAAGAAATAACTAAAATAAACCAAGAATATCAATTAATAACTAATTCAAAATGAGGACTTAATAAATAAAGGGAAAGAGGTTCGGTCATAGTCACTCCAAAAGCTAAGGCGTCAAATGAGTTGTTTAAGATAAACATTAGATGCCAAATACAACATTACTAGTTGTGAATGCATTAATGGCCTACCCTTTTAACATATAATTGCTTCTAATGCTCCATGTTTAATGTTCCTCAATAGCCAAACATGATGAGAATCTAAAGCAGATATTGAAACTAAAAACATAGGACCCAATAATTCTTGTAAATTCATGGCATGTCAACAATAAAAGACATTGTAAAACATAGATGACATTGCAACAAACATATATATGCCAGAAATGAAGGTGCAAATGTGCAATGATCGGGCAACATATCAAGTAGCTGCTCCAGATATACTACCCTGTCATGATGCATTTCGAGTTACATGCATGCAGAATTGTCATCCAAATCTATAATTCAATACAGATTCAACTATAAAATTTCCAAAACATGTAAAAAAATTCATTTCGTTCACGATATATCAGTCCCATAATCAACATGAACTTATTAAAAAGAATACGAGCTCATAGGGTGGCGAAAACCACAGGTCGAATCAATACAATTCCTAATAAACTAGTACCAACAGTCTCTCGGATTGAGTCTGACGATTTCACTATGTCGATACTCACAACCAATTCCCTGATTTAAAGAAATACCAAACAAGAAGATAAAAAAATTTAGCCTACGACCCTCTTTCACTTCTATTATGATGGACTGAATATATTTCATAAGGAGTACTAAAAGTTTTGTTTAAGAAGAAAAAAAGAAAATTAGATGGTTTTGGTTCAAAACTAACACTGAATATCTAGATCATTGACATGAAGTTCCAAAAACATAAAATATTTCAACAAAAAACACACAATGCGAGCTGAAAATGGGAAAGTACGAAAGAGGAAAAGCTTACTTTCAGAGAGCCCAAAAGAGAAAATAAGTACCTTCTTGCAAGTGAGGGGAGAGGCTAAAAAATAAACTCAATCGGTGTTGCGTTTCAGCAATTCTTCCTCCATTTTTTCTTTGTAAATAAAAAGTTGAAAGACAGAGCACTACTTGGGTTTACAATTTAACATGGAGGAAAACTGAAGAACAAAAACCAAACGATAGTGCATGTGTGCGAAAGAGACAGAGAGGTGAAGATGCTGTTTGGGACTTCATTATATTTGATCATCTGTTGGAAAATATTTATCCACAAGGATTAAATGAAGAAATTATTCTATGCATTTATACAAAATAATTCCAGCTTTGTTGGTGACTTTCAATAATGATAGCTAGTTCATCTTAGTAGTATTTGTCAACTCTGCATTTATAACCCCATTTTTTTCTCACAAGCATTTCATCGAACATCTGTGCTTCACCTGAGATGACATGTGTCTAACATTACACCTTGAATCGTTGATGGTCCCGATAATCCCTTGGTCGGGTCTTCTCTCAATGAACCCTTATTCAAGTCAACACCTCCACATAATTCAAAGTTATATTAGAATTTCCCATGCATCATCGACTGAAAAGTTGCGTTGGAAATGAGAAGAGAGAAGCGAAAAAGGGAAATTCGAGATCGAAAAACAAATTGAGGTTTAAAATGAAATTGAGGACTATGTTGCACGTTTTAAAAGTTGGGGGACCTAATGCAAGCGCCTGAAAAGTTTAGTGACCATATTGCAAACGGACTAAATATTGGAGGACTACCACATCATCTTCTTCTAACAGTAGTGTAACGACGTCAAACGGCCGGTTACGTCGGGGACGACCATATTGCAAATAGACTAAATGTTGGAGGACTTTATTACAAGTTTTAAAAGTTGAGAGACCTAAATGCAAGTGTAAAAAAAATTCAATGACCATTAGTATACTTTACCCTTTATTTTATACTATCTATTTCTTTGATAAAATAAGATTATATGTTGCTTGCTAACTAAGCAATGAATATAAGATGCCTTCTATCCAAAAACCCCTGACCAAAATAAAAAACAATGAATATAAGATACAAGTGACTTACCTTTCACATTGAGAATAGTGATTTTTTAAATTAAGAAATTTAGCCTCGATAAATGCATATGAACAAAGAGTGTCGTGATTAGGGCAAGCAAAAGCAAGGAGTGAATAATTGGAGGCAATCAATCACACGTGACGTGAAACTGAGTTCACCTTCCTCTTCACTCCGTTTTGGAGTCATTTTCGTAACGACGTCCCTATCACCCCCACACTAAACGGCACCATCAAAATCCTTTCTTTATCTTATATAAAAAACCTTATCCGCATCTAACTTAAAATGTTTTTTTTATTAACTTCACTTCACATTAGAATTAAAACCTTTATATTTTTGTATCAGTTTTTTATTCAATTAGGTATTTAACCTTTTATAAAAATTAATTTAATATTAAAATTTATTTTTAATTGAATTAGGTGTCTAAATTTAATTTGTTGATTCAAATTGATACTTCATTGAATTTATGAGTTAATAAATAGTTTTTGCATGTTGGTAAGAAAGCGATTGCGACAGTGAAAATTTGCCCGCCCAAAATGTATCTAAAACGGTGCTCCACCTCCACATTAAATATTGTTCGTTACTTAGCTCTATCTCCCTCTATCTGTCCTTTCCCTCACTCTGTACGCCTTTAAGGTACCCAAAGATAGAATCTTTTTTATTGGTCTTTGATTTCCGTTTTACCTTGTCAGCAAAGTGTTCGGAGAAATGCCTGAACCATGGCCACCTTCACCTCCTCTAGCCATATTCTCGTCTCGCCGCATTCGTTTGTAACACACTTCCGTGCTCGGGTTTTCCCACCCTGTTTCTGCGGGATTATCCCCGGAAAGAAAGGGAATTCGGTGTCCCTGAAGCTGAATTCTGTGCGTGGTTTGGTGTTCGGGGAAGAGAAGAAAAGGATTTCTTGTTGGTGCAAGAAAGGGTGGGACAACGACGGGGATTTGGCGTTGGAGGCTGAGATATTGCGGTTCATGAGAAATAGTGACAAACCCGAGGCTTTTCCCAGCCAGAAGGAGCTGCTTGATGCTGGGAGGATGGATCTGGTTGAGAGGATTAAGAGACAAGGAGGATGGCTTGCTATGGGATGGGACTTGGATGATGATATGGATAACCGACATGGATTTCCAGAAAGTACGTCCCCAGAAGATGGTGTCAGGGATTGGGACTTTATGAAGGAGAAGAAGAGATGGGATAACCAGACTCAAGAAAGGGCTCGAACTGAAGTTGAAAGTAACGGGACTCCTAATTTGGCTGTTAATTCTTCTAGCTCTCCTTCCTCGTCTGGTAGATCACTGTGAGATTTTTAATTCTTTGGGATTTTACTTCCTTAGTTTACTTTACCTTTTTGCATGGAAAGCTTAGTTCATTCACTTGTTATTCGAAGGCCTCGTATTTGGAACAAATAGTTACAAATGTTTTAATCTTTCTTTCTTGTGGAAAAGATGATTTTCTTGGACTTGCTATTGCTTGTGAGATGTTATTTGAATTTGGATGTGCTATGATGTTAGAAGAATCGATATCGTGGAATTTCCTTTTGTAGTTGTATATTTGTCATGTTTGGAACTAGTAAACAATTACGAAGTTAAATGTGTTGCTTCCAATGAGTTTATACGTTTTCCTGCAACCACTTTTATCTCTTTTTGAAATTAGAACAAAGGAGAGAATGCTGGAATCATGGGAGATTGTGTACTCGGTAGGGTTTTGACAAATGTTGTTGTTTGTTCAGAGAAGTGGCAGCTGAGGATGATTGTGGCATTAACGGTATTCTAAGTCGTTTAGAGAAAGAGAGGAATGTGAACTTTGGGATTGGTTTCAAAGAGAAAATTGTCAATACTTGTTCCCAAACTAACTGTACTGAAGATTCTCTTGTCCAAGCCTCAACAGATGTGGTATGTCGGGTTTATTAGTTTCAAAATCATTCTCACATCCCTGTATCATTTTCACCTTATACTCGATTCATATTTTATTTATATGAACAAGGATGTTTTATTTGCTTTCTAGGATAATTATGTCTACAAAACTGTTATCGATGTCTCATCCATCTTAAACTTAATTATGTGTGCTTCCATTTGATCATCAGCTTTCTGCTGTGGATTTATAATTCATAACCTTTTGCATTTGTTACGTTGTAAAAGAAATTTGGTGGTCCTCATAGAAAAATACTTGCATCATTCAGCAATAGTCCTGGCCTAGTCAATGATACCAATGCCAATTTTGGCCAGAACCAGTCTCTATCAGGCATTGATGGTTTAAGCAATCCAACACGGAGAGAGTGGAGCCTTCAAAGAGCAGGATTTTCTGGTAAGGAATATGAAGGTACCCGTCTATTTTTTCCTGATGTTTCATATCTGAAATTTGTGTATTAGATACTTCTACTTGTACTAGTGCAATTTACAATTGCTGAAATTATCTCCAATGAAATGAAATGACCAACAGATATTTCAGGTTATAAGACACTTGAAATAAGAAATAAATCCAATGAGCTAGACAGAAGAAAAGAATCACGTGCTTCTGGAAAAGATATTAATGAAAATGAAATACGAAGTCGTCTTGAACACTTGAAGTTGGAGCTTTCATCTGTACTGCAGACATTGAGGTGTAATGCTGATGAGGTTTTATCACGGGTGGTGAGCAAATGTTCTCTGTTTCTTTTTTTATTTATTAGCTTCATGTGACTACTTCGCCAGATTCTTTTTTGTCCCCCCCCCCTCTCAAAATGGAAGCCTAATCAAAAGTATTTTGTGGCTTCCCCTTTGCTTGATTATTAGGTAATTGAAAGACAGTATAGCTCTTTTTGCAGTTCAGTTTTTTTTTATTCAAGATAGTTTCTTGACAAGTTGAATAAGACCTCCTTTCTTATTTATTAATTTAGAAATGCAAATAGAAAGAACTGGGAAAAACAAACGAAAAACCAGGGGATGTAAGGAGAGTATGAGAGGTGAAGGCAGCTAGTTCTATTCCATGTTTATGCTTTGCAGGAAGAAAGAGTGAACAAGTTATATTTATGCCAGTGCAAGGAATAGAGCTTTTATGTTTTTAATCTTTTCCTTGAGGATCAGTTATTCATGAACTAGAGTTTGGAGATATTCTTTTGATATCTTTCTCTTTAGGATCTGTTTGTTTACAGTGTAATTTAACATGGAGGAGTGCTTTGAAAAAGATGAAGAAAATTGAAGCTTTATTTTGTCAACATGTGCTGACTGAAGATTTAATTGGACATCTGGATTAATTAGGAACCTCCTATTGTGCAGTAATCGTACATTTATTATGAGGTTTTGATTAAGTTTTAATCCTGATATCATAATGCCTAGGGTGATGGAAGTTCCACTGACGATTTCCATAAGCTTTCTGATGCTTGGGAGTTCCAGGAAAATGAGATATTGAACGCCCAGGACAATTTGCGATCACTACGGGCAAGGTTGGCAGTTTTAGAAGGGAAGATGGCACTGTCAATAATGTATGCGCTACTCAAGCTAGTTTAAAAAAATACCAACCTTATTTTACTCAACTCATGCTAGATTAAGAAAAATACCTACCTTGTACTTAATTCATGCTAGTTTAAGAAAGTATTTGCCTTATTTTACTTCAAAATCATCATATTTCCACACTCCTTTGACAGAGATGCACAAAAGACTGTGGAAGAGAAACAGAAAAGGATTGATCATGCTCGTAGAGCGCTACAGCTTCTTCGTACTGTTTGCGTACTGTGGCCTAATTCTGGATCAGAGGTGCTGTTAGCAGGATCATTTGATGGGTGGGCTACCAAGGTTTGTTCACAACTCAAACTGACTAGACAGAATTGATAATGACATATTTTTCTTGATCAGTGCATTCATTAATTAATGCGTAAGTCGAGTCTCGTTGATAAAGCATTTACATAAACTACCTGTTTTTGCTTGCCTCTCTCCTGACTTCATAGACTTGTTCTATCTGTAATTATGTTGATAGCTTTAGAAGGGAAATGCTGATGCTTTATATAAAAAAGAGATCGACAGTTAATTTGTTGAGGAAAATAAAACATTGAACTAAAGATGCAACTAAGCAAATACTTATGTGCCTAGACCTATAATTGCTTAGCTTTAGAATGCTGGAGATACATTCATCATGTCCCAAAAAGGAGTTGTGAATCCTGCATTCGTTAGGTACTACAGTTCAAATGAATATACAAGTATTCATAATGATTTTCAAGTTGAGAGGCTTCCTTTGGAGCAGACATACTAGAGTTTGATTGGACATATCTTTTATATGTGAAGCATTTTGAAATCCTAGGGCACTCTTTTCCTCCTTTCGCTGATTAAGGAACTATTTTTCAAGTTCCTTAAATCATGAAGGGGGTTTTTTAATGAGGCCTAATATTCTTATCAAAAATTTTTTTTTTGAAGAAAGCTGTGAGGCCCTATGGGCTTGAGGTAGATGATACTTTACACATAGGAGTGGACTGTAACATATTATTTACCTGTAATGGTCCTTGCTTTTTAGTAAAGCAAAACAGGACCCGTGTTCTGTACTTACTCTGTGCCCATTTGAATGCTATATATGGGTTGCTGGGTATCTGCAATGAACTTTCCGGTAGCTCCTGCTGCATTTTTGGCGGGTCGAGTGTACACTTCCTTGCTTTAGAAATATGTATGTTGTATGTCATTGTCAACAGGAAGTACTGCATTCATGTTCTCAAATTATGGTGATTCTATTTCCTTAGGATGGGCATAAGCTCCTGTTGTGTTTTAACCTGCATATTTGACACCACCATTTTCACCAATTTTGTTGTGTTAGTGCGAGTGACAAGTGATTAGTTGCCACTAAAATATTCATGGCTCCTACACGAGGGGTTTCATACTTCTCCCTCCATTATGATCCTTTTTTTTATTCTGTTAAGCCTACCCATTTGGCAATTAATGATTTAACATTCTTGTAAATCTGGATACTTCTCATTGTTTCATAGCTTATGAATTACGGTCATACTTGCAGAGAAAGATGGAGAAGTCGAGCAGAGGTGTTTTTTCTGTACACTTGAAGTTGTATCCAGGGAAATACGAGGTGCATATTTTCGTCAACTTTGTTTCGTTTCTATATTGTAAATATTTACTTACATGATGGATAGCTCAACACCTTTACCTTGTGTAGATTAAATTCATTGTCGATGGTGAATGGAAGCTTGATCCCTTGCGCCCTATTGTTAACAACGGCGGGTTTGAGAATAATCAACTTATCATCACATAAGGAGGCCAGACTTGTAGAGGCATGCAGTGACATAGGAGTAAATGCAGTTGATTTTTCTTTTTAGTCTCCAGTTTCCTTGTAGACAAGTAGAATAGAGCTAGTAGAAGGTTGATTTTAATGATTCTTTTTCGAGGGGCATCATATTACGAATGTAACAAAACCATATCGCGACCGTCCGATACCCGTTTTCCCTTGAATGTTTTGTTTTTACCTTGTTGATAATGCAAAAGTCTAGGCGAATAATGAGATGATACTGTTTTTGATCATATTTTTTTAGAATTCCTGAATTGGTAATATGCATGTGATAGTTTGGAACTTTATCAGAAGTGATTCACAGGGAAGTTGTGCTTTTATTTTGTAAGGAAATAGGCGATGTATAAGAAAATACTTAATATAAGGTTAAGAAAAAACATTATCGGAAATATTAATATTTTTTAACATTTTCGATAAAACGTTACTTAAAATGTTATTTTTTTCTAAAAAAATGTTAATATTTGAAATATTTATTTTAAATAGTGAAATTAATATTTTCTATAAAAAAAATAACATTTTAAATAGTATTCTACTGAAATGTTAAAAAGATAATAATATTTTTAATAATATTTTTTATTAATCTTATATTAAGCTGTGGTATAACAGAACTATATCAAATAGATGTAGAAATTGGAATTTCAGGTCATCAGATGAGCTAAACCTTGGGGTCGTTTCAGTAGAAAATGAGTGAGTCCAGTCAATTGGAAATCGGAAAGCAGACCCCACTGACTCCCAGCTACCTTTTCATTTCACCGGGCATCGGCTGCCACGTTGCACCATTTGATTGATGAACCCATATACCTAGTCCTATGTATAAGCTGCAACTGTTGGCTTGCTCTCAAGTTTGGGAGACCTACGAATGGGTTGCTCTCTGTCTTTGAGCGCCAACCGTACACGTGGATAATTAAAACTAAACCATCTTCATGAATACGACCATCGACTTGCGTTAGTCGGCTGCTAAAAATATCTGTACTCATTGCTCAACGCTTGCCATTTTCCTACTCATCCATTCCTAGTCAATTTTAACTTTAATTTCCTTTCCATTTTCTGGTCCATTTTGGCACATATGCACCTTTATTTATATATAATCTGCGATCATGACCTTGATTTAGAGACAGAAGATATTTTTAGAATTGTTGGGGTTTGTATATTTATTAATATAATATATTTATTATAATTGTTAGGGTCTTTTTTGATGTTATGATAATAATAATTATATGGGTAAACTACACCAAGGTAATTAATGTTTGGATAATTTTTTATTTTTCCAACTAAAATTTCAAAAGTGATCACTTTGCAGTCATCTCCGTTAAAATAATGACGTGATAATGTTAAAAAAAATGATCAATATTTAATTTTACCCCTAAACTATAGCTAAAACATTAAATAAGTCATTAAACAATGATTTTATATTTAATTTACCCCCAAAATTTTCAGATTTCATTTTTTTTCAAATACCCCATCACCTCCACTATGTTCGAACCACCTTCATTATAAAATAAAAAAGATGGAGATTTAAAAATTGTTTCTTTTTCATTTTATTATATATATTTTCTTATTTTCATTTTTAGGATGAGAGATTGAGACTATTATTGTAAGAACACAACATATGACAAATTATAGTATTGTTAAAACAAATAGAGTCAGATGCATCTATTTTACTTGATAAAGAGGCCAAGAGATACAAAAACAACAAACAAAACAACGAAACTTCAAAACCTGTTGAAGAAGCTGGAGATGGATAACCATGCATAGAAAAAATGACGAGTGAGAGTGAAGTGATGGTTTTGTCTCAAAACAATAAACTGGACACACTACGACAACAAGTAACTGCCAACAATGGAGTCGGCGATGTAGAATCATGATGTGAATAGAAGATTAACAAGACGGAGAAAAAACCAAGAACAACAATGATTTACAAATATTGTGATACATAGGAAGGGCGAATGGAAACTCTCTGGGTGCACGTTAGCAGGGCTAATGGGTTTTCAGTTTTTCTTATTCACTGTTGATTTTTGCTTGGATCTCGTTGATTATGGGGTTTTTTGGTTCTTTTTTGAGTTAATTTCATGAATCCTGCTCCTTTGAATCTTGATTAGAGAAAGTTATTTGCGGGAGCGAAAGAACAATCTCTTGATTTCTTCCCTCCTGAGGTTCTGGATGGCGTTATTACTATTAAACCTTCATCTGTTGTGATTGGGGAAGGGATTACTAATGGAGACATACGGTGGTGGGTTAGTTCATTGGTGCTGCTCCGAACTTTGGATCTATGTAGAGGATTGTGGAAACCTTATGGGAGAAGTCTTCGCCTGTTAAGGTTAGTTTAGCTGGGTCTAATCTCTATGTATTTTCGATTTTGAATGTGACTTTGAGGGGCTGGGTGATGGAGAATGGGCCATGGCACATTTAGAATAAGCCGCTTGTGTTGAGGAAATGGGAGCCATGTTTACAGAAGCTAAATTTTGATCTTTCACGCATGCCAGTCTGGGGGTAGTTGTATAACGTTCCTTTGGAGCTTTACTCTAAGAGGGGACTCAGCTACATTGTTAGTGCTTTGGGTACTCCATTATACATATTTACACTTACATCCTCATACCATTGAATTTTGGCGGGAAGCTGAAGAAGAAGAAAAAAAAACAATTAACAGAATTAGTGTGCCACGTCAGATAAAACTAACGGGAGGTAACATCAAGGACCATTCTAAAAATAAACTAAAAGTTCGATGACTGTATTGCAAGTTTTAAATTTGGATGACCAAAACACAAGCACCCTAAAAGTTCAAATACTATTTATGTATTTTACCCTATCATTTTTTATATATGTTACGTGATCTATTTTATATAATATATTTATGAATATCCGTTAAATCAATATAAACTATTTTTATGAAAAAAATATGAATTTCATTTCCTCTAGATTGTTCTCATCATATATTCATTATACATGTGATATTATGTAAACTGTTATAATCCTTTTTTAAAATATTAATTATTGTGATATTTTAATTGATAAATTAGAATATAATTTCAACATGAGTTTAAAGAATTTAAAATATGAAATCTTTTTTATAGTATTCAAATAAAAGTAATGATGTCCGACGGATGAAAATGAGACATACAATAACATACTCATACTCATCCTATAACTCACTATATATCAAAGTCGTATATTTAGTTTTGGTAGATGAGTCTTTCAACAGAAATTTTTTGTATACACAAAGACTCGATCCGGATACTTTACTTTAGCGATATCAAATTGCTTACCACTTAAACTAATTATGTTTGTTTGAAAGATATTTTTCGAGATTTAAACTACCGAGAAACTTTTAATGCATGATGTGAAACATTAAAGAATCCCAGTAAAGTTTTTATCCAAGGTTGTTTAGAAATATTTAAATTGTCATGCAGATGATTAAAATTCAATAAAATGGGTCATGGTCACCATTGTGACTGTCATGTGACAAAAGTACATCAAAGATAATTCACATGAAGTTTACTATTTCTCATTTACATTTTTTTTTCATTAATTTATGTAATATAGCTTTTAGAAATATAATTTTTACATCAATAAACTGTACATGTAGTCAATTTTCACGAAGTGGGTCAACATTGTATATGTGTGTTTTTTTAATTCGATTTTCCATGGGGTATCTCAAAATTAATTGGTACGTCTCACACCACAAGTTACCATTTTTTAACATGCTTGGTTCGACTTGAATTTTCACAAGATTTTCCCCCATGTTATTTGCGTTGAGTTGGTTAAGATTAAAATTGGCGTCCATATACTTACTTTTAAATTATTAGAGTAAATAATACATTGAACTTAATAAATCTTCAAATGAAATAAATATTAAAAATAATAAATTCTTAGATAAGGTATTAGATTCTTTAATTAAAATATATGGTTCTAATCTTGATGTTTTATTTTGTTATTAATTAATATGTGTTATCTCTTTTGTAGTGTTAATTTGGGTTATATATTTTTGAATATGTCCATGACTCTATTTTCTAAGAAACAACAATTAAAAGGCAAATTAAGCATATTTTCCTATTTTCTGAGAGTAGTTGACGCTAACATCAATTAAAAGACCAATTCGGTGTCAACTTCAATTAAATAATCCATTCAACAAGATAAAAGGAGCAAAGCAAGGCGAACCACAATTCTTTAGGAATTAAAAGTTGTGATTAAATTCAAACATTTGAGATTTTATTATTTAATTAATTAGGATTCTAGTTTTCTTATAATTTTAATTAGAATTTTATTTATTTATTTATTAAGACTTTTAGTTTACTATTAATTAGGGATTAAGTGTTTTAATGTTTTTAAAAGTATGTATTTTATTTTATTTATGTTTTTTTGACATATGTATTGTTTTCTTGTATTTAATTAGTTTTGGGATTTTTATAAAGATTATTTTTCTTCTTCATCTTTTTTTTTCCTTTTACATGCTAAGTATGATTTTCATCATGCTTAGCTAAACTTCTATTTAGCTGATAGCTGAGCGGCGACTCAATTCATTTCGTGAGAATTGAAAGAGTGTTTCATATCTTCAGATTTCTTTCTTGATTTTCGACAATAGCGGATTGGCAATTGGTGTAACACCCCCAACCCGTATCCGACCCGAATACGAGTCTGAGATGTCACATTGACTTTTCAAACTTTGACTCTTGACAAAATTCAAGGAAAATTTAAAACTTTCATTAAAATAAAAGCGGTTTATTTATATGAATTGACCAAAACAACCCAAAATCGATCAGAGCATTCATAACTGACCCTTTTCTTACATGCCAACACTATACACGACAAAAGACATACTTTATCTGTTACTTCTGATCTGATCTTCTAGCAGTGCTGCTTTTCTTGCCACCCTATTTCCGCTCTTCCTGATTTTTTATACCTACGTGTAAATCACTTACACGCTAAGTCACAGACTTAGTGAGGCATAAATAAACATATAACAAAAATATCACGAACATACATTTCTATCAATCCACTAGGACATTGCTATGCACATGTAAATACCACATTATGACATATGAGTAGGATATGCATGAATAAACAATCATATTTCATAAGAATTTCCTTTAGTTTATCTTTGGATTGCCCATGTACATTATTGAGAACAGAAGGTACGCGAGTACACTGAGGTTGTGCACAATGCTGTCACCACAACTCGAATAAAATCCCACTAGGGGCACTGAATATTTATCCCCAAGGACCACTATATCCCGAAGGACCACTGATTGTTCCGAAGAACCACTGATAATCCCTCGACTCTTGGCATGCCAATTATACCTACAACTCTCATATTAAATAACATGGGCTTAATTATAATTACATTTCTCATTTCTTTTCTCTTTCATCGCTGTCCATGTAAACTCATAAGCCACTTCATATGATCATTTTCATTATTTCACATACCTGGAAGGATTCTCTGATAATTGCATTCATTCATATAATATCATGTATGAAAAATGCATGGAATCACTATAATGTTAACACATATATATGCATGCATGTGCATGAATATGAAATCATAAATTCAATGATAAGAGATAGACTTAACGTAAGTCTTGTCTCAATTCCATTTCATCTAAGATATGCACTCACCTTAGCCTTGCTTTGACTCGATTCTAATCCTTCGATTATTCCAGAATGAGATTACGTTCTAAATCTACATAGTAATACATTGATACACATCAGTATACTAATTGATATATTCTAAACTATCACTCCTTAGGATAAAAAGAAAGATATTTTCATCTTTTAATGAAGGTATGCATTGATGCACTACACCATGTATCGATGCATCCCTTGACGGGTGCATCGATGCACTATCTATACATCGGTACATAAATCCCATTCGATGTTTGTATTTTAAGAGGATGCATCGATGCACTCCTTATGCATCGATGCACTAATTGCATTCGATGTTCATTTATTTGAGAGTGCATCGGTACACATTGAATGTGAATCGATGCACACAACCTAAAAATTGTATTTTAAGCTCGAAAATCATCAATTCTTCACTCAATTCTTCTATTTTAAACCCCTATCATGTCATTAAACCTAACCATATTTACTTAAACCAACTTATATCCATGAAAATCATCTTTAACCTCAAAATCTTATCCCTCATGTAATTCAAGAATCATACTCAAATTTCAATATGTTCTAAATACAATTCTAACACTTCATATTCCTTCATTAGCATGATGAAAAGTCAAATTTAACTTCAAATTCAACTTATCAACTCTTTTCCATAAATTCATTTAAAACCCCATTTTCTTTAATCTCTTTTAACTTCTTCATCTTTTGATTATAAGACAACTTAAGCTTTCCTTAAGCTTAGTTATCATCTAATGATCAAAACCTAACTTTTAATTTAACAAATAACCAACTAATTAGAAAACTCACCTTTGCTCTAGCTTAGTTCATGATGGAGAGAAAGGAGAAGGATGAAGAGAACTTTGAAAACTTTGTTTCCTCTCCCCCTCATTTCTCAGGTGTATATATCTCATCCTTATCACCTTTTAATTTATTTATTGGTCAAATGACCATTTTGCCCTTCAATTCACATAATAATTATTAACAATCCTTCCAGATAAATCATTAAACTATTCAATCATCCTACTTTAATCACCAAATTCTGAAGTTTTATAATTTAGTCACCAACCCATATTTTGGGATGTTACAAATCTCTCCCCCTTAAGAAAATTTGTCCTCGAATTTTCATTGTACAAAGAGATAGGGGTACTAAATCTTCATGTCCTCTTTACGTTCCCACGTCGCTTCTTTCACATTGTGATTTCTCCACAGGACTTTAACTAATGGAATAGTCTTGTTTCTTAGTTGCTTAATCTCGTGAGCTAAGATTTTAACCGGTTCCTCTTCATAACTCAAATCCGGTTGAACCTCAACCTCTTATAGAGTCACGATGTGGGAGGGATCAGATCGATACTTCCGAAGCATTGAGACATGAAAGACATTGTGAATTTTCTCCATTTCAAGTGGCAACGCCAGCTGATATGCCACTGGTCCAACTCTCTTTATGATCTCATAAGATCTAATGAATCGAGGACTTAACTTTCCTCTTCGACCAAATCTCAAAACCTTCTTCCAATGAGACACTTTGAGAAACACTTTATCTCCTATTTGATATTCTATCTCTTTTCTCTTTAGATCCGCGTATGATTTATGTCTATCAGCTGCTGCTTTGAGATTACTTTGAATTACTTTAACCTTTTCTTCCACTTCTTGGATCAACTCTGGACCAAGAATTTCTTTATCTTTAAGCTCGAACCAATTTAGAGGCGTACGACATCTTCTTCTATAAAGAGCTTCATAGGGGGCCATTTTGATACTTGATTGATAACTATTGTTGTACGCGAATTCAGCAAGTGACAAGTATTTCTCCCACGATCCTTTGAATTCTATAACACAAGCTCTTAGTATGTCCTCCAGAATTTGGATAGTTCGTTCAGATTATCCATCCGACTGAGGATGAAACGCTGTACTAAAGTTCAACCAAGTTCCCAACGCTCTATGTAATGATTTCCAAAACCGTGAAGTAAATCTAGGATCTCGATTCGAAATAATAAAAATATGTACACCATGTAGACGTATAATCTCCCTGATATATAACTCGACATACTTATCCATGGAAAAGTCAACTCGTACTGGAATAAAATGAGCTAACTTAGTCAATCTGTCTACAATAACCCAAATCGAAACTCTTTTATTCGGAGTCAAAGGTAACCCCGTTACAAAATCCATTGTTACTTTCTCTCATTTCCACTGAGGAATAGACATTGGTTGCAATAATCCTGACGGAACCTGATGTTCAGTTTTGACTTGCTGACACGTCAAACATTTGGATACAAATTTCGTAATATCTCTATTCATTCCAAGCCACCAATATCTACTTTTGAGATCCATATACATTTTATTTCCTCGCGGATGCATGGTCAATGGACTACAATGAGCTTCCGTTAACAATTCTTTCTTCAACTCATCATCATCTGGAATCACTAGCCTCCCTTGATAACATAGGTTCCCATCAGCTTTCATTTCATAATCCGTAACTTCTCCATTCCTTATCTGCTATAGCTTCTTTGAACACTTTTCATCTCTAGCTTGCAATTCTTTAATTTGATCTACCCAATATGGCTAGAGAGTCAATTCCGCACATATGACACTGTCTCCTCTTAATGATAGTCTGGCATCTAAAGCTCGTAAGGCTGTAAACGTCTTCTGACTTAAGGCATCCTCTACCACATTCGCTTTCCCTAGATGGAAATCAATTACTATATCGTAATCTTTTAAGAATTCCACTCATCTCCTTTGTCTTAAATTCAACTCTTTCCGAGTCATCAAGTACTTTAAACTCTTGTGATCTGTATACAAGTAACACTTTTCAACATACAAATAGTGACGCCAGATCTTAAGTGCAAACACTACTACAGCCATCTCTAGATCATGCGTGGGATAATTCTTTTCGTGCGGTTTTAGTTGCCTCGATGCATATGCTATCACTTTACCCTCTTGCATTAGCACGTATCCCAAGCCATTATGAGACGCATCACTATACACTACGAAGCTCTTGCTAGACTCGGGTTGAATCAACACTGGAGCTTCTGTCAAGACCTTCTTTAGCCTTTCAAAACTCTCTTGGAACTCCGGAGTCCACACAAATTTTACCTCTTTCCTCAATAATTTAGTTAGGGGTAATTCTATTATCGAAAAGTTTTTAACAAACCTTCGGTAATAACCAGCTAACCCCAGATGTAACACCCCCAACTCGTATCCGACCCGGATACGAGTCCGAAGTATCACATTGACTTTTCAAACATTTACTCGTATAAAATAGTGAGTAATTTAAAAACTTTGATAACATTTAAATTATTTCAAAACGTTTACAACAGATATCAGAGTTCATACCATTTATATCTTTAGACTACATGCCAACTACACTCTGTAAACAGTACATACATTTTCTGATCTGACATTTGGTAAGGAGAACTGACCTGTCTTGCTCCACATTACTCTTTATTCTTCTCGAAACCTACGTGTGAAACAATCACACGCTAAGTCGTTGACTTAGTGAGGCAATAATTAAACATATAACAATAAATTCATGAACGTGCATTCATACCATTGAATCATGACATTTCAATATGCATGTATCTATTGCATGATAACAATATATATAATCATGTCATACACACACGCAACATATCTTCTTGTATTACTTTCACTTTTCGTTTGTCTTCCAATTTCATTGTCCATGTATATTATTATCTTTATCAACATCATTATAATTCAAGCAACACATGACATATCACCATAAGTATATACATCACATATATCTTATACATTACATTCCATGTTATCTCTTATTAGCCCATGTGCACATGTGAGAACTGTAGATATGTGAGTCTATTGAGGTTGTGCACCACTATGCTGTCACCACAGCTCATATAAATGTCCCGAAAGACCTATCCAGAGGTCACAAAGACCCCGGTAACTATCCAGAGGTCATAAAGATCCTCGGTAACTGTCCAGAGGTCATAAAGATCCTCGGTAAACTGTCCATAGGTCCCGAAGAACCCAGGTAAACTGTCTATATATTCCTTAGAACATAGGTATACTGTCCATATGTCTCGAAAGACATAGGTAAAACTGTCCATATTTTCCTTAGAACATAGGTAAACCCTCGACTCTTGGCATGCCAACTATACCCCTAGCTCTCATGACACATATCATGGGCATTATCTTTTATATTCTGTTTCATATTCATGTACACATATCACATTTCATATAATCTTGTATCTTCATTCACATATACATGTAAACACATGGCTCATTTACGCGTAGAACATTTCCATATAATTCACATGTCACATATCTCATGTTCTTGCATTCATATAACATATACATATTCTCATATATTTTCTATCGTTTCTCACACAATCACATTTATTCATGTATAGTATTTCATCTAAACCGTATAATAATGTCATATACTCATATCACCGAATAACTTCACCTGAATATATCTTTTGTTCGTTTCAATGCTTAATTCATA
This sequence comes from Hibiscus syriacus, assembly GCF_006381635.1. NCBI lineage: Eukaryota > Viridiplantae > Streptophyta > Magnoliopsida > Malvales > Malvaceae > Hibiscus > Hibiscus syriacus. The sequence goes on along the minus strand of NW_024063307.1, from coordinate 2,058,366 downwards.
TAACACATAAGTTTTCCTTATGTCATTTATGCTAATTATTCATATACTCTTAGGTTATCTCATAGGTAAATGCTACCTAACTGATCTCATTTTCCATTTATACCAGTTTAATCTATTTATTTAGTTAAATTTTACATAACTCCTATACCATAATTCTCTTTAAGTATACTTCTTCTCTATAACACTTATCTTATAGTTTGACATCATCATTTATACTCAATTCCCTTCACTAATATATTATCCTCATATTACTTTATAGTCTAACCTTATTTAACTCATCACCATTCTCCTGTAGTCATATAAATCTATTATATTGATTCTTATAATTGATCACATTTACTATGTAACATGTATGGTCACTTATCCTATAACCTATTTCACATTCTCATGTAATCATATTAATTCTTATAACTTATCACGCTGCATGCATTCACACAAATCATTTAATACATACTATAATATATATCACATATCCCCAAATCAAACATATACATATGCCTATGATCATACATTCAGGCCTTCTACTAGAGGAGATAGACTTGTCGCAAGTCTTATTTCCGTTAAACATTATAAATTAAATTGTATGCACTCACCTGGCCTCACTAGTCAATTCCAATTTCTTATCTTTCTCCTTGATCGATCTTACTTGTCAATGGTTCTGGAACTCGTTTAAGCTCTGAATCTACATAATTATACATTTTAAGGCAATTATTAGATACCTACACCTTGTAATTTGATACTAGCAACTTAAACGAACTTATTAAACCCATATTCCCAATTTTCCTTTAGGGGGAATCGGTTCCCCCCTATGGGGGTATCGGTTCCCCCATGACATACTGGAAATTCTTGTTCGTTTGAAGGGGTATCGGTTCCCCTTGAATGGGTACCGATTCCCCTTGCCCAGAAATCATATTTTGAGCTCGAAAATCACTTCATTTTTAGCTCAACACATCATACTTCATTCCCTTTAATATTCCTAACTTTCATACACATACTTAAACTCATTTCTACTCCATAATCACTTCTTTAAACTCAAAATTCTATCATTTACATGGCATTCAAGAATCACACTAAATTTCCAACATGTTCTAAAACCCATTCTATCACTTCATATCTCTTAATTTAACCCTTGACAAGTCAAATTCAACTTCACAATCTATTATCTCCTTCCATATCAAAAATTCACTTAAAAACTCATTTTTCTTAATTTCTCATAACTTGTTAATCTTTGAGGTTTAAACCACCTAAAGCTTTCCTTAATCTTTCTTAATATCCCAAGAATCAAAACAAGCTTTAAAACGAAAGAATTAACCAACTAAAGACCCACTTACCTTATACCATGCTTCACGGTTGAGAGGAGGAAGAAGAAGACTGAAGAATGCTCTGGACTCCTCTTCCTACGTGCTTATTACCCTTTATAAAGGGAAATAAAAATCTTCCCTGAAAAATTACCATAGTACCCTTAATATTTCCAAACTTAATCATTAAATCCAACATCAACTTTCTTTAATTAAATCCATGAACTTTTAACTTATTTCGAAATCGAGCACCTAGTTTACAAAATTTGCAATTTAGTCACTGACCCTGATTTGGGATGTTACAAATCTCCCCTCCTTTAAAGAAAATTCGTCCTCGAATTTCCACTGCACACATTGATAAGAACATGTCTGTTAATGTTCTCATGTTGTTTCCTTTACTTAATCTTTCTTTCTCTTAGTTCTTCAACTACCTTTTTCCTTTATACATCCTTATCATGTTACTTATCATATAACCAATAGCATCAGTTCTTATCACTCCAAATCCTTAATCAATCAAATTCTTTATCAATCTTTAATTACTTTATAACCATACCAAACTTGTATTTCGTCATCATTTGACCAAAACACAACTTTAAATCTTCTTCAATGTGATTAAACATATACTTTAAGGAGTCAAACAATATTTTCACATCACCTTGCACACTTGTCTTATTTCTATATCAAAATTGTCCTCTGTACTTCCATATTTATCGTATCTGATCCTTTAAATCAATCCCTTTCATTTCTTTATTCCTTCTTCCTTATACATAAATCATATATTTCATTTCATATTCACATACTCTTGTCTTATCACTTATACTCATCTTTATGTACCAATTTTCATTGCATCCTCATTACTCTAATAACCCATTTTCTATACATAACTTCATTCTTTATGATTCTTATACTTGTATTTTTCTTCCTGAAGGTTCCATGCAAATACTTATCTCAGTTTCTATATCATAGCTATCTGCTCAGAATATACAACCATATTCAAATTCACATCATAATCAATTAACTCAACTTTATCTTTTCCTTCAATCTTATAACTCTATCACCTTTACTCTGACAGCTAGTCAATAACATATGTTCAATCTAGGGTACAAACCCTAATCAACCAAACACATACATCCTTTCAAATCGAAATTATCTTAAAATTCGCTTACTCAACTTATCAATTTCACCTCTATTCTCACACATCCTGAAATTTCATTTGCTTAAACTCAACATTCTGACTTCCGGTGTCCTATAATCTGATCATCGATATACACATTCTCAAACTCTTCTTATCAATCCTCAGCTTTACTTAAATATACAAATTCTTACTTCCTTTTCCTTTACTATACCACATTATTATGATCCAAATATGTAACTGTATCCAGATCCATTGCAGATCTGGTTATCATATCCTGACAATATCTTATAATCTTATAATTCCAGTACATTTTTATCACATACTCTAGTTAGCCCATACTAACTCTTTTCATCTTAACTGCAAACCCTTATCATAAACATACTCTTGTTTATGCGCAATACTATCACTTCGTTTCAAACTCATAAGCTCTGACTTTATACATCTTATATACTTGTCACTGATGCACTTATCCTTGAGTTCTTCTATACGTACTCATCACGTCCTTAGATCTTTTTAATATTCTTATGGTGACACATGTTCACCATATTCTATCTTATCCACATAATAACTCTATATCGTTTTTCCGATTCCAAACGATGAAAACTTTCTATCATTATTCAGATACGATTTCAGCTTTCTGAAATCAACTTTTGATCTTACTAGGCATTTCCTGAGGTGTCCGCTCTTCATCCTGCCTGGCCAGGGCAAGTGAATAGCTATCACAATCAGGAATATCACCTTTCACTTACTTCGAAATTATCACGATCGGATTTCTACTGTATTAAACTATTCTTATTCTATTAGCAAGACAACATACTCCTTACACAATCAGATCAGAAATTTTTCAATCTATGTTGGCATGTACACCTTTTATGACACTTTGGACTTCGGTTTATGCCGAGAATCGGCTAAACCTTAGCTCTGATACCATTAAATGTAACACCCCCAACCCGTATCCGACCCGGATACGAGTCCGAAGTATCACATTGACTTTTCAAACATTTACTCGTATAAAATAGTGAGTAATTTAAAAACTTTGATAACATTTAAATTATTTCAAAACGTTTACAACAGATATCAGAGTTCATACCATTTATATCTTTAGACTACATGCCAACTACACTCTGTAAACAGTACATACATTTTCTGATCTGACATTTGGTAAGGAGAACTGACCTGTCTTGCTCCACATTACTCTTTATTCTTCTCGAAACCTACGTGTGAAACAATCACACGCTAAGTCGTTGACTTAGTGAGGCAATAATTAAACATATAACAATAAATTCATGAACGTGCATTCATACCATTGAATCATGACATTTCAATATGCATGTATCTATTGCATGATAACAATATATATAATCATGTCATACACACACGCAACATATCTTCTTGTATTACTTTCACTTTTCGTTTGTCTTCCAATTTCATTGCCCATGTATATTATTATCTTTATCAACATCATTATAATTCAAGCAACACATGACATATCACCATAAGTATATACATCACATATATCTTATACATTACATTCCATGTTATCTCTTATTAGCCCATGTGCACCTGTGAGAACTGTAGATATGTGAGTCTATTGAGGTTGTGCACCACTATGCTGTCACCACAGCTCATATAAATGTCCCGAAGGACCTATCCAGAGGTCACAAAGACCCCGGTAACTATCCAGAGGTCATAAAGATCCTCGGTAACTGTCCAGAGGTCATAAAGATCCTCGGTAAACTGTCCATAGGTCCCGAAGAACCCAGGTAAACTGTCCATATGTTCCTTAGAACATAGGTATACTGTCCATATGTCTCGAAAGACATAGGTAAAACTGTCCATATGTTCCTTAGAACATAGGTAAACCCTCGACTCTTGGCATGCCAACTATACCCCTAGCTCTCATGACACATATCATGGGCATTATCTTTTATATTCTGTTTCATATTCATGTACACATATCACATTTCATATAATCTTGTATCTTCATTCACATATACATGTAAACACATGGCTCATTTACGCGTAGAACATTTCCATATAATTCACATGTCACATATCTCATGTTCTTGCATTCATATAACATATACATATTCTCATATATTTTCTATCGTTTCTCACATAATCACATTTATTCATGTATAGTATTTCATCTAAACCGTATAATAATGTCATATACTCATATCACCGAATAACTTCACCTGAATATATCTTTTGTTCGTTTCAATGCTTAATTCATATAACACATAAGTTTTCCTTATGTCATTTATGCTAATTATTCATATACTCTTAGGTTATCTCATAGGTAAATGCTACCTAACTGATCTCATTTTCCATTTATACCAGTTTAATCTATTTATTTAGTTAAATTTTACATAACTCCTATACCATAATTCTCTTTAAGTATACTTCTTCTCTATAACACTTATCTTATAGTTTGACATCATCATTTATACTCAATTCCCTTCACTAATATATTATCCTCATATTACTTTATAGTCTAACCTTATTTAACTCATCACCCTTCTCCTGTAGTCATATAAATCTATTATATTGATTCTTATAATTGATCACATTTACTATGTAACATGTATGGTCACTTATCCTATAACCTATTTCACATTCTCATGTAATCATATTAATTCTTATAACTTATCACGCTGCATGCATTCACACAAATCATTTAATACATACTATAATATATATCACATATCCCCAAATCAAACATATACATATGCCTATGATCATACATTCAGGCCTTCTACTAGAGGAGATAGACTTGTCGCAAGTCTTATTTCCGTTAAACATTATAAATTAAATTGTATGCACTCACCTGGCCTCACTAGTCAATTCCAATTTCTTATCTTTCTCCTTGATCGATCTTACTTGTCAATGGTTCTGGAACTCGTTTAAGCTCTGAATCTACATAATTATACATTTTAAGGCAATTATTAGATACCTACACCTTGTAATTTGATACTAGCAACTTAAACGAACTTATTAAACCCATATTCCCAATTTTCCTTTAGGGGGAATCGGTTCCCCCCTATGGGGGTATCGGTTCCCCCATGACATACTGGAAATTCTTGTTCGTTTGAAGGGGTATCGGTTCCCCTTGAATGGGTACCGATTCCCCTTGCCCAGAAATCATATTTTGAGCTCGAAAATCACTTCATTTTCAGCTCAACACATCATACTTCATTCCCTTTAATATTCCTAACTTTCATACACATACTTAAACTCATTTCTACTCCATAATCACTTCTTTAAACTCAAAATTCTATCATTTACATGGCATTCAAGAATCACACTAAATTTCCAACATGTTCTAAAACCCATTCTATCACTTCATATCTCTTAATTTAACCCTTGACAAGTCAAATTCAACTTCACAATCTATTATCTCCTTCCATATCAAAAATTCACTTAAAAACTCATTTTTCTTAATTTCTCATAACTTGTTAATCTTTGAGGTTTAAACCACCTAAAGCTTTCCTTAATCTTTCTTAATATCCCAAGAATCAAAACAAGCTTTAAAACGAAAGAATTAACCAACTAAAGACCCACTTACCTTATACCATGCTTCACGGTTGAGAAGAGGAAGAAGAAGACTGAAGAATGCTCTGGACTCCTCTTCCTACGTGCTTATTACCCTTTATAAAGGGAAATAAAAATCTTCCCTGAAAAATTACCATAGTACCCTTAATATTTCCAAACTTAATCATTAAATCCAACATCAACTTTCTTCAATTAAATCCATGAACTTTTAACTTATTTCGAAATCGAGCACCTAGTTTACAAAATTTGCAATTTAGTCACTGACCCTGATTTGGGATGTTACACCAGAAAACTTCGGACTTCTGACACATTCTTTAGAACTCCCACTCTAAAATGGCTTTAATCTTTTGAGGATCCACTTGAATTCCTTCTACAGAAATCACATGTCCAAGGAAAGTCACTTCCTTCAACTAGAATTCACATTTTGTGAGTTTGGCATAAAGCTTCTTTTCTCTCAAAATCTGTAAAACAATATTTAAATGTGAATTATGCTCTTTGAATACACTAAAATATCATCGATGAACACCACTGCGAATCGATCCAAGTAGGGTTGAAATATTCTGTTCATAAGATCCATAAAAGTAGCTAGAGTATTTGTAAATCCAAACGACATTACGATAAACTCATAGTGACCATATCTCGTTCTGAATGTTGTCTTTGGAATATTTTTATCTTGAATCTTCAATTGATGATAACCAGAACGTAAATCAATTTTTGAAAACACTGACGCTCCCTTTAACTGATCAAATAAATCGTTAATTCTGGGGAGAGGATATTTGTTCTTGATGGTCACTTTATTAAGTTGCCTATAATAAAAACAAAGACGCATGGATCCATCATTCTTTTTAACAAACAAAAATGGAGCTCCCCATGGCGAGACACTCGATTTGATAAATCCTTTGTTCAATAATTCTTGTAATTGAATCTTTAATTCTTGTAACTCTTTTGGGGCCATTTTGTATGGTGACATGGCAATAGGTGCAGTTCCCGGCATTACTTCAATATGAAATTCTACCTCTCTATCTGGAGGCAAACCTGGTAACTCCGCAGGAAAAACGTCAGAAAACTCTCTGACTATAGGAATTTCTTCAATCCTATTCTCTTTTGCTCTCACATCCAGTACACTTGCAATAAACCCTTGGCATCCTTGTAGAAACAACTTCTTTGCCGACATCACGAATATTACATTAGCCAATGGGTTTCATCATTCACTAAATACAACAACTTCTACCCCTTCTGGACTTCTCAATGTTACTCTTTTCATTCTACAGTCAACATTAGCATAGTAACGATATAACCAGTCCATTCCCAGTATCACCTCAAATTCGTCAAAATGTAATTCCATCAGATTAGCAGGGAATTCAATTCCCTAAATCCGTATGGGACACCCTCGACACACCATATTGACTCTAGCACTACGTCCTAACGGATTAGTCACTATCACCTCATTGCTAATAACTTCTAACTGAATATTCAATTCTCTCACTAACTTACTACAAATGTAAGAATAAGTAGACCATGAATCAATCAATATAAAAACATTCTTGTCGTACAGTTGAAAGGTACCTGCTATAATCTCCGGGTCATCTCTATCCTCGCTAGTCTTGAGATTATATACCCGAGTTGTGGAACGTATCTCTTGTGGAGTCGAGGACTCTAACTGACTTTGATGAGTGTTCAGAATCGTTAATATATGTTCGTTATTTCTTCGATTTTGTGAAGTTATTGCTGCTGATTTGGTTGTGTTATATCTATTTTCGTGCAGGTCCTTACTTTCCAGAATTGGTGATAAAACGGGCGAATTCTGCATTTTTTATTATTATTTGGTCACGGCTGGAGACATGGGCACGACTCTGGGCACGACGCAGTCTGACATGGCAGTTTCTAGAAGGTCTAGTCAGCGGCGGTTTCTAGGAGACTTCGTCTGCACGCCTTCTGGAAGATTGACGAGCAGAGTTGCATTAGGAGACTAGTTTAAGTTTGAATTTAAATTTAAAAACAATTATCTTTTGTATTATTTTATTATTTTCGTTGCTTATCCTTTAGGCTTTGAGAGGCTATAAATACCCACTTAGGGTAAGCCTAAAATCATCATTCAGAATACATTCTTCTTTTCTCTCTAGTTTTTATTAAATCTTTTCTTTGTACTTTTCAAGTTTTGTTTTCATAAGCTGATAGCTGTCGTGATGATTCAATTCCAACGGGAGAATTGAAACGGTCCCTTAATATCTTCGAAATATCTCTCTCAATCTCTGCGCTTATTTTTCACAAATCAAAACAGTTTTCAAAATCAAAGATTGACTTTGGTCAAGAGGTTGTTCGATTAAAACGTGTAGGAGGAAGATTCGGCTTATAGAAAGCAATTCGACTTCCTGGGAACACACTTGGCGAGATAGCTTCGCCAAGAGGGAATTGAGATCGGAATTGACGGTTATAGAAACAACAATCCGTGTCGGTCGCCACGAACTTAAACGGTATTTGATCTACGACAATAGATGTTGTTAGAATCAATTACCGAAGCCGAAATCAAAGATTGCCTTGGGTATCCGGTATACAAGATAGAGTCACAAGGATAGCCCTTGTAGACAAAGTAACCGACGTGAATCCCGAAGAGAAAATATTATTCGATGATCAAAGGAAATTGAGTCAAAGCGAAGCTCGAGGCTATTTTTACAGTATTTATTATCTTATTTTTACTTCAATTGTTTTTATTTATTTAATCGCTTTTATTACCTTTCTACCAAAACCCCCCCATTTTTATTACTTTTCACGCCTGGCATAAATAAATCAGACAGAAATTTATAATTTTCTAAGTCCCTGTGGATTCGACCCTACTTCTCTACACTACGAATTTTCCTTTAATTATTATCCGAGAAGAAGGAATTTATTTTGACATCGAAACGACAGTTGTCAAATTGGCGCCGTTGCCGGGGACTTCGCCAAAGTTACTAATTTTTTGTTTGTTTCTGATTTATGACCAGGACTAATCCGGGCACATTAGTGGAGTACAACCCGGAGAACGAAGCTGAAGCTAGGAGACTCCACGCACAGACACTTCTGGCCAAGATTTTAAGAGATCTTTGTGAGAATTTTCGAATTTCTCATGAAGAATTTCTTAGATGGAAAAAAACGAATGAAGTTGAAGTGTTTGTCACGAAACCTGTAGTCTGAACCAGGTCGTCAAGCTAATGACGTTAAATAAAGCGCTTCATGGGAGGCAACCCATTGTTTTCAATTTCGTTATATTTATATTTATATTTTTTCTTTTATTTTTTTTCCGATTAAGCATATTTTATTTAATTTTGCAGGAATTTCAAACTTAAACAACGAAGAATTGAGAGATTATCGTCCGAACAATGCCAAATTCTACCCCTAGGAGCATGTAACGGTGCACGTTAACACACTTCTAAGGAGACCGGTCGACAGTAAATCCGGGGAGTACTCTGTTCCTTCTCTTGCACTTTAATTTTTTTTTTCGTTTTGAGGCAAAACGCTTTAAGTGAGGGGGAGTAGAGTGTAGGATTGAATTTCATTTCGCTTATCTTTATGCTTTGAATCTAGTATGTGTTGGTTGAATTGGTAGGAAATTTCATTAATTATCTTTGTCTTGTTGAAATTTTTTGGAATGCTATGCTTGCTTGGGAACACATAATTGTTTAGGTTAGGATATTCTTGATAGCGAATAGCATGAATTGTGATAAGCTGGTATTTTTGTGATATTCCATGATTTTTTTGGTTGAAATGTGATTATCTCAATGCATGAAAATAATTTAGTGAGATTTGAGCCTTTACGAGCATATCATTTTCGCTCTCATTTTGTTTGATTGAGTGTGTCGAATTTGACATTGGCATTCTAGAACCTACATGTTAAATACTGTCGAGATTACACATGAACATGATGCTTAAAAATGATTTGTGCACCTTAGGATTAACCATTCCGTTTCCCCACTAAATAGCCTACCCATGCATATTTTCCCTTAGTTAACCACTTTTGAGCCTATTTCCATTTCTTTGTTTCCACCATATTCATAAACCCGAGCCTTTTTATTTTATCCCTCTTTTCTACCTTTTTCAGGGCAAGTGAATAATTTTACCATTGTATTCTCCATCACAAAAAAAAATGTTGAAAAAAAAAATTATAGCAGTTCGAAAAAAAAACTGTTCGAAAAAAAAGACATGAAAGAAAAAATGGAAAACAAAACAACAAAAGTGTGAAAAAGAAAAAATGCATTTCGACGAGAAAATTGTTGTCTTTTTATCTTGTTGTGCTTAATGTTTTGATGGAGTTGAGATTATTATTTGTTAGTTCCTTGCCTTGAATTTTAGCCATATATTTAGCCTTTACCCCACCTTTACCTAAGCCACGTTACAACCAATAAAAGACCCTTTAATTTATGCATCTTGTTCTTATTAGTAGTGGATATTTGATTTACTTGCAGGCTTATGGTAATATCGTGTCGATTCTGACATTGAGCGTTTCTTTACCCCAAACACATTGAGTGATTTGAGTGAATCCCGGTAAGGTATTGAGTTATGAGCATTGAGATTTATGAATGAATGGATATTACAATTGCACTTGACTTGTTTCAATTGGTGATGTTCAGTTGATTGATTTCTTGACTTCAATAGTTATTGTGGTCTCTACCTTGCTTCCTTGAATATGAAACTTGACAAAGAACGTTTAATGAAGTTTTTGACTGATTTGGTTAATCATACTTAAGGACAAGCATGAGATAAGTGAGGGGGAATTTGATGAGTGTTCAGAATCGTTAATATCTGTTCGTTATTTCTTCGATTTTGTGAAGTTATTGCTGCTAATTTGGTTGTGTTATGTCTATTTTCGTGAAGGTCCTTACTTTCCAGAATTGGTGATAAAACGGGCGAATTCTGCATTTCTTTTATTATTTGGTCACGGCTGGAGACATGGGCACGACGCGGTCTGACATGGCAGTTTCTAGAAGGTCCAGTCAGCGGCGGTTTCTAGGAGACTTCGTCTGCACGCCTTCTGGAAGATTGACGAGCAGAGTTGCATTAGAAGACTAGTTTAAGTTTGAATTTAAATTTAAAAACAATTATCTTTTGTATTATTTTATTATTTTCTTTGCTTATCCTTTAGGCTTTGAGAGGCTATAAATACCCACTTGGGGTAAGCCTAAAATCATCATTCAGAATACATTCTTCTTTTCTCTCTAGTTTTTATTAAATCTTTTCTTTTTACTTTTCAAGTTTTGTTTTCATAAGCCGAGAGCTGTCACGATGATTCAATTCCAACGGGAGAATTGAAACGGTCCCTTAATATCTTCAGAATATCTCTCTCAATCTCTGCGCTTATTTTTCACAAATCAAAACAGTTTTCAAAATCAAAGATTGACTTTGGTCAAGAGGTTGTTGCGATTAAAACGTGTAGGAGGAAGATTCGGCTTATAGAAAGCAATTCGACTTCCTGGGAACACACTTGGCGAGATAGCTTCGCCAAGAGGGAATTGAGATCGGAATTGACGGTTATAGAAACAACAATCCGAGTCGGTCGCCACGAACTTAAACGGTATTTGATCTACGACAATAGATGTTGTTAGAATCAATTACCGAAGCCGGAATCAAAGATTGCCTTGGGTATCCGGTATACAAGATAGAGTCACAAGTATAGCCCTTGTAGACAAAGTAACCGACGTGAATCTCGAAGAGAAAATCTTATTCGATGATCTAAGGAAATTGAGTCAAAGCGAAGCTCGAGGCTATTTTTACAGTATTTATTTACAGTCTTTATTATCTTATTTTTACTTCAATTGTTTTTATTTATTTAATCGCTTTTATTACCTTTCTACCAAAACCCCCCCTTTTTATTACTTTTCACGCCTGTCATAAATAAATCAGACAGAAATTTATAATTTTCTAAGTCCCTGTGGATTCGACCCTACTTCTCTACGCTACGAATTTTCCTTTAATTATTATCCGAGAAGAAGGAATTTATTTTGACATCGAAATGACAGTTGTCAGACTTCTTACTCTACCTCTACCTCTTCCCCTCAGAATAACCGAGGCATACCTCTCTAGTTGTATCGATTCACCAGCTATCATAGGACAATCCCAAACAAAATGTCAGGTGTCTCCACATTTAAAACAAGCTGTAGAAATCATTCTACATATCCCTGAATGGTTCCTTCCATAATATGGACATTGTCTGACTTGGCTCGGGTTAGATCTCCCAGCTCCAGATCCCACTGACTGTGTCTGTCGACCCCTCATCTGATATGATCCCCTTGCAGAAGATGCAACTGACTTTGATCTCGCTTGGGGTCGAAAACTCATATCTCTACCATTTTTTTATGGTACAACACTCGATGATGCGCGATCTTTTCGAAGTCTGAGCTTGGGAATCTCCGAACCTCTCATTCTGAGCTCTTTCCAGAGCTTTAGCACGGTTCACCACTTCTTGAAATGAGGATAGATTTAACACAATTAACATTTCCTTCAGTCTAGGATGTAAACCTTCCACGAACCAATCACAAACATTCTTTTCTGTATGAATAAGTTCAACAGCAAAGCGACTCAACTTGTTGAATTCACACTCGTATTCATAAACTGTACGGTTCTATTGCTTCAGATTCATGAACTCTTGTTTCATTTGTCGGATGGACTGATCTCCGATGTATTTATGCTTGAATTCCTCTAAGAACAAGGACCAGGTTACTTGAGTTACTTGATCATCAGACATTCTCAATGTAACATTGGTCCATCAAATCCTTGTTTGCCCTCTCAACAAGGAAACCAATCCATCAATCTTATCAGCATCAGAACAATGAAGTCCCTCAAGCATGATTTTCACGTCATTAAGCCAAAGGTCCGCAGTAACAGGACCTTCTTTAGCTTCACCTCTAAACTCTGATGCTCCTAAACCCTTCAACTCTTTTGCAATAATCATTCTTGGAAGTTGAAGTAACAGAAGGTTGGAAACGCGCCAAAATCGAGTCCAGTGTTCTGAAGAACACATTTTGATCACTCACAGGCACTCCAGAGGGTTCCTGATCTTTACTCTGCCTGGCCAGGGCAGGTGAATTGCTACTTTCAGCGGGCCTATCAACTCCCGCTTCACTTTTAGAGCTACCATGTCCAGACATCTATAAAAACATACACATATCATTATATTAGCAAACCAACATACTTACTATTCTATCAGATCAAAAGTTTTCACTATTTTGTTAGCATGTATACATTATACGACACTTTAGACTTCGATTTATGCTGAGAATTGACTAAACCGTAGCTCTGATACCATTAAATGTAATACCCCAACCCGTATCTGACCCGAATACGAGTCTGAGGTGTCACATTAACTTTTCAAACTTTGACTCTTGACAAAATTCAAGGAAAATTTAAAACTTTCATTAAAATAAAAGTGGTTTATTTACATGAATTGGCCAAAACAACCTAAAATCGATTAGAGCATTCATAACTGACCATTTTCTTACATGCCAACACTATACACGGCAAAAGACATACTTTATCTATTACTTCTGATCTGATCTTCTAGCAGTGCTCCTGTTCTTGTCACCCTATTTCCGCTCTTCATGATTTTTGATACCTACGAGTAAATCACTTACACGCTAAGTCACATACTTAGTGAGGCATAAATAAACATATAACAATAATATCACGAACATATATTTCTATCAATCCACTAGGACATTGCTATGCACATGTAAATACCACATTATGACATATAAGTAGGATATGCATGAATAAACAATCATATTTCATAAGAATTTCTTTTAGTTTATCTTTGGATTGCCCATGTACATTATTGAGAACAGAAGGTACGCGAGTACACTGAGGTTGTGCACAATGTTGTCACCACAACTCGAATAAAATCCCACTAGGGGCACTGAATATTTATCCCGAATGATGACTATATCCCGAAGGACCACTGATTGTTCTGAAGAACCACTATGTCCCGAAGGACCACTGATAATCCCTCGACTCTTGGCATGCCAATTATACCTATAGCTCTCATATTAAATAACATGGTCTTAATTATAATTACATTTCTCATTTCACTTCTCTTTCATCACTGTCCATGTAAACACATAAGCCACTTCATATGATCATTTCCATTATTTCACATACCTGGAAGGATTCTCTGATAATTGCATTCATTCATATAATATCATGTATGAAAAATGCATGGAATCATTATAACGTTAACACATATATATGTATGTATGTGCATGAATATGGAATCATAAATTCAATGATAAGAGATAGTATGTGCATGAATATGGAATCATAAATTCAATGATAAGAGATAGACTTATCGTAAGCCTTGTCTCAATTCCATTTCATCTAAGATATGCACTCACCTTAGCCTTGCTTTGACTTGATTCTAATCCTTCGATTGTTTCGGAAAGAGATTATGTTCTAAATCTACATAGTAATACATTGATACACATCAGTATATTAATTGATATATTCTAAACTATCACTCCTTAGGATAAAAAGAAAGTTATTTTCATCTTTTAATGAAGGTATGCATCGATGCACTACACCATGTATCGATGCATCCCTTGACGGGTGCATCGATGCTCTATATATGCATCGATACATAAATCTCATTCGATGTTTATATTTTAAGAGGGTGCATCGATGTACTCCTTATGCATCGATGCACTCCTTATGCATCGATGCACTAATTGCATTCGATGTTCATTTATTTGAGAGTGCATCGGTACACATTGAATGTGTATCGATGCACACAACCCATAAATTGTATTTTAAGCTCGAAAATCATCAATTCTTCACTTAATTCTTCTATTTTAAACCCCTATCATGTCATTAAACCCAACCGTCATTACTTAAACCAACTTATATCCATGAAAATCATCTTTAACCTCAAAATCCTATCCCTCATATGTAATTCAAGAATCATACTCAAATTTCAGTATGTTCTAAATACAATTCTAACACTTCATATTCCTTAATTAGCATGATGACAAGTCAAATTTAACTTCAAATTCAACTTATCAACTCTTTTCCATAAATTCATTTAAAAACCCATTTTCTTTAATCTCTTATAACTTCTTCATCTTTTGATTATAAGACAACTTAAGCTTTCCTTAAGCTTAGTTATCATCTAATGATCAAAACCTAACTTTTAATTTAACAAATAGCCAACTAATCAGAAAACTCACCTTTGCTCAAGCTTGGTTCACGATGGAGAGAAAGGAGAAGGATGAAGAGAACTCTGGAAACTTTGTTTCCTCTCCCCCTCATTTCTCACGTGTATATATCTCATCCTTATCACCTTTTAATTTATTTATTGGTCAAATAACCATTTTGCCCTTTAATTCACTTAATAATTACTAACAATCCTTCCAGATAAATCATTAAACTATTCAATCATCCTACTTTAATCACCAAATTTTGAAGTTTTACAATTTAGTCACTAACCCATATTTTGGGATGTTACAATCGGTCTTTCCTTCAAACATCTCGGCACCATCAATCCAAAGAGCACACATTGGTTTGATCAACGTTGTGATCTACCATTGGGGAGAAGAATCGACTTGTAGCAAATTTAACTCACTCGAAACAAACTTAGCGACACTCAACTAAGGGAAATCAAGAACTGGTTCGATTCTCATCGAGATACCATAATCCAAGCACGAGCTTTTACAGCAGTAAAGAAAGAATTGATGTTAACATCGATAGTCGTTATTAATCCAAACAAGGATTAAATTCCAATGATTGGCTCTGGAAATTAGTTTACTAGAGATAAGAGCAGGTTACAAGGGTTGGGCCTTGTAGACTGTAACCGACAAGAATCCGAAGTAAAATATATTTATATGATCGAGACGAATTGAGGCGAAGCGAAACTGGAGGTTATTTCTCATCATAATTATTTTCAATATTTTATTATTCTTGCATTCTTTATTTAGTTATTTATTTTCAATTTATTTTACTTTGTTAAACCCATTCTTATTTTTACTGATTTTTTTTGTTAAAGATCAATTTAAATCAAGATTAAAAATTTCTGATTCTCTATGGATCGACTCATCCTTTCTTGTTCTATGTTTATAGCTTATTTATCTGAGAAAAATAACTTATTTATTTGACAATTACGACGCTTGCCCAATTGGCATCGTTGGAGGGGATTTCGAAAAATTATTGATTAAAATTTGTTTTGATTTATGACCATGAAGAATCCAACTGAACTAGTACATTACGATCCTAAAATCGAAGCACACGCTCGAAAATTAAACGTACGCACCTGAGGAGAAAAAGGTGACAACTACAATCCGAATAAAAAATACCTTATAATACCGAAACATACCTTGAAATCAACGAAGAAACAATTCCAATAGGTGAACAAACAATCTAATATCTAGTTGCAACACCTACCGAACAACAACCATTATGCATAGAATTCCCTCAAACCAAACTAAGATTTGAGCTGAAAATAGGTTCAATTCATCTTCTATCTACTTTCCATGGATTGCCCAGCGAAAATCCTCACAAGCATCTTACTGAATTTCACATGGTTTGCTCTAGCATGAAACCATATGGAGTATATAAGGATCATATTAAACTTCGCGCTTTTCCTTTTTCCTTAGCCGATTTAGCTAAAGATTGACTATTTTATTTACCTCTTAATTCTGTTAATACTTGGACTGATATGACTTGTCTTTTTCTTGACAGGTTCTTCCCTGCGACAAAATCAAGTAAAATAAGAAGAAATATCTTAGGAGTGCAACAAAAAGATGGATAATCATTATACAACTATTGGGAATGATTTAAGAAACTCTGCGCTAGCTATCCACAACATGGACTTTCAGAGAAAACACTCCTTCAATACTTCTACGAAGGCCTACTTCCCTTGGAGATGAAGTTGATTGTCGCAGCTAGTGGAGGGGCACTCATTAATAAGACTCCAAAAACTTAATCTCTACCATGGCCATTAATTTTCAACAGTTTGGATCTTCTAGTGAACATACTCGATGGATTTACGAGATAAGCATATTTGTTTTTGGAAAATAAAATTGATAAATTAGTTGATATTGTTCAATCTCTTGTTGCAGGCAAAACAGGTACCGTTAGACTTTGCAAAATATGCATAATACTGGACCGTTGCGTGTTCTTAAGGAGAGGAATGACTTGATTCTGTAGTGGGATGTGTTTATAAAGGCACCACCAAAGATAATGGGCTACATCCAAACCTTGGCTACGGGAAGAAGTTTCAAGATGGGAGGTTCCCATTACTTGAAATAGAGGTAACATGGTTGTACCTCGGTAAGATCGCGATAAAGTAGAAGAGACACGATAGTGGGTTAAGAGGACTTCCAAGTCTGTTATAGGTAGTTTGGTCCAAGATGGTGAGGTGTACATAGTTGTGGCATCGGTTGATGAAGAGAATCCTCTTGAGAAGAAAGAAAGTGTTAAATGAAAACGGAATGTCCCAATTACTTCATTGACGACTCTAGAGAACACTATTGGAAACATTCAGATTTCGGCAGGTCTAGCATCCCAAGCTAATCAAAAGCCATGAAACACTTGAATTGGAACGTCCGAAGATTAGGTAAGCCTCGGACTCGTCGTCTCCGGTACATGCTAACAGACATAAACCCATTTGTATTTTTTTCATGGAAGCAAAGTTACAAAGTTCACGTATGCTTAAGGTTAGGTCTTCGTCTGGTTTTTTTAATGTCATTGAAGTGGATCCCCAAGGTACGAAGAGGTCTTTTCTGGCTTAGAAGCAGCATTGTGATGTAACTTTACATTCGTATTCTGGTTCGTATATTGATGTGTTGATCACTAACGATTTGAATGGATTTTGCTGGATAGACTGATTGATAGTCCAAAAATTCCATGTATTCTTATTGGTGACTTCAACGAGATTATGTTTTCTTTTGAGAAAGAAAAAGGATTAGTCCCTAGTGAGAGGCAGATGAATGTCTTCTGAGATGTGATTGAGGTATGTGGATTATCAGATGTGGGTTTATCGAGACCGTGGTTTACATGAGAGTAAGGGAATCAAGCCGATAACAACATTCGAGAACGGTTGGATTGAGGTTTAGTGAACAAAGTATGGTGGCAAATGTTCTTGGATTTCTTCATGTAACATCTTTTACATGATTTCTCGAATTGTTGCCCGTTTCATATGAATACAATGGCTTGAGGGACATCTGTTCAAAGATGGCATTTTAAATTTGAGGCGTCTTGGCTTCTTGAAGATTCTTTTGAAGACAAAATAGTACGATTGTGGAGCCATGTTGATGGTTTGGTTTCGGATAAACTCAATTTTGAGAGTCACTGGTTAGATGTTTATTTTAAGAATATTTGTCTTGTGAAACGAATTACGACTGACCATCTTAATAGGAGATAATCGCAGTTACTCCGACGGATGAAGTTCGGGGGGAAATAGTCGATTCAAAATTGTATATTAATCTAGAGGCTGACAAGAAAGAATTGTACTAACAATACGTCATAATTCATAGATTTACGTCACAAAGAAAGCACAAAAAAAATTTCTTGAAGTCTGATGAGGTTCACCACATTGATTATAAGACGAGTTTTAAGAAGCTAGTCAGAGAGTATTTTTGAACCATTTTGCTTCTTTTACTACTACGATTGATAGTAGATTTTAGAGGAGCTCACCCCGTGTGTGACGACTGATATGAACTCCGCTTTGTTACGTAATTTCACTTTTGAGGAGGTTTTCCATGTTGTGAAGTCTCTGTGTCCTTTGAAGGCTTCTGGAGAGGATGGTCTAGGTGCTCTTTTTTATCAAAGGTTCTGGCGAGTGATAGGTTCCGAAGTGGCTTAGTTTTGTATCAGACTTCTATAGGGTCGTTTTGACATGAGATCTATAAATCGTAAGCACATTGTTCTTATCCTGAAAGTGGACAATTTGGTTCGTTTATGTCAATTATATCGTCCCATTAGTTTGTGTAATGTTCTCTTTTAAGATTGTATCCAAAATGGTGGTGAGTCGAATGCAGTCTTATCTCCACGTATGTATAGACGAGGCTGAGAGCGCGTTTGTTCTGGGAGGTTGATCACGAATAATATTATTACCTTTAGGCGGTTGTGGGAAAAATAGGGTTCTTTGCAGAATGGATTGCAATCATTCAACGATGTGTTTGCACAGTGTCTTACATAATCATCATTAATGGAATTGTGGGGTATAGTTTTGAGTCGCAACGTGGACTTCGTCAGGGAGATCCTCTCATCCCTTACATTTTCCTTGTATGCAGTGAAGGTGTCTCGTTTTTGTTTCGAAGATCAAAATTGTTGGGGGAGTTTAAGAGAGTTCGAATAAATAATAGTGCGCCTATTATAACCCATTTGTTTTTTTCTTGACAATAGTCTTATCTTCGACGAAGCAACAACTCATGTAGCTTCTCAAATAAAGGATATCTTGACATTATATGTGATGCAGAGGGATCCGAGATAGATGATGCTGAGCTGTCAGATTGCACCTTGATGGCGCTGAGATACCATGAATTGGCAGATCAGCGCAAAGGCGAAAATTGATTGTGACATGTTCCTCATTGGGGTCGTTTTGAGTATGTTTCAGTATTTTAGCCATAACTTTGGCTACAAGTGTCAGAATCGCGCATAAGATCCCAATCCGGAAAGCTCTTTTCGACGCGCACGCTCTCCACATTGAGCTACGCTCCACGTGGCCTTTTTTTCAACCTCAAATTCTGCCGTTTTCCCCTCCGAATCACTAGAATTATATATTTTTTACTATTTATGGTAATATTTCGATAGTCAATTAGGAAGTCAATTTAAATTCGATTTAGGCCGGATTTTTTGGAGATTGCTTATTTTATTTCGAATTTCAATTTAGAGTGATTTTTGGGATTTTGCTATTTTTGGCAAAATTCGAATAAAGACGATTTTTGGCTATAACAGTCCGGCTTATGGACTGATTTTGACATTATTTGATTTGATAATATTTTATTAAACCCTAGAGACTTTTTTCTCTGGATTTTTTTGGGCGAATTTTCTCTTGTGAATCATCTGTTGGAACGCTTGCAAGATAATCATTATTCTGTCTGGCGTTAATATGGTAGTTCGTCAGGTTAGGTTATAATTTTTACAAGTCTGGTATTTTTTTTAGTTTAAATGTTATTGATGAGAACAAACGGGATTAGATGTGGCGAATGAAACTAATCTAGAGAAATACGTAGGACTCATAACACTCTTCGGTCGGAACAAATGTGGTGCGTTTGCACTGCTGAAGGATAAATTTCAGAGTCGAATACGTGGTTGGTAGGTGATTGCCCTTTCCTATGGTGGCAAACAGGTGTTCATTAAATCTATTTTACAAATCATTTTTCTTTGTGCGATGAACTGTTTTCTCCTCCCTAAAAGTATTTGTAAGAAGACTGAGGAGATTATTGGTCGTTTTTGTGGCAGAAATCTGAAGGAAGACGTGGGATTCATTGGTGTTCCTAGGATGACTTGTGTCAACTGAAGGAGAATGGTGGTTTGGAATTCAGAGATGTCTAAGTTCAATGTTGCTCTTTTGGCCAAGCAAGGGTGGCGGTTGTTCTCGAACCCATCTTCCCTGGTAGGTCGCCTGCTGCAGACGAAGTATTTCCCTTCAAGTAATTTCCTAAATTTAAATCTCGAGACGACTCTTTACATTTGGCGAAGTATTTAGAGCGTCAAAGGTCTATTATTGAGAGGGTTGCGTGGAAAGTGGGTCTAGGGTCTTTCATATCTATATGGAATGACTATTGGCTCCCAAGTGTTTTTCCAAGAAGAGTGGAATCTGACCACAACGACTTAGTTGAATCTGTGGCAAATTTAATCCATGCGGATACAAGGCTGTGGAAAGAAGGTCTAATACCAAAGTTTTTTAGTGAGTATAAAGCTGAGTTGATACTGAGTATTCCGATTTCAAGATTTGTCCAACAGCATTGCTTGGTTTGGAGCGGTAAAAAAATCGAGAGTGTTTGCGTTCGAAGTGGCTATCTTTTGCTAATGGAGGTATCAGAATTGGAACATTTGAGTAAAGCCATTTTCAATCAATTATGCGCATGTGTATGTCCATGGAAAATGAAATTGAAAGTTTGGCATTTTACTCGTAATTTCGTTCCTATTAGGCAGAATCTCCATACAAAGCGCATTACAAGTAATCCTTAGTGTGTGCAATGTAGGGCCTGGTGGAATCCGGAGTTCATATCATTCGAGACTGTAAGTTAGCTAATTTAGTTTGGTTTGCTCTGTGTTACAATTGGCTTGTTGTGTCGGGTGATCATTTTTTGATTGGTTTAGTTGGCTCTTTAATAACATTACCAAGCATACAGAAAATTGTAGTACTGTTTGGGCGTTGTGGTTTGCAAGAAATAAGCTAATTCACGAAGGCACATAAATGCGGGTTGAAGAGATCGTTACCTTATTTCGAACGCAATGCTTGGACTTCATAATAGCCAACGCCATTCTTCGAGGTCCCCATGTGCAATCTACTGTCCGATAGATTCCCCTCATCCCTCCGGGTTTCAAAGTCAATTTTGATGCGAGTTACATACAATCACAAAATCAAGTGTGCTGGGTAGGGGTGTGCAAAAAAAATCTGATCCGACTAATCCGATCCATTGATCCGATCCAAAAATTCGGATATCCAATCCGTTTTTCAATTTTCGAATAGTTCAGATCGGGTATCCGAAATTTTTTCTGGATTATCGTATCGGATACGGATCGATAAAAAACATGTTCGAATTATCCAAAAACCTGAAAACAATTTGGGCTATATTCGACCCAAAGTTGTTTATGTCTGTACTCCACACCGACCCAGAGCTGTTTGTACCCTCGTTTCCCTATTTTTTGTCGTCCCCTTCCCCTCGTTATCTGTCTTAGAATTTATCGGCGCCCTTCAAAGCATTTCCCTTTCGAGATTTTAGTTGCTGCTACCAATAATTTCCACTATCATCAGAAGTTTGATGAAAGTTGTTTTGGATCTGTCTATAGGGTAAGATCTAACCAGTGAAACTCTTGTTTGGTTGCCCAGAAAATGGAGGGATAATTTTTGCTAAAGTTGGTTTGCCCTTTGATTCGCTGAATAGTTATAGATTCTTTAAAGGACGATTTTTTCTACTACTTTTTAGGCATTTAAAGTTTTAACTTTTGCATATAAAAAGCATGATGAACAACAAATACTGCAAATGTCTCTATTTCCCCCTTGAGATTTGTCTAATCTCAAATACTATAATTTTATTTTCTCGAAAGTTTGGTGCTTGCAACAAATCTTAATTTGGTTTCAGTTTAATTAATTGTGTTGAAATCTTTTATATTTCCAAAGTTCCTTGTTT
Organism: Hibiscus syriacus; assembly: GCF_006381635.1. Lineage (NCBI taxonomy): Eukaryota > Viridiplantae > Streptophyta > Magnoliopsida > Malvales > Malvaceae > Hibiscus > Hibiscus syriacus. Next base: position 2,036,062 of record NW_024063307.1, on the reverse strand, counting down.
AATGGATTCTGATTAGTGAGAATAATGATTTCACTGTCAATATGTCTTTATGGTTAGCTGATTCGAATGATTCTTGTTTCTGGTTTCGTCAAACTTGTATTACCTGTAATGTTTGAGAAACAATAATCAATTCACATGGAAGTCTTTTGATGCTGCATATAAACTTAACTTTATTCATGTATTGTCCTTATTCTAGTCTTTGAAAATTTTGGACAATTTTGTTGTTAGTTCAATTGGTTCATTAAACCTTCCTTATTTTTCTAGTTGTTAGAACTTTGACCAAGCTTTACAATATTTTTGCTCTTAAGTTGTTTTCTGGTTTCAAAATGCTGGTTTCTCTTCTGGTATACGAGTTCGTCACCAACAAGAGTCTAGACAAGCTTCTTTTCAGTAAGTTGTCGTAATTTCTGTGCGATTATCAACCTTTTAAAAATTATACGATCTTCGGGTTCATTGCCGACCTAGAGCTGTTTGTACCCTCATAGATGGATGGACCAAGTGTTCCATGTTTTCCAAGCAGTTAAACTTGCATATCATAGCTAACAGTGTTGTAAACAGATTGTACTGATTTTTGCATATTTTCCCTCTCAACATTTAAAGATGACGAGCCAAAACCCTAACCAATCTCCATTTCAATCTCATGTAAGGGATACATTTTTTGGATAAATAACGAAACAAACTAATCTAGTAAACTAATTTATAAAAAATGAAATATAATGCATACTTTGTAATAAATTTTATTGTTTGTTTACAAAATATGTCATCTTTTTTATGAGAATGAAGATTTTAATTCCGTATTTGTTGACTCGATGATGGAGTCTGATGAGGAGGGAATATAAAATTCAGCAGCAAAAAAAAACTTTTCTTGATAAAAATACTAGAAAGAGGAAGAGAAAGTCCAAGTGGTAGAGTCATTTTTCAGTTGATGAGGAGGATCTCACTTTTGCTTCCTGTAAGTATTGTCAAAAACTTATAAGTTGTAAAACCAAAAATGGCACTACACTGTAGCAAATCACATTAGTAGGTGCAAAAAATATCCTCCAAATTTAGATAATAAACAAAAATTGATTGATTTTGAAAGTGAAACATTGGTAAATGAAGATGGAAGTACTGAAATAGTTAGTGTTCTAAAATGCTAGAAATTTGATCATGATTTGTGTAGGAATAAGCTTGCTAAAATGCTTATTGTTGATGAATTGCATTTTGCGTTTGTCGAACGTGAAGGTTTCATTGAATTCTGCAAGGCTTTAAATCATCTCTTTAAGCTTCTTTCTCGTACAACTGCCACTAGAGATTGTTATGCTCTTTTCATTGAACAAAAAAATGAGTTGAAAAAGACTTTTAAGAACTTACATTCTAGGGTTTATCTAACCACAAACACTTGGACATCAGGTCAAAATTTAAGCTATATGTGTTTGATAGCCCATTTTATTGATGATGAATGGAATTTGCATAAGAGGATAATTAATTTTTGTCCAATTGCTGGTCATTCCGGACAACTTATTGGCAGAGCTGTTGAAAAATGCTTGATTGAATGGGGTTTGAAAAACATTATGACTGTAACCGTAGACAATGCTAGCTCAAATGATTTAGCAATTGAATACTTGAGAAGAAGACTTACCATTTGGGAGTCTAGTTTATTGGAGGGTCGATATATACATATGAGATATGCGTCCCACATTTTGAATTTGATTGTGAAAGAGGGATTGAAAGAACTTGATTTGTCCATTATGAAAGTTCGAACTCTTTTGAGATATGTTAGATCTTCTCCCACTAGACTTCAAAAATTTAAAACTTGCATAGAAGAAGAGAAAGAGGATAACAAAAGTCTTGTTACTTTAGATGTTGAGACTAGATGGAATTCAACTTTCCTAATGCTCGAATCTGCTATCAAGTTTAAAAAAGCATTTGCTAGTTAATACATGAAAGACTCTTCTTGTTTCAAGGAACTTAGAAAGGTTGGTGGTGGACCCATTGAAGATGATTGGAAGAGAGTGAGTAGTTTTTACCTTTCTTGAGCATTTTTTATGATGCAACATTGAGGTTATATGGTTCTCGTTATATGAATTGCAACCACTATGCACACGAGATTTACGAGACTAGATTAATGATTTCCAACATAAGTGATTATGATGAGGGTATTAAGAAAATGCAACCCAAATGATGTCTAAGTATGAAAAGTATAATAGGAACATTGATAATATCAATATTATGATGTTTGTAGTTGTGATCCTTGACCCTAGGCACAAGTTGAATTATGTTAATTGGATTGTGCATGATTATTATGATGAAACACAAGCCACTCTTTTGTGCCTCAAAATTAAGATGGTTTTGCAATCTTTATTTGACTCATATGATTCTTCAATGTCTCCTTCAAAGAAAAATGATATGTCTTCCTCCACTTCTACTTCTTCATCTAATTTCACTCAAGGTGGGACTCAAAGTGGAGGTAAGATTGATCTTCAACAACTTATGACTTCAAAATTTCAAAGGGATACGGGTTGTTTGTTAACTAGTTCCAAAACAAATGAGTTGGAGAAGTATTTAGAAGATGCTTGTGAGTTTCATATTTCAAATTTTGATATCCTACAATGGTGGAAAGATCGACCAAAAAGATATTTGATTCTTCATAGGATGGCTAAAGATATACTTGCCATACCTATCTCGACTGTAGCTTCTGAGTCGGCTTTTAGTACGGGGGGTCGCGTCCTTGATTCTTTTTGCACTTCATTGACTCCAAAAATGATTGAATCACTTTTTTTCACTCAAGATTGGTTACGCACCTCTCGGTCACCTATTCTAATAGAGGAAAGTTTAATTGCATTGAAAGAGTTAGAGAAAGGTAAATTTATTTTTACTTTTGATTGCTTCTTTTTTTTGTTTATTCAATATTTAAAATTTAAACATAAATGTATATTTTAATCTTTTTTATTTTATTTCGTGTGATGTAGCCATGAAGGATCTAACTTTAGAGCAACCAGAGATCATAATTGACGAGACAATTAATACTTTGGATGATTTGTAAAATTTGTACCTTGACATTTTGAAGTACTTAATGATCCTACTATCTCTTTTATTATGTTGTTAAGACTTGATACTCTTGTGTTGTATTTTATTTTGAACATCTTGTGTTGATGAGATTTGATACTCTTGTGTGGTATTTTTAATATGAACATCTTGTGTTGATTTGAGACTTGATACTCTTATGTAATATTTTTATTTTTCACATCTTATGTTGGTTTATTGTTGTTGATTCAATCGAAAGGATGAAATAACCAAGATGAGGGGTCTTGTTTCCCACTTGAATTGTTGCTAGGAGCCTTGTAGTATCGATACTATACCACTTGGTATCGATACTTCATGCATAAAATTCAAAATTCGACCGTTGGAAAACAATGGTATCGATACTGTCAAAGGAGTATCAATACTACTATATAGAGTAGTATCTCGATACCATTTTGAGGTTATGTTTTCATGGTATCATTATTACCTTAGCAATATCGGTACTACTTTGTTAAAAACTTAAAATTGATTTTTTGAAGAAAAAAATCAGATTTGGATCCGGATATTTGGATATCTGATCCGAAATTTTGGATATCCGAGATTTTTTCGGATCGGATACGGATCATTACTTTAGGTATCCGAAATTTTTGGATATCCAAAAATTCAGATCGAATAAAATTCGATATCTGATAATGCACACAGCTAACTCTATATAGTAGTATCGATACTCCTTTGACAGTATCAATATCGTTGTTTTGCAACGGTCGAATTTTTGAATTTTATGCAAGATATCAACATTTTTGAATTTTTGAATTTTTGAATTTTTGAATAGGGTATCTTTTTGGTTGATCTTTCCACCAATGTAGGATATCAAAATTTGAAACATGAGACTCACAAGCATCTTCTAAATACTTCTCCAACTCATTTTTGTTGGCACTAGTTAACAAACAACCCGTATCTCTTTGAAAGTTTGAAGCCATAAGTTGTTGAAGATCAATCTTATCTCCACTTTGAGTCCCACCTTGAGTGAAATTAGATAAAGAGGTAGAAGTGGAGGAAAACATATCACTTGTCTTTGAAGGAGGCATTGAAGAAGCATATGAGTCAAATAAAGATTGCAAAACCATCTTAATTTTGAGGCACAAAAGAGTGGCTTGTGTTTCATCACAAGAATCATGGACAATCCAATTAACATAATTCAAGCCTAGGGTCAAGGATCACAACCACAAACATCATAATATTGATATTATCAATGTTCCCATAATACTTTTCATACTTAGACATCATTTGGGCTGCCATTTTCTTAATACCCTCATCATCAATGTTGGAAATCATTAATCTAGTTCCGTAAATCTCGTGTGCATAATGGTTACAAGTCACATAACGAGAACCAGATAACCTCAATGTTGCATCATAAAAAATGCTCAAGAAAGGTAAAAAAATTACTCACCCTCTTCTAATCATCTTTAATGGGACCACCACCAACCTTTTTAAGTTCCTTGAAATAAGAAGAGTCTTTCATGTATAAACTAGCAAATGCCTTTTTAAACTTGATAGCAGATTAAAGCATTAGGAAAGTTGAATTCCATCTAGTCTCAACATCTAAAGTAACAAGACTTTTGTTATCCTCTTTCTCCTCTTCTATGCAAGTTTTAAATTTTTGAAGTCTAGTGGGAGAAGATCTAACATATCTCACAAGAGTTCGAACTTTTATAATGGACAAATCAAGTTCTTTTAAACCATCTTTCACAATCAAATTCAAAATATGGGACGCACATCTCATATGTAAATATTAACCCTCCAATAAACTAGACTCCCAAATGATAAGTTTTCTTCTCAAGTATTCAATTGCTAAATCATTTAAGCTAACATTGTCTACGGTTACAGTCATAATGTTTTTCAAACCTCATTCAATCAAGAATTTTACAACAGCTCTTCCAATAAGTTGTCCGGAATGACCAACAATTAGACAAAAAATAATTATCATCTTATGCAAATTCCATTCATCATCAATAAAATGGGTTATCAAACACATATAGCTTAAATTTTGACCTGATGTCTAAGTGTTTGTGGTTAGACAAACCCTAGAATGTAAGTTCTTAAAAGTCTTTTTCAACTCATTTCTTTGTTCAATAAAAAGATCATAACAATCTCTAGTGGCAGTTGTACGAGAATGAATCTTAAAGAGAGGATTTAAAGCCTTGCAGAATTCAATGAAACCTTCACGTTCGACAAAAGCAAAAGGTAATTCATCCACAATAAGCATTTTAGCGAGCTTTTTCCTACACAAATCATGATCAAATTTCCAACATTTTGGAACACTAACTATTTCAGTACTTCCATCTTCATTTACCAACGTTTCACTTTCAAAATCAATCAATTTTTGTTTCTTATCCAAATTTCGAGGAAATTTTTTGCACCTACTAATGTGATTTGCTAAAGGTGTAGTGTCATTTTTGGTTTTACAACCAATAAGTTTTTGACAATACTTACAGGAAGCAAAAGTGGGATCCTCCTCATCAACTAAAAAATGACTCCACCACTTGGACTTTCTCTTCCTCTTTTCAGTATTTTTATCGAGAAATCTTTTTTTTTTGCTACTGAATTTTGTCTTCCTTTCCCTCCACATCAGACTCCATCATCGAGTTAACAAATACAAAATTAAAATCTACATTCTCATCAAAAGATGACAAATACTATAAACAAGCAATAAAATATATTATAAAATGTATGCATTATATTTCAGTTTTTATAAATTAGTTTACTACATCAGTTTGTTTTGTTATTTACCCAAACAAATATAGCCCTTACATGAGATTGAAATGGAGATTAGTTAGGGTTTTGGCTCGTCATCTTCAAATGTTGAGTGGAAGAATCTACAAAATCAATACAATCTGATTACAACACTGTTAGCTATGATATGCAAGTTTAACTACTTGGAAAACATGGAACACTTGGTTCATCCATCTATGAGGTACAAAAAATGAGGGTACAAACAGCTCTGGGTCGGCAATGAACCGGAATATAGTATAATTTTTAAAAGGTTGATAACCGCAAATAAATTACGGCAACTTACTGAAAAAAAGCTTGTCTAGACTCTCGTTGGTGACGAACTCGTACACCAGAAGAGAAACCAACATTTTGAAACCAGAAAACAACTTAAGAGTAAAAATATTGTAAAGCTTTGTCAAAGTTCTAACAACTAGAAAAGTAAGAAAGGTTTAATGAACCAACTGAACTAACAACAAAATTGTCCAAAATATTCAAATACTAGAATAAGGACAATACAAGAATAAAGTTAAGTTTATATGCAGCATCAAAAGACTTCCATGTGCATTGATTATTGTTTCTCAAACATTACAGGTAATATAAGTTTGACAAAACCAGAAACAAGAATCATTCGAATCAACTAACCATAAAGACATATTGACAGTGAAATCATTATTCTCACTAATCATAATTCATTAAACAAGGAACTCTGAACATAAACGATTTCAACACAATTCGTTAAACCGAAACCAAATTAAGATTTGTTGCAAGAACTAAACTTTTCAAGAAAATAAAATTACAGTATTTGAGATTAAACAAATCTCAAGGGGAAATGGAGGTATTTGCAGTATTTGTTGTTCATCATGCTTTTTATATACAAAAGTTGAAACTTTGAATACCTAAAAAGTAGTAGAAAAATCGTCCTTTAAAGAATCTATAACTATTCAACGAATCGAATGGCAAACAAAGTTCAGCAAAAGTTATCCCTATATTTTTTAGGCAACTAAACAAGAGTTTAAGTAGTTAGATCTTACCCTATAGACAGATCCAAAATAACCTTCACTGAGCTTCTGATGATGGTGGAAATTGTTGGTAGCAGCAACTAAAATATCGAAAGGGAAATTCTTTGAAGGGCGTCGAAAAATTCTAAGACAAAAAACGAGGGGAAGGGGACGACGAAAAACAGGGAAATGAGGGTACAAACAACTTTGGGTCGGCGTGGAATACAGACAGAAACAACTCTAGGTCGAATATAACCCAAATTTTTTTCGAGTTTTCGGATAGTCCGAACATGATTTTTTATCGATCCGTATCCGATCCGATAATCGGGAAAAAATTTCGGATACCCGATCCGAACTATTCAAAAATTGAAAAACAGATCAGATATCCGAATTTTTGGATTGGATCATCGGATCGGATCGGATTTTTTTGCACACCCCTATATAGACTAGTATCGATACCACTTCATGGTATCAGTACCATTTTGAGGTTTTGTTTTCATAGTATCGGTACTGTCTTAGCAATATCGGTACTACTTAGTTAAAAACTTAAAATTGATTTTTTGCAAAAAAAAAAAGAATTCGGATCCGGATATTTGAATATTCGATCCAAAATTTTGGAGATTCGAATTTTCGAATATCCAAATTTTTATGATTAAATACAGATCATTACTTTAGGTATCCGAAATTTTCGGATATTCAAAAATTCGAATAAAATAATATCCGTTATCCGATAATACACACCATAGTCAGAGGAGGTGGTTCGTAACAACGAGGATTAATATTGGGGGGTGTCCTAGAAGGATGTCAAGGATTACCTCGGTGTTTTTGGCGGAGGCACTGCAGCAGTCCATGCCTCGGAGTTTGCGCTCAATTTTGGGTTCCAGAATGTCATTATTAAAGGCGATGGGAGATATGTGATTGAAAATTTGAAATGTTAGCCTAGTTGGAGCATGACCATTCGGTTATAAGTGCTCTGATCTAGGACACGCGAAACTGAGCTTCAGTTTTCCGTGCATGTTTTATCCACTTCACTCAGCGAGAAGGTAATCAAGTTGCTCACCTCTTGGCAGATGACAAGGGACTAGGCTCCGAGGATCAGTTCTGGGTGGAAGAGTGTCCACGCTGCATCGAGGTTCAGGCCTCGGAAAATCGAAGGTGGATTGATCCTACTGTTGTTGTTACTCGTCTACTATTCTAATAGGCTCTATAGTTTCTTGTTCACTCCTTGCCGTTTGTGTTTAACAGATCATTGGCGGTGTTGCGAAGAAGACGAAAGCTAGCCTATTGTTCTTCTGTTGTTTTTGCTTCTTTAGGGACACGTTAGTTTTGTTTCATTCATTACTTTACAGCTGTTTTGCACTTTTTTTTGGGTTTCTTGTTTTCCTTTTGTTTCACAACTTTATTGCAAGTTATGTTTTTGGTTTCAATAAATAGCTAGCACTGTTCTTGAATAATGGTTAAGTACATGCTTGGATTCCTAACGGACACAGGTGCAATTCTCTTTGGCCTCAATTTATTTTTTCTTTGTTTTCTTTCTATCAAATTTGACACGGGTTACCATTTGATTTATAAAAAATAAATATATTAAACTAAAATAAAATAAACTAAAATCTTCGAATTGAAATGTGACACATGACGCAATGACACATGACATAATTCGGTTGGAGAATTAAATTTATTTTAATTTATTAAAAGTATGCCAAAATTAAGAAAATGTGTAAATAACAGGGTCTAAATGTGTGATTATATCAAAAATATTACAACACATAATCTATTAACTGTTAAGGTCCGTTAACCCTGATGACTACATCTTAATTAAATAAAAACGAAAATGATCATATTTTAGTTAAATAAAAATGAAAACAATCATATCTTAATTAAATAAAAACAAAAGTGATCAAAAGCATAGAAACGGATAGATGTAAATTTGTTTAAGAGTCGGTGTTTATTTTTAAAATTTTGTTACAAATTTTCAGAGGTTTTGAATTAATTAGACTAAAAATATGTTCAATAAAAAGTATGACCCTAAATTATTAAAACAAACTATTGATACAGTTAATTGTTAAAAGAAATATTAAAAATCGTATTCCAATCTTTTACGTTATATATATATATATATATATATATTTACAGTTTGATCAGTAAATCATTAACTTTCATAATTTTGATGACATAATATGTTAGTAAAAAAGTCAACTTTTAATTTGATGTTTTAAATTTAAACAAAAACATGTACAAGTATGCATATGAAAATTAAGAATTGTGGTCGGTGGGGAAGAACAATTGGATACATGAATCCAGGTGGGTGCAGCTGGAGCGTATTTAATTTATAATGTATTGTTTTTAATATTTGATTCCAGCACCCAACATCCCATGCAGTATCTGCGTGCCCATGATTTAGTATGAAATAACACAAATGCACAACGGAAAGCAGTGTCAAACCGTGTTGCCAGCTTCAACCCAGATTTACCTTCTTTTCTTTTTATTAAGCTAAATTGATTATAAAGTAATATATATTCTAAATACTCTCAATCATTTGACAATGAATGCTCAATCGTCTTGCTGAACTGCTGGTGCTCGAACCCGTGACCTATAGAAATAATAACGATGCTTTTAACCCGGATTTACACACAATGGGTTTTATGGTATATTTGAAAGCAAAGATTAGAGTGAAGCCTTTATTTCTGACCAACCTAATTCCTTTTGATATGACTTTCTTGTGTTGTAAATATTATATACATCACCACATTAAATTCAAAGCAACCTCAAAATTATAGAATATCCCAATTTACTTGCCATTAAACTTGGCCATTTCTATATTTACCTGCTATATTTTCAGTATTTCTATTATGTAAGTCATGATATTAGTCCTTACCTACCACATACGGTCAGACACACACCATTCACGCTATATTACTTCCTATAATGTCGGGTTTTTTTAAAACCAGTCCAACATTTTTGTTGGTCATATATTGCGCTCATGTGTTGTTACGCATGGTTTCTTCGTTTACATTTTTTTTGTTAAGTAATTGAACAAAATAATAATGAAAATTGTAAAATAAAAATAAATAAAAAGAGGGAAAACACACTTGAAAATTAAATGAGAAATCGCCTTGAAAGTAAGAAAAGAGAGGCAAAAACAAATTCACACAGCTAAGAAAAAGGCCAAGTTGCATGCAAAATGTAAAAGATCCTTTGAAATTGGGATGAGGTTTGGTAGAATCGGTGGGTTTGACCAACACAATCTCTCTACTTATGTTATTATTTTGAACTTCGTTTGACATCAAAGCATTTCTGGGGAAATATGTAGGATTTAGGTGGAAATTTCTGTAGCATGACTTCAACAAATTTATATAGTTGTTTGAGTAGATTGCGTTAGGAAATCCATCATCAAATTAGGGATGCTGTTAAGAGATTTATTATTTTCCTTTAGAATAGGGATGGCTTTTTTTTTTTTGAAAGATAGAATGGGGATGGCTGTTTTATCCTGATTTGATGGGTTTAAATAGATTTGATGGGTTTGAATAGATTCGATGAGTTTCAATTCGATGGGTCATTTTTTTTATATTAAAAATCTAAGTTTGGTTTAGATGAAAAAATTGATTCCGAGTCTAGGGATGGGCATAGGTTGGGTCGGGTAAGATTTTCGGTTCACCTGACTTGACCAAAAAATTATAAATCTTCTATTCGAATCTGACCCAAAAATATACACCTTCTATCTGACCCTATTTTTTGAGATAAAATCCGAACCTGACTTGATCCAAATCGAAATGATATAGTTATTAAAAAAATATTATTTTTATTCAATAAAATAAAGATTTAATTGAAAGAAAATAATATATATATATAGTATTATTGTAATTATCCTTAAATACAAAAGATAAAATTATAATTTTTTCGGGTCGAATATTTTTTTACCTTAAATCCGAACCTTACCTGACCTAAACATAAACTTAAAAAATTGACCCGACCCGAACCTTAATTTAAAAAAAAAACATACATGATGCGATCAAATCAGGTTAAAACTCTTTGATTTCAGGTTTCATGCCTATCTCTATCCGAGCCAACTCAATATAACATTATAATTTTCTCTTATGTATTTATAAATAATTGTAAAAATTATTATTATTTTTAATTATGTCATTATTTCACTTAATAAAAATAAATTACATGTATAAATCACATTGGATCGGGTTGGGTGGGAACTTCTAAGTATGAATAATTAAATTTATTTTTTGGATGAAATTCGAGTGATCTAAAATTTCGACATCATCGATGATCATACTATTTTCAAAGTGAGAAAGTAAAAGCTCTTGTTTAATGTATCTAGATAGAATATTGACCAAGAGAGAATGTAATTATGTTAATGGTAAAAATCAAAATTAACATTTTAAAAAAATATTAAATTAAAATGTATTCAATTTTTTTTTTCCAAAGAGATAGTAAAACCTCTTATTTAATGTATCTAGATGGAATGTTGACCGAGAGAGTATGGAAATGGTAAAAATCAAAATTAAAATTTTAGAAATATTAAATTTCATTGTCTGACCAAAGCCATCTGTTTAATGAATCTAGATGGAATTCTGACCAAGTGAGACTGGTAACATTTTAAAAATAATAAATTAAAATGCATCTAGATGGAAAGTTGACCAAAAGGAAATGGAAAACCAAAACATTGGTGGTTTATGGGGTTGGTATGATAATTACAACTAAAATAGGTCAAGTCCATAACCAACCCAACTTATAAATGCAAAACCCTATTGGCTTATTGTTTCGTAAAACAATCTTTTACTACCAGCACCACCAACCAGGCTTCTGTGTCTTTCTCCCGGAAGATTTAGCCAAAGACACGTAACTCTGCATAGAGAGACAAAAAAAAAACATGGGTTTTGAAAAGGGAACGTCTTTGTTGGAAGATTTGATAGAAAAAGCTGGAGGATGTGCTGTAATGGATGGGGGTTTCGCTACTCAACTTGAGAGCCATGGTGCTTCCATTAATGACCCTCTTTGGAGCGCTTTTTGCTTGATCAAAGACCCTCACCTTATCAAGCGGGTACATTTAATGTCCCTTTTTTTTCCCTTCTCATTTTTATTTCTCTATGAGCTTTGAGGGGAATATGTGCTTTGGTGTTTTATGATATCTGAAACCTGGTTTTAGATTTTCAATCAATGTAGACTCTCGAAATGTGCAGGTTCATCTGGAGTATCTGGAGGCTGGTGCAGATATCTTGGTTACTTCATCTTATCAGGTTTGTTGATTACTAGTTCTTTTTCTCAGATTGAGCCAAATGATTTGATTTGTTTAGGCTAATGTTTGATCTGCCTTGCATCTATTTCTAGTATTGATCTGGTATTCTGATGAAAAGATTAGCCTCTGATTTTAGTAGTTAATGAACAGAATGTTCTTATTTTGTTATATCTGCATATCTTATAGTTGTCTTTACTTTATATTTCCAGGCCACTATTCCTGGATTTCTTTCCAGGGGATTGTCCCTTGAAGAGGCAGAGACATTGCTAAAGAAGAGTGTCAAATTGGCCGAGGAAGCTCGTGATAAGTTCTGGGACGATACACGAAATGTTCCTGGGAATCGCTACAACCGAGCTTTGGTAGCAGCATCGATCGGAAGTTATGGAGCATATCTGGCCGACGGTTCTGAATACAGGTTGAGGAAATTTGTGTAACATAAAAAAGATTAGATGTCAGACATGTTTCATTTGCTTAACATGATTATATTATCTGCATCTGCTCTGTCTTTTCCTTCAGTGGTTGTTATGGACCTGATGTAAGTCTGGATAAGCTGAAAGATTTTCACCGGCGCAGACTGCGAGTTCTCGTCGAAGCAGGTCCGGATTTGCTTGCCTTTGAGACCATTCCGAATAAACTCGAAGCTCAGGTTTGTTCTTCCTCGTATTTCATTCGATATGTATGGTATATACCAAACAGAGAATGTATCCACATTTTAGCTTTAATCATCATGGATCAAATCTATTTTAAGACAGTACGGAGATACATTCAAATTGCAGGCCAGCGTGACAGCTTCTTTTTATGTCCAATTGCAGGCCTGTGTTGAGTTGCTGGAGGAAGAAAACATTCAAATCCCATCGTGGATCTGCTTCAGTTCGGTCGACGGCGAGAATGCCCCGTCCGGAGAGAGTTTCAAGGAGTGCTTCGATGCATTAAACAAGAGCACGAAAGTAAACGCAATTGGAATAAATTGTGCACCTCCCCATTTCATTGAAAGCCTTCTCTGCAAATTTAAGGAGGTAAATTCCTTCAAGCAAAAGAATATATATATGTATTGTAATAAACCATTGATTCTGATCGGAACTGTGCGATATTCCAGTTGACGACCAAGGCCATCGTTGTTTATCCGAATAGCGGTGACATATGGGACGGTAGAGCTAAGAAATGGAAGGTGAGTTATGACTGTATGACCTGGTTTAACAATCACTCTGCTATTAGTTTAAGAGGAAAAAAAATGTTGCATCCACCTCTAATGGACGTTTTTCTTTGATTAAACAGCCATCAAAGTGCTTCAGTGATGACACATTCGAGTTAGTTGCACCGAGATGGCGTGACCTTGGAGCTAAAGTTATAGGGGGGTGCTGTCGGACAACACCATCCACGATTCGAGCCATATCAAAGGCTCTGAAAGAAACGCCTTAGCGAGTTAAGAAGGGTCATTGAAAGTTGAAAGCATAGTTCACGATAAATTAAACATTGTTGCCTGCAAAATCAAGTTTTTTGTTCATTTTCTTTATAATTTATTGTTTCTAACCAGATGATCTATGCGTCTTCGTTCGTTTGTATCACAAGCATTTGAAGTAATGTTACAAAGTCTTCAGATAAAGTAAAAAAAAAAAAAGAGCCAATTTTGATAAATCTTCGAGAAGTATCCTTAGCCTTTCTGTTTGACAAGATGAGGAAATCAGTGCCTTGTTGAGAAAAAAACTTGTGCAAGGAGTTGACATGGTGCTTCTTGGTTCTACAATCTGCATGATATTTTGGTTTTGTAAACAAATTTAGTGCTAATAACGTTCTTTACTTTAACGCAAATACATCGAGCACAAGTTTGTTGAATTGCCAACAGCTCCTCTTCCGTTGCTTTACACCATTCTTTTCCTTATGCAGCTTCGATTGTTATTCAAATAACGCGGAAGGACAAAGATTGTGACAAATTATCTGATTAATAAAATTGCCAACAACTTCGATTGATATTATTTAAATAAAAAAATTAAAACAACAAGCGACAATCACACGCTAACAAAAAAATAGAAGGCTTAATACCAAATTAAATGTCTAAATTATACCCTTTTTCTCGAATATGTCTAAATTATTTTTTTGACTCATCATATTACTCAACATTTTCTCCATTACCATTTTAGATGTCTAACGTTTTCTTCGTTACCATTTTAGGTGCCCAGGTGTTAACCGCTGTTAAAAAATTCTGTTAAGTGACACGTGTCACGTTTTGATAATTTTGAGAGTTTTTATTTAAAATAAAAAACAAAAGATATAATTTTTTTTTCAAATATTAAAAAACCCAAAACTATTAAAACTTTAATTTTAATCCCTTTACCATTGTCGGCCACCATCAACACCGTCAATTGCCCGAACATCGAACGACATGTGACCGGCCAACCACCCATAAACAAAAACCCCATACTTTCGCAACCGATCTAACACCAAGTTCCCTTAAATTTATAAATTCTTAAACATAAATCCTTAAACCTAATACTCAAATCTCTAACCATAATCCCAAATTTATTATTAAATTCGACCCAAAAATAATTAATTGAAGCATAGGGATGATGGGGAGAGCACACGCAAAGGGAATGATGGAGAGAGGATTAGAGGACATAAATGACCTAACATACCTAGAAATACTCATAAGAATGGGTTACAACATATGTAACCATATTAAGTGTATTACGTGAAAATATCTTCAATCGAGGACATATACGAAATGTTAAGGATGAGCATCGTTACAAAGTATGTACCGACAAGCGGTACGACGAATAAGTCAAATTCAGTACGATTGAAAAGCGTAAGCTTCGAGAACACCAGTGAATCCAAGAAAAATAAGTCATTTCTTTCAGTCAGGGAGTACGATAAGAACGACTAGAATGTCATTACTTCATAATGAACTTGAGCCAGGTATTGGGCTAGCCAGTTCCACAATTAATAAATAAGCCTCTGCATAAAGTTCTAAATAAGGGGACGAGCGAGACAACAATTAGTGTGACGTTGACTTCTCTTTGGCGAGTCTAGCTATGTTAAGGTATACCCAGGTTACATTAGTGGCCCTGGTGGGCATTACTAGTGCACGAGGCACTCCAGGGGATAATTAGGGCGCGAGGTCGAACACTCACGAAGAGTGGGTTAGCAATTTTGGTGTTGTGTGGCCTCTGGGTCTTAGATATGCATGTGTAGTTATGTTAGTTCAATACAATCAGGTAAGCTTCCGATGAACGTAAATTTTGGTTCTTACCATGAGGTGTTTGAGTATTCAAGGTAGGCTAGTGTGTTGTCTTGAGATGCAAGTAATATTCCTCTGACCATACCACTAGACCCACCTCATGTTTGTGTCAGTCATGCATGTATAGTCACACTAGTTCAGTATGTCAAATATGTTAAAGCTTGGCCTGAAGGCTATGTGAGGACGAGCCAATTCTTCAGTTGAGCGAGAATTATATCGATGCTATGTGACATCAGGTTCCCCTCCCGTGTTCTACCTATTGGCTATGTAAGGACCAGGAGATCATATCATATGTTTTGTGGGAATTACGTCGATGCTATGTGACTGAAGATACTAATTTTTTACTCATATTATAAATATTATTATTATTATTATTATTATAATTATTATTATTACTATAATTATTATTATTATTATTATTATTATTATTAAATATATTAAATACATATATAAGTAATATTAAATTACAAGCCCAGTTAACCGGCCCAAAACCCAAACCGAAACCCTAAACATTTAGGGTTTCAGTTAGGGTTTCCTAACCCTAATCCAGCCGCCTCTGCCTCTGCCTCCACCGCTGCCACGTCCCAACCGAAGGCTCCAGAAGCTCCAACACCAGCCGTCCACGCCATGGCTAGGGGGTGAGTCACCACTGGTAGTCCGGTGACTCACCGAAACCCATTCTTCGGACCGGTCCGATGACCACTCCGGTGATGGCTATAAAGCCATCACCCCATCTGCAATAAAAAAAACACAGAGAGACAGAGACAAAAAAAAGACAGAAAATACACGGAAAGAAAAGTAAAACAGAGAAATCAAATACTACCAACGATCTCAACAACAAACACAGCAAAGAAACAGAAAAGAAAGAAAAAGGAAGAAGAGAAACTTACCGAGGAAGCCGACCACCGGATCTCACCAAAACCTTCGAAAAACCGAAGGTATATTTTTAGATTTGCTCCGATCGGGAGCTATTTAAAGGAAAAGATCATCGGAACCGTCATTAGGACGGTCCGATCTACGTTTCAAAGTAAAAAAAATTATTCCGGCCACCGAAGACGGTGGCCGGCGGCGGTGGCCGGCGGCGGTGGTTGGCGACGGACGAACACCGGCAGACGGAGGCCGGCCGTCTGGCTTCTCTCTATTTTAGAGAGAAGCGAGAGAAATTTTTTTCTCTCAAAGAAGAGAGAGAGAGGAGAAGGAGAAATGAAGGCTGGCCCGAAGGGCCAGCCGTTTTGGACCTTATATAGTCCTTCCCGAACGACGTCGTTTCGGGAAGGACTATGCGTGTAAATAGATAATAGTTAAACCCCGTCTGCAGTCCTCCGAATTTATATGTTTTACATTTTAGTCACTAAATCAAATATATGATCCTTTTAATTTGGTCTCTAAATTTTAATTTTATTTATTTTAGTCCTTTGTATTAAAATAATATATTTAGGATAAATAACAGATTCAATCCCTTAATTTTAATAAATAATATTTTAATCCCTAGTTTATATTTTTAATTTATTTTATTATAATATCCGAATTTTAGATAATTTTATTTTAGTCACTAAATAAATAAAATAAAGAAATAGCATGTTTAATCCCTAATATTTTGATTAATTATGAATTAGGTTTTTAATTTTATTTTTACTATAATTTAGTCATTTATTTTAAATGTTTTCATTTATTTTAAATATATCGTTCTAGTTGTATTTTTATTGTTTTAATTTTACTTGTTTATTTATTTTTATAGTAATAAATATATATAATAAATAAATATTTATTTCAAATAAATTATTTTAATATTTATTTTTCAATATTGAAGAAAAGGACAGTCTTAATACAACTGGATGTCCTATTCTGGTATTTTAAAATTAAATATTATAAAAAATTATTATTTAATTTTATGTAAATTAATCAATATCAAAGAAAAGAGCTGTCTTAAGGCACCTAGAAGTCCTTTTCTGATATTTTTTAAATAAATATTTTTATAATTTTGAAATAATAGGATTATAAATTAAATATATTTTAAATTTTTAATATTTTTAATAATAGAGATAATTTATAATTAAAAAGTACCAATTTTGGGCGTTGTAGGGGTGCTAATCCTTCCCTAAACGTAACCGACCACGAATCCCTTTTTATTATTAAAAAGAACGAATTTTTGGTTATAAACGCAGATCAGTTCATTCTTTTAATTGATGTTTTCTTAAAAACTCTTTTAAAAGATATTTTTTAGGTATTCGACCTACCTGACCCAAAAGGCCGATGGCGACTCCCAAATTATTTTCAAAACCATTTATTCACATCAATTTTCCCGCCAAGTAAATAATATTTCGTGCCCGGACAAAAACCGGTTACGACAGCTTGGCGACTCCGCTGGGGACCTGGTCAAACTTTTAAAAATCAATTATAAATTGTCTCTATTAATTAAAAATTAAAAGTTCATATATTTAATTTTTAATTCTTTCTTTTCAAAATTTTTATATTATTATTTATATGTTTTATTTTATTTGCAAGTATTTTATTTCATTATTTATTTTTCTGTCAAAGGTTTGAGCATTTCTCCTCACACACAACACTTGCATTGCATCACATAAAGCTTTATAATTGAGTTGTCCCTTTTAAGTGGGAGTGAAAGCGACGTCTTCGTGAGAATTTATTCTCCGTGTCAGACCTAGCAAGTAACTTTCGGGGTTCATATGCTCTATATCTTCGTGAGAATTTATTCTCCGTGTCAGGCATAGAGAAATGTATCCCCTCAAATTGAACTCGATCCACTTTAGTCTGTGATGGACTAGGGTTGAGGGTTAGCAACCCAAGGGGGCACTAACAAGGACAATTTGGGTACCTTTATTCTTAGATCTGAAACCTTGCATATAAAAAAACCCTAGAAACTCTTCCGATCCGAAGTCATGCTAAAATTTTGTCCAAAATAGGTGTACACACAGGAGAAATGAATTCTAACTTTCTTATTTATTTATTTTCTTTACTGATTAAATTACATGTATATTTAAATTTAGAAAAAGCATGTTTAAATAAAATATTTAGGTAAATGTTATTATTAAATTTTTTTGTAAACTAATTCATTTCTTTTTGTGTGTTTTTTTTTATTTTTTCTGTTTGCATAGCATCATACAGGATAAAAGGAATTGATCCTTGTGTTAATTGTCTCATTGGAAAGCCTTCATCTATGGATAAAAAAGGTTCAAATCAAGTAATTCTAAACTCAGAAGTAAGACAGTGGGCTGAGGACTTACAAAGACAAGAAAGAGACAGTCTGCAGGATGATTATGTATCCGACTTGGCCAGTTATGCTCCAGTTTCGCTAAAAAGAAATGATATGCAAGATTTGCGAAGTATTTGGGAAAGTTGGGATTCAAACAAAAAATTGCAGTTTTATCAGACTTACGGAGACATCCCATATTTGCTATATGTTGAAGTTGATGATGAATTGCTCAGAGCCCTAATTCAATTCTGGAATCCAGGGTACAATTGCTTCACTCTCAATAAAGAAGATTTGGTCCCTACTATTGAAGAGTACACAACTTTGCTACATATAGATGGAGTTTTGGAAAATCGAATCTATTCAAAGTCAATTAAAACTCAACCCTTTCGAGTTAAATTAGCAAAGATTGCCGGGGTACGAGAAGAATGGGTGGCATCCCGTACAAAACAAAAAGGCGAAAGCGAAGGCATTGCTTGGACCAACATTAAAGAACTTATTCAGAGTCATCCAGATATTAAAGTACGATTCGATTTATTTGCTCTGGGTATGTATGGTATGGTCATCTTCCCAAAAGTGTTGGGATATGTTGAAGCTGCAGTGGTAGATTTGTTTGAACAGCTACCGAAAAAGATTAATCTTGTTTCTGCAATCCTAGCAGAGACCTTCAGATCGTTAAATGCTTGTAGAAGGCTAGGAGGTGGACGATTCTCAGGGTGTACCCAGTTGTTATATGTTTGGATCCGTAGTCATTTCTGGAGGACAGAAAAGGTTTCATACCGACGTTTTAATACAGATTACTCACCATTAAAAGAATTTCTGGAGCAGGAATGGCCGAAAGAAATTAAGAAAGATATGTGGATTAATGCCTTTCGAAATCTGCAAAGCAATGACGTTGTTTGGCGAGCCCCGTGGCAAATACAAAGGGAATTCTTTTACAAATGTGGAGATTACAACTGGATAATGCTGCTCGGATTATGGGGAGGAATTGGATATGCACCACTTCTGGTCATAAGACAATATGAAGGTCGTCAATTTGTACCTGTCACTGCTGGATTACAGTCATCTGAGTTCGCATTCCATAGAAAAAATTATAAAAGAAATATCATGGAAGCCGTTACAGCTTGGAAAACAACTTTTTGTATCCGAGCTAAAGTAGCAAAAGAAATGCTAACTCCTGATTATGAAGAATGGAGATCTGCCAGGAAAAATGAAAATATTCCTCTACCAGATCAAAAAGAGGATATCTCTATGGAAGATCGCATTAAGGTGGTTCCATCAGAGATTGAAATCCTGAGAGCTGAGTTTGAAGCAGAAAGAGAAGGCTGGTCGAAAGAGTTAGAGCAAATGAGACAAGATAAAGCTATGTTGGGGGTTGACATTGACTTTCATTCATCACAATGTGCAATGTTGAGAAAAGATAAAGAAAAAGTTGATGATGAATTCAGAGCATTACAGAAAAATTACCATGAGTTATATAAATCCCGGAAAGCATCAAGACCAAGCCAATCAACGGTACAAATGACCAGAGAGTTGAACATCGAGAAAAGTCGAGTTGAAGATCTGAAAGGAAAGAATAGCCGTCTACTAAAAAGCCTTGAGAAAGGAAAGCAAAAAATGGAAGATTTTGAAGTCGACAGAAGAGAGCGAATTATAAAACACAAGGCTGAACACTGTGAGATCATGAATGAAATGTGAAGAGAAAGGGATCGAGCCAAAGATTTAGAAGAGATGAAGAATGACATCTTTGATAAATTTGAAGGTGAGAAAAATATCATGTTCAAGGGATTTGAATCTGAAATGAACCAGTTGATTGCTGAACTTGAAGTCAGAGGCCAAAAGATGGAAGAATCCAATATTGAAAAAGAAAAATAGGAGCTGGAAAGGAAAAATTTCAACACCAGACTTGAGGTAGAGCAGGAAGTGGCTAGAAATTGGATGCAAAGATGCAGAAACAAGGATGTTCAAATTCAGAAGTTTAATCAAAGAACGCAAGAAGCACGAACAAAACTTGAAGAAGATTTGGATCAGTCTAGAAATAAAAACTCAGAGTTTAATGCTTACATTTTGCAACTTGAAGAATCATTGTTTCAAGAAAAGGTTCGTCTAGGACCTAATGACCTCAAAGAAAGTAATGAGGAAAATGCTTCACTGCGAAGACGCATTAGAGATCTTGAAAAAATTCTGCACAATTGTCAAGTCAGAATCACTGAGTTAGAGCAAACTCTTGAAGGAACGAATGAACAATGGCAAAAGTCAACTGATTTCTATGTGGAAAGAAGTGAAGAAAGAAGTAATATGGTGTTCGAGGCCATGGTACAAATGAGCGAAGTTGCTAGATATGTTGGGGAATTAGCTGTTGAAGCCAAAATAATTGAGCATCACGTTGATCCAGTTTCTAAGTGCGGAAAGAAGGTGTCATGGTTAATGAAAGAAATTATAGAGCTTAATAGGAAAGCTACGCCTTATCTGTAGTTATGAACTATTATAAAGAAACTTTTGTATGCCGATGAAAGTTGTTCTATGACAGTTAACTTTTTGGGATCAATACCTTTTTTGCATACATACATTTTGCATACATGCATCATTCATTTCATAATTTTCTTTATGAATAATTTTATTTTATTAAGATAAAATTCATTAATTAAAATTTGGAAAAAAATAATATTAAAATATTTTTCAATCGCAGTTATTCTGGCCAAAAGAGAAATACAACATCACTACGGTACTAGACAAGCTACTAAGAAAATTATGGAAGATAAAATACAGCGTATTGAGGAACAGCATAATAAAGAACAAGCAGAAATGAGAATGAAGCTGGAGAAAATGGAAGCCAATATTGCAAATTCACAAGACAGTATGATGCAGAAAATAGAGGACATGTTTAAAAGGCAGGCTATCATTGGAAAAATACATGAAAATCCTGTATCTTTAGACCAAGAACCCATATATCCTCTAGGTTTTCCACCAGAACCAATTTATCACTCTGGTACTACACCTATACAAATCAATGCTCGTACATCTGTATTACAAGAAGCCAAACCACATGAAGATCAACAAGTGGATCCTGCATCTTCAAGCAAAAATCCGCTTATATCAGATGTGAAAATAGGGGATCTGAATACTGAGCATTTAATTCCAGATTTGAATGAGCTGAATGAGAAACAAAAAGTAAATGAAGAATTGACCAGACAGATCAAGAGCTTAGAAGAACGAATGAAATCCGTGGAAATAACTGAATCATTCTATGGGTTTGATGCTAGTGAGTTAAGTTTGGTTCCAGACTTAATCCTCCCATCAAGTTCAAAGCTCCTGAATTTGATAAATATGACGGTACTACATGCCCTTCATCCTACATTACTATGTTTTGTCGCAGAATGACAGGATATGTGAAAGACGAGAAATTGTTAATTCACTGCTTTCAGGATAGTTTGACAGGACCGGCTTTAAAATGGTATACTCAATTGACCAAAGCCAACATTAGATCCTGGAAAGATTTGGCTAAAGCATTTTTAGAGCAGTATCGCCACGTGACAGACATGGTTCCTGATAGATGGACTCTCCAAAATTTGGAGAAAAAGAATAATGAAACATTCAGACAGTATGCCCAGAGATGGCGTGACACGGCGGCCCAAGTTCAACCACCTTTGTCAGAAAAAGAGGCCACAGTAATATTTGTTCATACATTGAAGGCTCCTTATTTAAATCATCTAATGGGGAATGCAACCAGAAATTTCGCAGATTTGGTCATTTCTGGAGAACTCATTGAAAATGTCTTGAAAAGTGGCAAAATTGAATCAAATGAAGGGTCTAGTTCCAAAAGACCTACGTACCGGAAAAAGGAGAATGAAGTCAACAATGCCAATTCTTACAGCAAGGATTCATCGAAAAGTGTTACAATAACCCAGCCAAGGGTTAAGAAAGAAGAAACAAACACTAATCGAGCAGATTCCAGAGGATCTCGAAAGGAAAATGAAAGGTTGTCTTTTACACCTTTACCAGTACCATATGCTGAGATCTATGATTCACTGTTAAAAGCAGATGTCATACGGCCATATCCTTTGGTTCCCATGCAACCACCATTCCCTCCTTGGTATGATACAAAGGCACACTGTGTTTATCATGAAGGAATCACGGGTCATTCTATTGAAAACTGTTTGGCATTCAAAAGGGTGGTTCAAAATTTGATCAACACTGGGAAGCTGGAATTCAATACACCATCTGCATCAAATCATCCATTGCCAAATCATGGAGATAAAAACGTGAATGCAATTCAGGAAGAGAACAGAAAGAAAGCAAAAACTGACATTTCTGAAATTAAATCTCTGTTTGTTTGGGTATTCCAACAACTCTCTTTAGCCGGTATAATTCCACAACAATTCAGGCCAAAGCAGAATGAAGGCAAGAATTATTGCGAATATCATCAGGAGAAAGGGCATAAAATTCAACTATGTCCTGAATTTAGGGATTTGGTGCAAAAATTGATGAACAACAGAGAAATAGAATTCTTTGAAGAAGAACCAGGGAAAGAAGAAGATGATATTTGCTCATCAGAGGATTCTAAACCTAGTCAAAGAATAAATGATCCTGTGATCATTAATGTGAAATCATCTACGGTGATTCCTGCACCAATAAAGCCGAAAGTAGTTATCACCACTCCTCTACCATTTCCATACAAAGATACCCGCAGGGTACCTTGGAATTATACTACCAATGTTTCAATAGTAGGAGGATCTGTTTCTCTAGAAAAAACAGAAGAGAAAATACAGAGTTTGGGTACAACATCGACGTCTGAAGCAGTGAGCGAAGTCGGTTTCTTTACGAGAAGTGGGAGATGTTACTCTCCCGAAACATCCAATGCTTCAGAACAAGTGAAAGCAAAAGGAAAAGCCATGGCAATACCTCAGAAAGTATTTGAGGATGAATCCCCTCCATCATTTAATGAGCCTGTGACAGAAAAACAAGCTCAAGAATTTTTGAAATTCTTGAAACATAGTGAGTATAGTGTGGTTGAACAACTACATAAACAACAAGCGAGAATTTCTATTCTTGATCTATTGATGAATTCAGAAGCACATAGAAATGCTTTGATGAAAATTCTCAATCAAACATTCATCCCTGAAGATATATCCCTCAATAAACTTGACAGAATTGTGGGACATATAGCCGCTGACAATTACATAACGTTCACAGATGATGAAATACCAGAAGGCGGAATGGGGTCAGTAAAAGCTTTGAACATCACGACACATTGTCATGGTCATGTGTTACCAGGAGTATTGATTGACAATGGATCCGCTCTCAACTTGATGCCTCTAGTCACACTTCAAAGAATGCCTGTGGATCAATCACACATGAAGAGTTATCAGAATGTAGTGCGAGCATTTGATGGTACTCAAAAAGAGGTGCTTGGGAAAATGGAAATACCGTTGTTAATTGGCCCAGTCGTGTAAAATATTGACTTTGTGGTGATGGACATCCACCCTACATATAATTCTCTATTAGGGAGGCCATGGATTCATTCAGCAGGAGCCGTTCCTTCTTCATTACATCAGAAATTGAAATTTGTTGTTGATGGACAACTAATATGCGTAGGAGCTGAAGAAGAAATCATTGCGTCGGTAACAAGTGATGTTCCATATATCAACACCAATGATGATGCTCTTGAATGCTCTTTCCGAGCTCTTGAATTTGTAAATGCAACCTTTATTGCAGAAGGAAGCAAAATTCCATATCCCAGATTGTCTGATTGCACAAAGATGACGGTACAACAAACTTTAGGCATCGGAGCTAAAGCTGGGAAAGGTTTAGGAAAGAATCTTCAAGGGATTTCAGTTCCTGTCAGTATACAGATGAAGAAGGATCGTTTTGGGCTTGGATTTAAGCCCAATTTTCAGCAAAAGAACAAAGAGATGAAAAGAAGATGTGAAGACAGAAGGGCAAAATTGAAAGGGGGAGAAATCCTTTGGGAACACATGTCATTCCCACAGTTGAAGACCATATTTAGATCAGGGGGAACAATTAATGTAGAACAGCAGCATGTTGAAGCCTTTAAAGAAGAAAAGTTGACGAAAGATCAAGACATAGTTGAAGAAGCTATGAATGGATTATTTATCAATATGATCATGAATGACAACAAGACTGGCAAATACTTGGATAGGATTCGCCCATGCTTTCCTGGAGAAACACTCAACAATTGGACCACTGAAGATCTTCCTATAGTTTTTAATATTAACGCAGAGTAATATTCAGAACTAATCTTTATGTTTAGCTCAAAAATATGAAAACTTCTTGTTATCTTGTAAAAGAAATTATGTTAAATATAAGAAATTTTCTTTAAAATTTTCAGATGGCAATCATTCTTTACATTTTATTACATTTTTACATTTCATAAATTTACTATATTCTTTCGGAAATATGTCCGATTTAAATTTGCAGGTGTCACCATGTTAATAGCATGTTTATTCCTAAATTTAATCCAGTGATAAATTTAGAGCAGCCTATATGTCTGGAAGAAATCAATGGGTGTGAGGATGAATTAGAAGGTGATGTTCCTACTGAACTATTGAGATTGGTAGAAAAAGAAGACAAACAAATTCTACCCCACAAAGAAGAGATTGAGACTGTGAATTTGGGAACAGATGAAGAAATGAAAGAGGTGAAAATTGGTACTACTCTGACAATCCAGATAAAACAAGAATTGATAAATCTCCTTCAAGAGTTCAAAGATATCTTTGCCTGGTCTTATCAAGATATGCCTGGTTTAAGCACAGATATAGTGATACACAAGCTTCCAATCAATCTAGAATATAAATCGGTCCAACAAAAGCTCAGACGAATGAGGCCAGAAATGTTGTTGCAAATCAAAGAAGAAGTGATGAAACATATCAATGCAGGTTTCCTACAGGCATCTAAATATCCAGAATGGGTAGCCAACATTGTGCCCGTACCAAAAAAGAATGGGAAGGTTCGAATGTGTGTGGATTACAGAGATCTCAACAAAGCTAGTCCGAAAGATAGTTTTCCATTACCCCACATAGACACATTGGTGGACAATACTGCAGGACATGCATGGTTTTCATTTATGGATGTCTTTTCAGGATATAATCAGATAAAAATGAATCCTGAAGACATGGAAAAAATAACATTTATAACCATGTGGGGCACATTCTGCTATAAAGTGATGCCATTTGGATTGAAAAATGCAGGGGCAACGTATCAAAGAGCCATGGTAACTTTGTTTCATGACATGATGCACAAAGAGATTGAAGTATACGTGGATGACATGATTGCCAAATCCCGAACTGAAGAAGAACATATTCAAAATCTGAGAAAGCTTTTCCAAAGATTGAGGAAATATCAATTAAAGCTCAACCCCGCTAAATGCACTTTCGGGGTAACTTCTGGAAAACTTTTGGGATTTGTGGTCAGCAAAAAAGGAATCGAGATAGATCCAGATAAAGTAAAAGCAATTCAAGATCTCCCACCACCCAATACAAAAAAAGAAGTTCGAGGCTTTTTGGGAAGATTGAATTATATATCTCAATTCATTTCTCAATTAACTGACAAATGTGATCCAGTGTTCAAATTACTTCGAAAGAACAATCCTGAAGTCTGGAATGAAGAATGTCAAGAAACTTTGGATATTATTAAGAAATATTTATCCAATGCCCCAATTTTAGTATCACCAATGCCTGATAGACCATTAATTCTTTACTTGACGGTCTTCGAAAATTCGATGGGATGTGTACTAGGACAACATGATGAATCTGGAAGAAAAGAAAAAGCTATTTATTATCTGAGCAAGAAATTTACTGATTGTGAAATACGATATCCACCAATACAAAAATTATGTTGTGCCTTGGTATGGGCTACTCGAAGACTCAGACAATATATGTTATACCATACTACTTGGCTGATATCAAAACTTGATCCTTTGAAATTCTTAATGGAATCACCAGCTTTGACAGGCAGAATGGCTAGATGGCAGATGTTATTATCTGAGTTTGATATTGTATATGTCAACCAAAAAGCAATAAAAGGAAGTGTGATAGCTGATTTTCTGGCCAGTCGTGTATCAAATGATTATCAGCCTTTGAACTTCAATTTTCCCGATGAAGATTTGTTGTGCATATCCATGAATGAAGGAGTCAAAACAAATGATACATCTGCATTTTGGAAGCTTTACTTTGACGGAGCATCTAATGCTTTGGGACGAGGAATTGGGGCAGTGTTAATTTCTCCAGAAAATATTTATTATCCCTTTACAAGTAGACTGGAGTTCTTTTGCACCAATAACATGGCGGAATATGAAGCTTGTGTCATGGGATTAAAAGCAGCTATAGAAAGAAAAATCAAATGTCTCAAAATATATGGAGATTCATCTTTAGTGGTGTATCAATTGCGAGGAGAATGGGAAACAAAAGATCCCAAATTGTTGGAATATCGAAATTTTACCCTCGAATTAGTGAAAGAATTTGAGAAAGTTACCTTCAATTATCTCCCTCGAGAAGAAAATCAAATGGCAGATGCTTTGGCTACATTAGCTGCTATGTTCCAGGCAACTAAGAAAGTTGATATGATGCCAATCAAAATGCAAGTATATGAAATTCCTGCACATTGTTATAGTGTGGAAGAAGAGGTAGATGGTAAACCATGGTATCATGATATTCTGCAATATATCAAAAATCAAAGTTATCCACCAAATGCATCGGAAATTGATAAAAGAACCTTGAGAAGAATGGCTACTGGATATTTTCTTGATGGCGAGATTATGTATAGAAGAAGCAATGATCAAATGCTATTGAGATGTTTAAATACCAGCAAAGCTCGAAACGTCATTGAAGAAGTACACAGTGGAATATGTGGAACACATGCAAATGGTCTTTCCATGGCCAGAAAAATAATGAGATATGGATACTATTGGGCTACCATGTACACAGATTGCATTGATTATGCAAAGAAATGTCATAAATGCCAGATATATGCAGACAAGATTCATGTACCCCCATCTCCTTTACATGTAATGACAGCACCCTGGCCATTTTCTATGTGGGGAATAGATGTCATTGGAGCAATTACACCAAAAGCATCGAATGGACATTGCTTCATCCTTGTGGCAATTGATTATTTTACCAAATGGGTTGAAGCTTCTTCATATGCCAATATTAAGAGATCCACAGTCTGTAAATTCATAAAGAAAGATATAATTTTCCGGTATGGTCTACCAGAAAGGATCATTACAGATAATGCTCTGAACCTGAACAACAAAATGATGACCGAACTTTGTGCACAGTTTAAAATCAAACATGCAAACTCAGTGGCGTATCGTCCAAAGATGAATGGGGCAGTTGAAGCAGCAAACAAGAACATCAAGAGAATCATTACAAAGACTACTGAAACTTACAAAGATTGGCACGAGAAGTTACCTTTTGCTTTATATGCATACCGAACTACTGTTCGAACATCTACTGGGGCAACACCGTTTTCTCTAGTCTACGGAATGGAAGCAGTATTACCAATTAAAGTTGAGATTCCATCGCTTCGAATATTGAGAGAAACAAAATTGGATGAATCTGAATGGATCCAAGCTAGAGTTGATCAATTGAACCTTGTTGAGGAGAAAAGATTGAAAGCTATTTGCCATGGACAGATGTATCAAAAACGGATGATGAAGTCTCATGACAAAAAAGTACATCCAAGAGAATTCCAAGAGGGTGATCTAGTACTAAAAAAGATCTTGCCTATATATAAAGATTTCCGTGGGAAATGGATGCCTAATTGGGAAGGGCCATACGTTGTGAAAAAGGCCTTTTCCGGAGGAGCATTGATCTTGGCAGAAATGGATGGAAAAATTCTGAGAAATCCAATAAACTCGGATTCTGTCAAGAAATATTATGCTTGAAAAGAAAGAAAAGAAAAAAAGAGAGAAAAAAAAAGAAAAAAAAA
This sequence comes from Hibiscus syriacus, assembly GCF_006381635.1. NCBI lineage: Eukaryota > Viridiplantae > Streptophyta > Magnoliopsida > Malvales > Malvaceae > Hibiscus > Hibiscus syriacus. The sequence continues at coordinate 2,007,650 of NW_024063307.1, read as the reverse complement.
GGGGAGGTCAAGGTGAAAACTCGCAAAGAGCATCTTGTAACCAAAAGGAAGGATTTGAGTTGAAAACCTGAAAAGGCGGCTCAAATGCAGGTTGATATTAGGCATCTGGCAATTGAACCCTCTTAAGATTTTGACAGTTTGGGAGAAACATCACATCTACAAGCATTTCGACAACGTTTGATATCTTCCAGACAAAAGCTTACATTATTTCTCTAAATTGTGTCAGACTTGATTAATTTAGAAATACTTATGCTTATAATTTGTTGAGACATTTGAATTTTTATCATTCTTATGTTTGCCATAACTTTGAATACAATTCTATCTATTTCAAGTTCAATTTATTTGAGATTCAATTTATTTTCGAAAATTCAATTTATTCTTTTATATGAATTAACATAATTTTGAAATAATTTAAAGATTTCTGAATATCACTTTATGTTAATACTCTTAAATACATGGAATATAAAGTAAGCAAATCATCACCATCTTAAAGCCATGAACATCAAGATTGTTACACAGGATGCTACCGACAACAAGGTCGAATTCGACAAATCTACTCATCAATTGCTCCAACCGATCACCATTCAGTTCTTGCACATCTATTTTCAAAAATATACTAAGACAGTAGAAGACGACCTTTGCAGCATTGATCCCAGAGAAAAGAGACAGAACATTGATACCACCATGGAACATGTCTCTATACAGATTATTGTGCATGGTTTTTAGAGAAACCTAGAAGCATTTCCACCTCATCAGGTTCAAGTGGAACAACTTTATTCTTTCCAACCCATACTAGATTCCATTTTCAGCACTTATCAAGAACATACTTTTGGACACTCGAAAATGGCTTTTTGTCATAAGCTTCAAGAACCTTACAGATCCTTTCTGTCAATTTGACACTTCTTGTACATATTTATAAACGAGTTATTGAATTTAGAAGATGAATGCTCCAATAGCATCTTCTGGAAGTGTTCTTTGAGTTATCTGATCTGGTTTAGTAAAACCAGCTATTGAATTTAGAAGATGAATTTGCCAATAGCATCTTCTGGAAGTGTTCTTTGATTTATCTGATCTGGTTTGGCAGAACCAATCATTGAATTTAGAAGATGAATTTGCCAATAGCATCTTCTGGAAGTGTTCTTTGAGTTATCTGATCTGGTTTGGCAGAACCAATCATTGAATTTGAAAGATGAATTTGCCAATAGCATCTTCTGGAAGTGTTTTTTGAGTTATCTGATCTGGTTTGGCAGAACCAATCATTGAATTTAGAAGATGAATGTGTTCATAGCATCTTCTGGAAGTGTTCTTTGAGTTATCTGATCTGGTTTGGTAAGAACTACTGAACCAATCATTGGAATTAAAAGATGAACTGCATGATCGTCTTTATTAAGAAGTTTCTTTTCAAGCTTCTTTTGCTTATTCCTTTCCCAAAAATCATAGCACAAGTTTCGTCTTTGCTTATAACTGGGATCATTGCATAATGGCTTCCCATCTTTTATCGGAAGAAGTGCGTCAGCATCTTTAGTCATTTGAATAGCACATATAAAATCTATCAATTTTGCAATTGATGAATCTGGACCACGTCTCTACATGGCTATTGAAGTTTCAGCCCCTGAGAATCTCATTTTTGTCAAGTATAACAGTTTATTCTCCTCATCATAATCATAATTCAAGATTTCTCGATATTAAAAGAACTATCGATATCTGTGAAATCATCTGAAAATGTCACTTCATAATCAGATGAGTTGTTATCAGAATCAACATGTTGCCTGAATGCAAGCTTTTCAAGAGCCTATACTATTGAGTTTTATTCTCAATAGGTTTTTGTGACATAATGTCTACATCTACATTTGTCAAAAATGATAGATTCTCTGATTTGAAGAAGAAAGATCTATTGGGTTTTTACAATTGAAGAAATACTCAATTCACCAATCTGAAATCAAATAACTTAACATTCATGCATCATATTTTAGGTGTTTACAAAAATATGTGCATTTTCATTCATTTTCATCTATGTTGAATTCTTAACAGGAATTTCAAAGATTTTAGCAAATATTCAAATCCATCATTTGATGGATCAGCTTTTCCAGAGAAAGTTTATAATGAGAAGAACTCATCTGAAGAAGGAAGAAGAAGTTCATAATGAGAAGAATTTGTTCAACCTTTTACCTAAATTCATCAATTGATGGATTATCTTTTCCAGAGAAAGTTCATAATGAGAAGAACTCATCTGAAGAAGGAATAAGAAGTTCATAATAAGAAGAATTTGTTCAATCTTTTACCTGAATTCATCAATTGATGGATTATCTTTTCCAGAGAAAGTTCATAATGAGAAGAACTCATCTGAAGAAGGAAGAAGAAGTTCATAATGAGAAGAATTTGTTCAACCTTTTACCTGAATTCATCATTTGATGGATTATCTTTTCCAGAGAAAGTTCATAATGAGAAGAACTCATCTGAAGAAGGAAGAAAAAGTTCATAATGAGAAGAGCTTGTTCAACCTTTTGCTCAAATCCATCACTTGATGGAGCAGCTTTTCCAGAGAAAGTTCATAATGAGAAGAACTCATTTGAAGAAGGAAGAAGAAGTTCATAATAAGAAGAATTTGTTCAACTTTTTGCATAATTCTATCACAGAAGGAGATAGATTAGCAACAGCCTTTCTAGAGAAAGGTCATAATGAGAAGAACTCATCAAAAGCTTATTCAACCTTTTGAATGACTCTATCACAGAAAGAAAGAGGTCAGCATCATCCCCAGCAGAAAGTTCATAATGAGAAGAACTCATCTGAAGAAAGAGAAGAATTTATTCAATATCTCCATTATGATCAAGTGAAGCCAAATTGATAAAAAAAATTTATTATCTTTTCATCTTTGCCCTATTCTTGTTAACACAAGAATGAGCAAAGAGGGGCAGCTGAAGATACTAATTTTTTACCCATATTAAATATATTATTATTATTATTATTATTATTATTATTATTATTATTACTATAATTATTATTATTATTATTATTATTATTATTAAATATATTAAATACATATATAAGTAATATTAAATTACAAGCCCAGTTAACCGGCCCAAAACCCAAACCGAAACCCTAAACATTTAGGGTTTCAGTTAGGGTTTCCTAACCCTAATCCAGCCGCCTCTGCCTCTGCCTCCACCGCTGCCACGTCCCAACCGAAGGCTCCAGAAGCTCCAACACCAGCCGTCCACGCCATGGCTAGGGGGTGAGTCACCACTGGTAGTCCGGTGACTCACCGAAACCCATTCTTCGGACCGGTCCGATGACCACTCCGGTGATGGCTATAAAGCCATCACCCCATCTGCAATAAAAAAAACACAGAGAGACAGAGACAAAAAAAAAGACAGAAAATACATGGAAAGAAAAGTAAAACAGAGAAATCAAATACTACCAACGATCTCAACAACAAACACAGCAAAGAAACGGAAAAGAAAGAAAAAGGAAGAAGAGAAACTTACCGAGGAAGCCGACCACCGGATCTCACCAAAACCTTCGAAAAATCGAAGGTATATTTTTAGATTTGCTCCGATCGGGAGTTGTTTAAAGGAAAAGATCATCGGAACCGTCATTAGGACGGTCCGATCTACGTTTCAAAGTAAAAAAAATTATTCCGGCCACCGAAGACGGTGGCCGGCGGCGGTGGTTGGCGATGGACGAACACCGGTAGACGGAGGCTGGCCGTCTGGCTTCTCTCTATTTTAGAGAGAAGCGAGAGAAATTTTTTTCTCTCAAAGAAGAGAGAGAGAGGAGAAGGAGAAATGAAGGCTGGCCCGAAGGGCCAGCCGTTTTGGACCTTATATAGTCCTTCTCGAACGACGTCGTTTCGGGAAGAACTATGCGTGTAAATAGATAATAGTTAAACCCCGTCCGCAGTCCTCCGAATTTATATGTTTTACATTTTAGTCACTAAATCAAATATATGATCCTTTTAATTTGGTCTCTAAATTTTAATTTTATTTATTTTAGTCCTTTGTATTAAAATAATATATTTAGGATAAATAACAGATTCAATCCCTTAATTTTAATAAATAATATTTTAATCCCTAGTTTATATTTTTATTTTATTTTATTATAATATCCGAATTTTAGATAATTTTATTTTAGTCACTAAATAAATAAAATAAAGAAATAGCATGTTTAATCCCTAATATTTTGATTAATTATGAATTAGGTTTTTAATTTTATTTTTACTATAATTTAGTCATTTATTTTAAATGTTTTCATTTATTTTAAATATATCGTTCTAGTTGTATTTTTATTGTTTTAATTTTACTTGTTTATTTATTTTTATAGTAATAAATATATAATAAATAAATATTTATTTCAAATAAATTATTTTAATATTTATTTTTCAATATTGAAGAAAAGGACAGTCTTAATACAACTGGATGTCCTATTCTGGTATTTTAAAATTAAATATTATAAAAAATTATTATTTAATTTTATGTAAATTAATCAATATCAAAGAAAAGAGCTGTCTTAAGGCACCTAGAAGTCCTTTTCTGATATTTTTTAAATAAATATTTTTATAATTTTGAAATAATAGGATTATAAATTAAATATATTTTAAATTTTTAATATTTTTAATAATAGAGACAATTTATAATTAAAAAGTACCAATTTTGGGCGTTGTAGGGGTGCTAATCCTTCCCTAAACGTAACCGACCACGAATCCCTTTTTATTATTAAAAAGAACGAATTTTTGGTTATAAACGTAGATCAGTTCATTCTTTTAATTGATGTTTTCTTAAAAACTCTTTTAAAAGATATTTTTTAGGTATTCGACCTACCTGACCCAAAAGGCCGATGGCGACTCCCAAATTATTTTCAAAACCATTTATTCACATCAATTTTCCCGCCAAGTAAATAATATTTTGTGCCCGGACAAAAACCGGTTACGACAGTGACACTGGAGTTTCCTCAGGTAACTAGTGTCTGGTGGCTATGTGAGACCAGATACTAGTCAGGTTTGCATTTAGATAATGTACAATATGTCATGGTGCATTCAGATAATGCACAATACGTTCAAGTTGAATTTAGGTAATGCATATCAATACAAGTATCAGGGTTAGAGACCCTTCAGAGGTGTACTCATGGCAAGTCCCTTAGCAGAGGATTAAGAGAAGCTTGAGACCCATACTTTAGTGATATAATAGTAAAACCTTAAGTAGGTAGCACTTGATCTAGGTCATACATGTACCTACTTCTCAAATTCATGTCTTCAGCATGCTTATGTTTATAAAATTCTTATGTTGCTCTAGATTAGCGATTATACTGCTGGGCTTTTTAAGCTCAGCCTTCGGATGTTTTTCGTTCGTAGGTCAGTAGCTTGAGTAGTTTGTGGAGCACCATCGTAGCAGGACTTCCAGCATCTCTCACAGAGTATTGTACCATAGCTTTAGTGGGCATATGTATTCACAGGACCTTGCTCATATATTCTATTTATTAAACTTAGGGTATGTATTATTTTGGTTTTAAAGTATGTATCACGAAGTTTCAGTTTTGTAAAATATTTTATACCAGTTATTTATATTTTAATTATGATATTATTCATTAAGTTTAAAAGGAAAATGAATAGGTTTTGAAAATCAAGGGTTGCCTAGATAGTCTAGTGCGGCACTTTAGGTCCAATTGAGTTTAGGGTGTTATATTTAGTGGTATCAAAACGTCAGTTTTAGTCGGTCCTAGAATCTAGTGGTCAGTTTTAGTAAGATGTCCGTGAATACATGCCCCTAGGCACTCAAAGTAATTGTATAAGTCTGAAATCCCGACGGTGTTTCCTTTTTTAGTTTGTGTTTTAGAATATTTCAATGTCTAATAGTTCTGAGCACAATTTTGAGGATATGATGGAGAGTCGAGCCTCTCATCCATATAGTGTCAGTGGGTGTTCCTGCTAATGATAGATGATTAGGAGGTTCCGTTAGATGCATGAGTTGCTAGGGTAACCTTCTTCATTGGTTTGACCTCCACTCCCAAGGAGATAGTAGATGTTATTCCTAGAGTGCAGATTGTCCAACCGATAACCCAGAGTATGTCATTACCGATAGAGTTCATAGTAGAGAGACTGATGAGGTATAAGATAATCAACTTTTACGGTTTAGGAGATGATGATCCGATTTTGACCGATCAGTGGTTGGGAGAGACCATGAGGACTTTGAGACAGCTTCACCTTACCTCGGAGGGTAAGTTAGAGTATGTCACCGCTTTGCTCAAGGGTGATGCTATTGATTGGAAGAATATTATAGAGATGGTTCTACATCCGGATGTTCCTACGTGGTATTAGTTCTTAGATGAGTTTAAACGAAAGCATATCGGTGAGGCTCACGTAGATGGGTTGAGGATGTAATTCTATCAGTTAGTTTAGGGAAACCGCTCAATGTACGAGTACGAGAGATATTTCCTCCGTTTGATTTGTTGCTCCAGAGTTAGTTACGACTGAGTCTTTGAGATAGAAGAGGTTCCTTGAAGGACTTCATATAGATATCCATGAGCAATTGATAGCAAACATTCCTAGTGTATTTTCAAAATTGACACGGTAAGCTAGGGGTGTGGAGAGGGTGTAAGCTATGAGGAAAAGTTTGTTGCACAAATCAGGTAACCTAAGTCTAAGGACTTATGTGCAGTGAATCCATCTCATTCAGTAGCAGAGATGACTAGAGGTCCGCGAGAGTAGAGAAAAGTGACGTCAGTTTTATCACTCTAGTCGAGTTAGAGGTCAGACATAAGGTCTCGTAGGAGACCATAAACTTTTCTATCTGTGGCGAGCTCTGAATACTCTGATAGAGTTATGAGGTATCCAGAGTGTGAACATTATGGCAAAAATCATCGAGGGAGATGCTTCAAGCTCTCTAGAAAATGTTATAGATGTGAATCCTTGGTGCATATGGCGAGTGATTGCCCTAGTTCGGATGGTGTTGGTTCTATACTCGGACAGGAAAACATAGGAGCGGATCGACCTATTCCCGATTTGACAGTGTGTGATCCCGATTACCATATCGCAGAGAGACATGGTTAATACCTTGATAACAAAGATGAGATGCCAGATATGTTTTTAGATGTCTCAGTTTTCCATTTGCTTCAATAGGCATTACTATATGCATTCTTTTATGGTGTTAAGTGAACTAGATAGGAAGAAATCTTTGTGTAAGGATCTAAGTTTCGGGTTGGTAGACCTCAACAAACTAAGCAAAGTTTAACTTAGATATTCCTTGAGGGATTAGGTTCAGACTCGGTAGTCGACCTAAAGGAGGATATTTGTACAAGCGTTGTTTGATACTTAAGATTTCATGTCCAAATATCTAGTAATTCCAAGTTTAACGTGGAGATGAGAATCTCTACGATAATATTAAAAATACCCAAGTTACCTTAACTAGTATGTCTACCATTCTGTTTGCCAGAAACTTTAGGATGTACCTCAATCATTGCCAAGGCACTTCAGTTGCTAACTGGGCATAGATGCCCTAAGTACCCTTCGAAAAGTAAGTTAGCAGGGTGTATGCTCCGATGCAGAAGTTCTGAAATTCCTCCTTAAGTATCAAGAGTACCATAGGTCAAGTAGTGAGTTACGAGTTTCGAGGTACAAAGATTCCTCTGATTTCGTTAGTATGTATTTGTGCGCAAACAATAAGTGAATCAACTTCGTAAGCCAAGCCTCGTTAGTATGTCTTTATGTTGGTATAAGAGCGTGAGATATATACAACACATAGCAGTATGCAACGTTGCATAGTATCGTAGACTTTGGGTGCTTTAGATTAAAGGAAACCAAATACGTTAAGCGTCGTATGACTAGCGATATACTAGCGATAGTTGTCATCGAATAGCTCAGTTGTAGTAAGCGATAACAGGTGCAAGATATAGAGCCTCAGAACCCTTGAGTCAGAATGCAGTTACGAGAGATCTTTGTTTATATTACGTGCTCTATAGGAGAGCCAGATATAGAGCCTCAGAACCCTTGAGTCAGGTATTATGGATGAGTATTGAATCAGAGTTACGCAGCAGAAGCATATATATCGACGTTGGTCGAGAATTGTCGTCACCTCTTCAGTAGTCGGTATCGAGACAGTGTTGACAAGTGTCATAAGATCTCAGGGTGTGGCATGATGATTTGCATATGATCAACAAGTAAAAAAGGTTATCGAGTTATGGAGTGAGTTAACTCGATTGAGTAAGGTTAGCCATAAAAGGGATTTAGAGATAGCAATGAATCTTCGAGTAGAGTCATCCTTGTGGAATGTTCTGAGCGAAAAATGTCAGATAGAAAAGGAGTGACTTCTTTAGCTTCATACTTTCTGAAGGTTTTTGCTTAAAGTTCGGCGTTGGTAGTATATTCAGAAAATCGTAGATCGATTTTGAGAGTTTTGAGCTGCATGTCAGGTTATGAGGATTTATTCCTTCAGAATCAGATTTGATATGAGTTTAGGTGTTTCGAGATTTTAAGCATTTAACCCAAGAATCTGTTGTTGTTTGGACCGAGTAAATTTTGAGGACAAAATTTCTTTTAAGGATGGGAGAGTTGTAACACCCTAAATTTTGTGCTAGTAGTTTCAGGTTTACCCGAGAGGTAAGTGGACCTCATGAAATTCATAAGTAAAGTCATTGGGCTTAATTGGGTTTGAATTTTGGCCCAATTAGACATAAAAATGAGATTTTAAATTATAGAAACAAGGAATAACTAATTGTGCAATTTTTCTATTTTATAATGATGAGGGTTTTATATCTCATCCTATTTTTCTTCTCTTTCTTTCTTCTTCATTTATTCTTTCTTCATCTTCTCTAAATATCCATAGCTCCAAGGTAAGGTCTTGAACCTTTTTCTTGTTTCATTTTCGTTCTTAATCTCACTTGCAACATAGTTTTCAAAAATTGAAGTCTTGGTTTAATCCTAGCTAACGAAAAGTGGGGGTTTTCAACCAAATCACCAAGGAAAGGATTTTGGCTAAGCAATGAGGGATTTAAACTTCAAGGTAGAGTATCTCTAACCCTTTGGAGTATTAAGTTTTCATGATTTTGTAGATTTTTCTAAGATTTGGTGATTTGAGCATTTTAGTGTTTATTTTTTATTTCTCAAGCAAATCATGTTTTAGATGTTAATAACACATTTTTATGATTCCCTAAGATCCTAAACAACTTACTGAAGCTTCAAAATAAGTTTAGAAACCAAACAAAGTCATTTGGGATGACTTTTGAGTGCTTCTCAAGCCTACATAAATTATTTTAGGGTTTGAGTATCGATATTAGGACGAGCAGTATTGATATTGGTTAAATTTGGGCTAAAATTAGGGATCTCATAAGGGAGCATCGAGCAGTATCGATACTCAGGGTAACAGTATCGATATTGAGGCTCATTTTTTTGCTATAGAATATATTTTTAGTACCGATACTCATAGGGGTATTAATACTTGACCCTAGGGTACCGATACTACTCACTTGGGATGGTTAGGTTTGACTCGTTTAAGGCCTTAAGAGCTAAGTACGATATGCAATAGTAAGACTTAGTCCGTGGAGGACATAAATGACCTAACATACCTAAAAATACTCATAAGAGTGGGTTACAACAGATGTAACCATATTAAGCGTATTACGTCAAAATATCTTCAGTCAAGGACATATACAGAATATTAAGGATATGGATCGTTATAGAGTATGTGTTGATAAGTGGTACGACGAATAAGTCGGATTCAGTACTATCGAAAAGTATGAGCTTTTAGAACGTTAGTGAATCCAAGAAGAGTAAGTCGTTCCTTTCAATCTGAGAGGTATTGAAGGGAAGTATGATAAGAACGATTAGAGTGTTGTTACTCCGTAATGAACCCGAGCCAGGTATCAGGCTAGCCAGTTCCACATTTAATAAAAAAGCTTTTGTATAACGTTATAGATTAGGGGATGAGTAAAATATCAGTTAGTGTGACGTTGATTTCACTTTGGTGAGTCCAGTTATGTTAAGGAATACCTAGGTTACCTTAGTGGCCCTAATGAGCATTACCAGCGCGCGGGGTAATTTAAGGGCTAACTAGGGCACGAGGCTCGAACACTCATGAGGAATGGGTTAGAAATGTCATTGTTGTGTGGCCTATGCGCCTTAGATATGCATGTGTAGTTATGTTAGTTCAGTAAAGTTAAGTAAGCTTATGATGCACATAAATTCCAGTTCTTACTATGAGGCTTTTGATTATTCAAGGTAGGCTAGTATGTTGTCTTGAGATGCATATAAAATTCCTCTGACTACACCACTAGACCCACCTCATGTTTGTGTCAGTCATGCATGTACAGTCCTATCAGTTCAGTATATAAGATATGTTAAAGCTTGGCTTAAAGGCTATGTGAGATCGAGCCAATGTTTCAGTTGAGTGGGAATTGCACCGATGCTATATGACATCGGGTTCCTCTCATATGATCTACCTGATGGCTATGTGATGACCATAAGATCGTTATGTATATTTTATGGGAATTACACTGATACTATGTGACACCGGTGTTCCCTCAGGTAACTAGTGTTTGATGACTATGTGAGACCAGATACTAGTCAAGTTTGCATTTAGATAATGCACAGTATGTCAGGGTGCATTTAGATAATACACAGTACATTTAGGTTGCATTTAGGTAATTCGTATCAGTGCAAGCATTAGGGTTAGAGACCCTTTAGAGGTGTACTCATGGCGAGGCCCTTAGCATAGGATTAAGGAAAGCTTGAGACTCCTACTTCAGTGATAGAGCAGTAAAGCCTTAAGTAAGTAGCACTTAATCTAGGTCATGCGTGTGCCTACTGCTTAGTACCATGTCTTCAATATGTTTATGTTTATGAAATTCTTATGCTGTTATAGATTAGCGATTATACCACTGGGCTTTGTAAGCTCAGCCTTCGGATGTTTTCCATTGGCAAGTCAGTACCTTGAAGCGTTCGTAGAGCACCGTCGTAACATGACTTCCATCATCTTTGATAGAGTATTGTATTGTAGCTTGAGTGGGCATAAGTATTTATAGGATGTATTATTTTAGTTTTAAAGTGTGTGTCACAAAGATATGGTTTTGTAAAATATTTTATATCAGTTATTTATGTTTTAATTATGATATCATTCATTGAATTTAAAAGGAAAATGATCCGGTTTTGAAAATCAGGGGTTGCCTCGGTAGCCTAGTGTGACACTTTAGACCCAATCAGGTTTAAGGTATTACATATGGGGAATGCGGTGGGGTGAAGGTTAGAATTGCGCAGATTTTTTATAAAAAAAAGATTAAAAATATTTTTAAAGTATAAAATTTTCAAAATTACCAAATTGTGATATGTTACATTTAATGAAGCTTTTTTAAAGGCGGTTAACGCCCAAGCACTTAAAATGGTAACAAAAAAAACATTATGCACCTAAAATGATAACGGAGAAAACATTAAACACCAATATGAGTCAAAAAATAATTTAGACACTTATTCGAGAAAAAAATATTTAATTTAAATACTTATTGTGATATTAAGCCTAAATAAAACCAAGTATAAGGTAGCTCCCAATCCCAATCCCAATCACCAAGACCCGGTGCATGAGGAGCACCTGTCCCAAACTCTATTCTCACAGATCTACGTGGACGATTCCCACTGACTTGGAATCTTGTGGTGCCCACTGCTGAAACAGTTCATAAATATATTCTTAATTGTACGTTTATACAGTGAAACAATTTATTTTAAATTAATTAATGTTCAATGTTCGTAAATATATTTGGAACACACACGACAAGAATCAAAATCCAATTATGTCCAAGATCCAAGTATTAATGATCGAATAAGATAAGTACATATTTGTTCCTGTTGCAAAAGTTGATAAACAGATGATTAGATTGTTGATGAAGCACAAGTTATACAAAAAAAAAAACAGCGTGCATTTTCTTTTTCACCAAACAGAAAACCAAAAAGAAAGTTGAGTATTTCAACATTAACTATTATACGATGAGGTGAAAGTGGAGAGTTGATAGTTTTATAGCCTACAAAATTTCTTCTGTCTTTAATGGAAGATTCACTCTTGTAATGCCTCAGGAACCAGAGCAAGAGTGGGTTGTAATCCAACATTACTACTACTAAGACTCTTTTTGGACAAGATGCTGTCATGATCTTCTTTGCTGCCACCACTGCCGAGTTGGCTCATCCACGTGTCTTAACCTTGTCGATGTTTGCCGGCTTGGTGCCCTTGGAGACATGGCGGATGTCGTAGGTTTTCAGAGGGGAAATGGGTTGCTCTTCTTCAAGTGATTCTAGAGAACAAGTTTGGGTTATCGTCGGGCCTGAGAACTGCCTCGACGGCGGCCTGGCATTCAACCCAGCTTCCGGAGCAGAGCATGCCGATTGACCCATAAACCGGATTCACTACACGCCCACAGGCCTCATATAAAAGTGACCTAAAGATGTCTACAAATGCAAAAACAAAAAGGGATTAATTATACATTTCGGTTTCACCAATGGATGATAATAATTGAAGTTCTTGAGGGCCGGCTTCAATTAGATTGAGGAGACCAGCACGACCGTAGAACTTGGCGAGGAAGAGAGTGGCATTGGCCTGAGAATCAGAGGAGTGAATCCATTGAAGACAAGGTCTAATGGAGCAGCTTTCACTGCATCCCTTACGCAGAACCCTGCAGCCATCGCAGCTCTTCCTCATGTTATTTCCCAGAGAGATTGAAGGAGATTAAGCCACGGTATGTATAACGTTAACGCCGGGGTTTGTATTTTCTGGAGGAGTTGGAGTAAAAGACCTGAAAACCGGGGCTATGTAATGAGTGTTTTCCTTGATCTGCCTTGCTTTTATTGTTTGGGGACTGCCCCTCCTTGTAAAATGAGATTCTTCTTTTGGTGCTTTCCTTCTTTTGCAAACAACCCTACATGCACGGTTTTATTACCAATCCAACCAACCCTTTTAACTGCAGAATTAGGGCAATATTGTAAGCCGCCCAATTATTTAGCCCAATAGGGCAACTTGGTTTTTATTTCGGGATCTACAACAAATGTTACAATGGAGTTAGAACTCGTCATGTCAGCGTGACGAGTTTCGTAGGATATATTTTTTTATTGGGTCGTGGGACGTGAGTCCCATAGGCCGAATATATTTAATATATATTAAGAGTACTTGTCATGCATGCATGATGAGTCATAATAATTTTCTTTTTAAATTTTAAAAAACATTGTTAATATATATATATATATATATATATATATATATTATTTTAATAGAAACGGAATCGTCACACCAGCGTGACAAGTTTCAACTGCTATAAATTTGAATTTCTCGACCTTTGGGGTGACGTTGTTAAACAAGCAATTTTTTTTGGGATTCATTGGAACTTTTCACGCCAGTGTAACGAGTTCTAACGACTATTTTGGGAGATGATTTTAGTATAAATAGGGGGTTTAGGGTGAAAGTTTTGACGTATGAGAAGTGAAAAGAAATTGAGAATATCAAATAATGTGGTCGTGGGAAAATTTGGGAATGATTTGGCCAACAGTGCTTATGGGTTTGACAACACCGATTCGGAGATCGACCATTCAGATTCAAGTTCTTCTTCATATGAAAATTGGAAAAGGAGGCAATAAAGTACATAGTTGAGGAGTATAAAAAGAAGATGAAAATGGAAGAAGAAGAAGTATGAAGATTTAACGAAGTGACGTAGCAAACGACTTGTTAAGAGGGAAGAAAAAATTAAAAATTTTAGTATAGAAATTGAGAAGAAGAAGAATAAGAAGAAAGAAAAATACGAAGGTGTCTTAATCCGATGTAGTGAATGAATTGTAGAGATATCTCAAAAAATAGAAAATGACATATGTACAAATATTGATTTGTATGGTTTTAATTTATGTATGAAGTTGTCTTTATTAATTAAGTAATTATTGGATTAAGTAAACTTATTTAGTAATAGTTTGCAATTATATATGAATTGAAGTGAAAGTTTGGAGTAATGATGTTCAACTAAAAAAACTCATAAACATAGTGGAAAGAGTACAAGTTAAAAAATATAGTTAGAGTACAAACTAAAAACATAGTTAAAAGAGTAAAAGTAAAAAAAGATACATAATATTTTTTTTAACGGCTATTTTAGCGTCCAACCCAATATTTTGGAAGATGAGGATAACACTTTCTGTTATGACCTTCACCTCTGTAGTGGCTCAAAGTTTGGGTAGACCTGGCTCTCTTTGAGGATCATCCATATTGGTATGAATTCGGCTAGATTCAGGTCGACCCCTTAACTTCATATGCAATTGAGGATTTGGTAACCATTCTTCAACAATTATACATGTAAGCTAATATGCTTCATTTGGGAGGTACTTGAAGTCGCAAATGTAAATGTTACGCATAATGTGCAAGCTATAACAGTCATCAACATATAAGTATGGGTCAACATTAATGTGCATACATGCAACAACAACGTGAGCATATGAGAATATAAAAGCTTAAAATCGATCACAATCACACAATATTCTACTCGGATTACCAGTGTTTGTTGTAGAATTACCTCTTTCATGTGGTCGAACTAGTGCTTGGACAACGAAATCATAATCAAGTTTGGCAAAATTATGGACAAACATCGATGTCGCATGTTTTTTATTCTTTTGCATTGTCTTCTCTAAATCTGGAGCTCAATTTCTCCCATCGTTGATCATGGCATCAATTTGTGCACTTTTTTCTACCCATACTTTGCCCAACCTAAAGTAAGTCTCCCTAACAATACTTTCTATCGGGAGATGTCGAGTCTCTTTCAACACTGAGTTGATACGTTCGACTTGGTAGTCATATGGATGTAACGTCGACACTCAACATCATATGATTGTGATCATCTCTCCCTAGGGATTTTACTAGCGAATTCATACTTATCATCTCTGTATCTTCTCAAATTTTCTAGCTATGCACGAAAGTTTGGTTGGAGTGGTAGAATAGTAATGACGTGGTGCTCGTCGATTTCGTCGTGGTCGTCCACCTTCGTTATTTTCATCTTCTTCCGGTTCCGGTGTACTAAACATTACTCCACCACTTTGATTTCTACATTCGGGTGATAAAGATGAAGTATTCAATGTATTTGACGCCATCATTGACGTCATTGACTCAAATTGCACACCGAAATCATCACGAGATTGATCGTGTTGAAGAAGATCATCCCATGCACCACTTGCTCCCGGTTCTTGTGCCGAAAATTATTGTGAAGGTGGCACTTGATCCCAGGAACTTCCTACCCACATCGCTCGACTCTCTATCGATGCTTGATATAGAGCATATACATCATAACTTGTTTGAGATGAACAATAATCGGTAAAAGCATAAGATGAAGATGTTGATGAAGATGATGGTTTTTTTTTCGAATTTTTCCGTCATTTCTTTCTATTCGGACCAATCCTCTAACGTTGTCAAGTAAGGTTTCCCATTTGCTTCATAATTTTGGAGATAGAGAGAAACTGTGAAATCAAAATATTCGAGTTAATCCTCGGAACTATTAGGCAAATGTAAATGCCTCTCATGAAATTGTTTTATGAATATAGCATGCTTCCTCGGCCAATTTTATGTATGCTTCTCGTGCGCATCTATTTTATGGAAATCGTCCATGTTATATATGGACATTTCTTTTGGTTGGTAAAACTTAAATTGTCGCAAAACTCTATCGGCAACATAGATCTCAAAAATTGTAAAATGATGCAATGGTGTTACGGCACACAATGTCTCCGCTCCTTCAAAGAAAAATGGTGGTAGACACCGTTGGATCTTTGACGCACAATAAAATAACCAATTAAACTGTCAAAAGTATTATGTAGTACAATTAAAGAATTAATATTACAAATTTCAATTTTAATGCAAAAATTATTAATATTTACCGCATATCTACCGGCGATATCGATCTTCATTCGGATATCTACTTTGGTTGCACCCGACAACTTTGTATCAGTTATTCGATGTTGCCATCTAAACCAAAAAAAATAACAACTACATTATTTATTATTATTTTCAAAATATTTAAATAAATATTATAAAATATCAAAATTTTAAATATAAGAATTTACCTTGCGACGAGAGGAAACTCTATAGGAGCGGATGTAATAAGCGTAAAAAATGGGAGACGGTACCACACCCATGATTGGAGCAAAACTAAACAACCCGCTACATCTGTTTTTTTCCTCTAACCACTATGGTCGCCTTGCAAAGTTCACGATACAAAAAATAAAAATTGCATAACCCCAACAATATTGGTGACATACAAGGAAACTGTTCAATATCGGAAGATATTGGGTGTGCACTAAATTGTCGATTTATCCGGTAGCAAGATCCCTCCAATCAACGTCATAAGATATGTTTGGCTACATATTTCACATCTTGCTCCATTGATTATCCATCTACTCTAAATTCTCTTTCCAATCACGTCATCTATATATGCATCCCATCAATGACATCAGTTGGAGCCTCATTTCCCAATTAATCAGAAATAACTGCATCTCGGGCATAATTGTTGCGAAGCACCAATGATATACCATTAATTGAAACGCCAAGTTGATATATGACATCTTCCAATGTTATCATCACTTCACCATAAGGAAAATGAAACGTATGTGTTTCGGACCTCCAACGCTTAATCAACGCCGATATCAGTGTCGACGTCACCTTAAAACCACGAAGAAACGTCGTTGCATATAATTTGAATTGTTAAAAATATATCACAATCCACTGATGTGGCTCTTCATTCGTCATCAAGGAATGACGAATGCCTCGTTCTTCTTGCTATAATTTGAAAATAAATTAATTAATACAACTATATAAATTATTATTATTATTACTATAATTTTTTCAAAACTAAAATAAAATAAAACAAATTAAATTTACCGTAATCAACTTAGTCGATGAAATATGAAGATCATCAAGACGTAACATTTCTTCTCTTGAGGTCATTTTAACACAAAATCTTCAACAAATTTGTTTTACTCTCAATGGAATATTCGATTTCAAGTGAAAAATCGATCCAACCTAAGCATCTATTTATACTACTTTATCCAACGGCTAGGTTTTTCAAATTAAAAATAACCTTTGGAACTCATCACATCGGTATGAAGAGTTCCATTGATTTTTTTTTAAATTGATCGTTCTCTTACTGTCACCCAACGGTCTATTTGTCTCCTTTGACTCTGACCCTACTCCGACTTTAATATTATTTAATCCAACCTGAACCCAACTTCAAAAATAAAATATAAACCCGACTTCGAAACAACGACCCGATATAATATTAAATATAAATTATAAAAAAGACCAAAAAATCCTAAAAATAACCCTAATTGCAGTGCACCATGATTCTGCACTAGGACTTGTCTGTTCTGCAGACGCCAAATCTTCAATCTTGATCGGTGGCACATGGATCTGAAAGTTTAGATTTTTCCCATGCAATCTTCCATATTAGATCAAAAATAAATAAATAAACAAATGACTAATAGAACTCATAAACCAGAAAAAACCCAAACCTTTGAACAAAATAGATCTGAAAGTTTATATTTTTCTTGGAACAAATGAAAAAAAAAAACTTTGAAGGAGAACGTTGCCATCTAAACAAGGAGACAAAGATGAAAAGCTTTAATATTCAAATATTGGAGTAGAGACTACAGAGATTTAATTTCCAGATTCAAGAGAAGAAAGAAAACAAAATTTGAGAGAAGTTATGCGGCACAATTAAAAAATAGAGAGGGAGGAATTTTGTAAATACGAATAATATCCGGGTTGGGTGGAGATTTTTGACCCAAAACCTGACTCTGATCCGAACATAAAAATTGTGTTGACCAAACTAAATTCAACCCGGTTCGAACTTGAAAATATTAAAAAAATTCACTCTTATCGGATCGGAGTCGGGTTAGATTGCTATCCCTAATGATATTATCTATAATGGCCATTTTTAATTTGGAAAAAAAATAGTATAATTATGGTTTATATTAATATTTGTATTTTTTATAATTAAATTTAAATTAAATGCATATTTTAAAATTTTTATTTTTTTCAAACTAAACAAGTCTAAATTCCACCGGGCTTGTCATGGAACTCTATTGTTTGAATGTTGGATTAGAGTCAGTTACCTGGTTGGGCCGCCTAAATCATTTGAATATCAAATAATTTTTAATTATTTTATATTAAATTACAAGACTAAAAATTGTATACAAACCTTTTATTATTCTATCAAATTCACTTTTAATATAATTTTTTAAATATAATTGTTTCCGTAAAATAATTTTAATTTACTTTCTTGTTTTAATAATAACTTTTAATAACATAATTAATTTTATAAAATTTTATAAACTTCAATTAAACTATTTTCACTATATTTTATAAATTTCATTTTTTTTAACAAATCTTTATTTCTAAAGCTGGTGTGTTAGAATACATATAATTATGTTCTATCGTACATGCTCTGAAAATAGAGATTGTTGTTCTCTTTGAAAATGTTGTATTCAAGTAGTTATGTCTGTGAGTATATGTGCATTGTCAATAATTAATGCAGTTCGCTGGGTTGGTCCAATAATTGGATAAGAGTCTTGGTTGGATTTAAATTTGGATGTCCTTGTGTCATTAAATGGGCGAAGAAACTATCCTTGTGTTATTTTCTTAACTTATTTGAAAGATATTAACTTTTACTGTCATATTTTCAATTCATTTCAAATTGACCTTAATAGAAACGGAGAAGAAAAGTACCATAATAAGTCGAAAGATTTGCATGCATTGCTGAGTTAAATTGTCTGGACGTGGAAGAGCAAGGAGAGAGTGAGTCAATTTGATTCCAAATCCAAAACACTTGCAAACAAATCACCACGGCTACGATGGAGAGAGTATCCAAATTACCCACGTTAAAAAAACCACTGCCTCCTCTCCATTGTAATTTGTCTTTTACCCTTGAGATGACAATGTAAAATAAATTGCATAAGTTTCCAAAACCACAACCCACATTCATTTCTTCACCGCTTTTAACCATAACTTATTTCTGTGTCATCTTTGCATGTGGAAATGATTGAACCAATGTTTTTGAAAAAAAACATTTATCAAAGTAATCTATCTCTAACGTTATTTTTCGGATTAGGATAAATGATACAGTACTTTAGAAGACTCCAAGAGTACTGATCAGTGTTTTGAATCGATAATATTTGCTCGTTAATTCTTCAATCTTATGAATTTATTGCTGCTAATTTGGTTGTGTTACACTTATTTACGTGCATGGTCTTACCTTCCAGATTTAATAGTAAAACATGCGCATTCTGTATTTTTTTATTATTTGGTCACGACTGGAGACATGAGCACGACTCTGGGCATGTCACGGTCTGACGTGACAGTTTCTAGAATGTCCAGTCAGTGGCAGTTTCTAGAAGATTTAGTCAGCGCTTTCTGGAAGATGGACGGGCAGAGTTGCGTTAGGAGACTTATTTTATTTTTTAAAGTTTGAATTTAGAAAACATTTGGAATTATATTTAGGATTATTTTTATTATAATTTATTTGTTTATCTCTAGGTTTTTAGATGCTATAAATACCCTCTTGGGGTAAGACTAAACTCACAACTCATATTACAATATTCTTCTTTTCCTTTCTAGTTTTATTAAAGTTATCTCTTTTTATTTTTCAAGTTTTCATTTTTCTTTTCTTTTAAGTTTTGTTTTTAAATATGTTACGTATAACTTTTTTCATGATTAGCTAATTTTCTCATAAGCCGAGAGTTGAAGCGATGACTCAATTTCAACGTGAGAATTGAAAAGCACCTTAATAACTTCGGAATATCTCTCTTAATCTCTGTGGTTATTTCTCAAAATCAAAACAGTTTTCAAAATCAAAGATTGATTTTGGTCAAGATGTTGCGATTAAATGTGTAGGAGGAAGGATCGACTTATTGAAAGCACATTCGACTTCCTGGGAACACACTTGGCGAGATAACCTTGCCAAGATGGAATTGAGATCGAAATTAGTAGTTATTGAAGCAACAATCTGAGTCGGTTTTCACAAACTTAAACGGTAATTGATCTACGACAATTGATGTTGTTCATATCAATTTCTAAAGTCGGAATCAAAGATTACCTTGGATATTCGGTATATAAAATAGAGTCACGAGGATTACCCTTGTAGACAAAGTAACCGACGTGAATCCTGAAGGGAAAATCTAATTTGATGATCCGAAGGAAATTTAGTCAAAGCAAGGGTTGAGGCTAATTTACCATATTCATTTTCAACGTTACACTCTTTATTTTCTTTATTCTTTCTTTAAATTATTTTTTATTATTTAAATCTTTTTTTACCAAACCCCTCATTTTTCATTACTTATCGCCTGGTTTAAACCATTCAAAACATAAATTTGAAATTTTCTAAGTCCATGAAGATTGACACTTACTTTTTTTACTACATATTCCTTTTATTTATTAATTGAGAAGAATGAATTTATTTTGACATCAAAACGACAGTTGTCAAGTACATGGAGTCTTCACAAGACTGAATGGAATCTTCACTTAAATACTCTAAGATTATTATGCATTTTTAGCTTTGGCAAAATTGAAAACACATATATTATTATGTATATTTCACCCAAAAAATTAAAGTCGTACCAAAAAATTAAAGTCGTACCGTGTTTATGGTGTCCTTCTCTTTACACTGTTGCAATGACCCTAAATTAGGAAATAATATGACTACAGCTTCATACGGGGGATTTTTTTTCTCTCAATGCTCTTCGCATTATTCATACACTCTTATTCTAATGGCAGATAAAAAATCTCTTAACGTTAGTGATAAATTTGAATATGAATCGTAGAAGATAGGGTTGTAAGTTATAACAGTGACATTCCAAATGGTAAATAAAGATTAGAGGGAGAAGTAAAAAGCTATGTAACTTTTGAAATTGATGTAGGGGGATCCGAGACAGATGATGCTGAGCTGTCAGATTGCACCTTAATGGTGCTGAGATACCATGAATTGGCAGATCAGCGCAAAGGCAGGAATTGATTGTGACATGTTCCTCATTGGGGTTGTTTTGAGTATGTTTCAGTCTTTTGGTCATAACTTTGGCTACAGGTGTCAGAATCGTGCATAAGACCCCAATCCGGAAAGCTCTTTTCGACGCGCACGCTCTCCACATTTAGCTACGCTCCATGTGGCCTTTTTTTCAACCTCAAATTCTACCGTTTTCCCCTCCGAATCACTAGAATTAGATATTCTTTACTATTTATGGTAATATTTCGATTGTCAATTAGGAAGTCAATTTAAATCCGATTTAGGCCGGATTTTTTGGAGATTGCTTATTTTATTTCGAATTTCAATTTAGAGTGATTTTCGGGATTTTGCTATTTTTGGCAAAATTCGAATAAAGACGATTTTTGGCTATAACAGTCCGGCTTGTGGACTGATTTTGGATTGTTTGATTTGATAATATTTTATTAAACCCTAGAGACTTTTTTTTCTCTGGATTTTTTTGGGCGAATTTTGTAAATCATCTGTTGGAGCGCTTGCAGGATAATCACTATTCTGTCTGGCGTCAGAAAGAGACTCTCTTGGAAGGTGAATTGATTAGTCAATAGATCCGACGGCTAGAACATATTTCTTGATTTCCTGTTTATGGGGAAAAGGTGAGAAGAAGCATGCATTTTGAATAAACAAGAAGAAGACTCGCCATGTTCAACAAAGCAACTACTGGGAAACGTATTTGATCATGATAATTTTTGTTATTGATTGTTGCAGTGAGAGAACATGGATCTGTGCTGTTACATACCACTATTTTCTTTCTTCTTCTTTAGAGAAATGCGGAGGAAAAGGATGTTTGTTTCTAGAGAAAAAAGGATCCAAAAGGAAGTACATATAGAAATTCTATACATTCAGAGTTCCCTTGTTTATAACCAATATAGACACTTCCCAGACATTCTGGACCCTCCTCCCACTTCAAAGAACCACAAAGAAGAGTTCCAAAATAGCAAAATACCATCGATTTTCCCACCAAAACACCAGTGAGGTAATGATGAGGAAAAACGCAGGTATTTTGGATGCGATTTAATCAACGAAATTCAAAAGAAATAAAAACAATGGATGAGATGTAGGTTAAAAAGGGTTTTTCCTACTAGTTGTGGAGAGCGTCTGGGCAACTGGGAACTCTTCTTTTGCTATCTTCAAATCCTTTATCTGTTCTTCCATTGAAACTGAAAGATGTTGTTCCATAGGAGAAGTTTTGAATGTCTTCCATGTTGTTGTCGACCTTGCTTTCCATCATCTCTCTCATTCCATTTTCCGGGAAAATCCTGATAGCTCCAGCTAAACAGCAATCACCACAAACCCAAATCTGTAAGACATAAATCACCAACATCAACACCATAGAAGAATTCAAAACTCTCCTACTACTGCTGCTCAAAATCCACATAAAGTAGAAGCGAAAACGCTTAACAACAATCCAACTTGTTTCTCTAAAGAAATGCAGCTTGCTTTTTCCTGGGAAAAGTTTCAGGAGAAAGAATGGAAAGAGGGTGATTTAGGTCAGAGAATAGATAGATAGAAGGGATTGCTCATGCAACTCGCTGTGGCCCACGTGATAGAGAGAAGAAATAGAATACAACTGCGATCTATGGTGCCTACGGGTTGTACAGCCACTGTGATACCTAGCAATGGGTAAATCTGGGAAGATGATTATTATATATGGTAATACATTTTCAGCCATGGGGAGAGATTAAGACAATATTATTGTTCCTTTGACTTTCAGTCTTCATCCTGGCTAATTTACTGAGCCTTCTAGCTCCTAAAATGCACCTTTTTTTTATTAACTCCTAAAATGTACCTAAACCTAAGTTTTAGGTCTCTTTTCTTTTCTTTTTCTTTTTTTTTTAAAATATGCATGTCGGTGATATATTTTCTTTTAGGGTAAATTACATCAATTGTCATTAATGTTTGAGTAAGTTTTCATTTTTCCCAATGAAGTTTCAAAAGTGACAAATTGGTCATTAACGTTATCGATTTGTAACAAAATGGTCACCAACGACGTTACCAATTTCTAACAAATAGTCACTCTACTGTCATCTCCGTTAAAATGATGATGTGGCAACATTAAGAAAATGGTTGATATTTAGTTTCACCCCTAAACCATAACTAAAATATCAAATAAGTCATTGAACAATAATTTCATATTTAATTTACCCTTAAAACTTTCTAATTTCAATTTTTCCCAATTTCCCACCACCTCCACTATATTTGAACCACCTTTCTTACAAAATAAAAACGGTAGAGACTTAAAAATCGTCTTTTTCATTTTTTTTATGTATACTTTCTCATTTTCATTATTTCAGGATGAGAGATTGAGATTTTTACTGCAAGAACACAACAAACGACAAATTACAATATTGTTAAAATACATGGAGTCAAATGCATCTATTTTACTTAATCAAAGAGACCAAGATATGTAAAAAGCAGCGGGGAAAAATGGAGCTTCAAAACTAGTAGAAGAAGCTGGAGATGGATAATCACGCATGGAAAAAAGTGGTGCATGAGAGCAAAGTGATGCTTGTGTCTCAAAACAAGAATCTGGAAACACTACGAGAACAAGTAACTACCATAATAGAGTCGACGATGCAAAATCATGATGTAAAGTTGAAGATCAACAAGACTAAGAAAGAAGAAGAAGAATGAAAATGGTTTACAAACACTGTGATACTCCAAGTGTTTGTGTTTGTGTTTGTGAGAGGGAAATCTTGTTTTTCTTGTGTTAATAATTGTCATTTGAGCTTAGTTAATGTTTTACATGAAGTAACATTGCATTGAGTGAATGAAAATTATGCAACTTGAACTTGTGTTAATAATATTTGAATCTTACTAAATAGCTAAACTATGACCAAATTCAAGATAACAACATCCAACAATAAGAGCATCTATGATTATATTTACGCCAATTTTATGTTCATTTCCTGTTTACTCGAGTGATTAGCAAACAACAGGGCATACAACAGGTGGTTTGACAGGAAGAATCATGTTGGCAACTACATATCTGAAACTAACAGTAGTTTTAATAGCAAACTTTAAACTAACAAGACAACCATGAACTATACAATAAGACAGAAAATACCAACATAGAAATGTTATCATTAAGCACATAAAATGAGCTAAATAGTTTAACCCAAAATGATCAATAAATGAAAACATTTGGACTTAGTTATTGATGTAATGTGTTATAATTTGCATTATGGTTGTTTGCTAACTTAACCATACAATAGTTATTGTAGAGTCCAAAACGCAAACACTTGGAGTATCATAACGTTTGTAAATCATTGTCGTTCCTTTTTACTTTTTTTTGTCTTCACTACAGCAAAAGTGGCTTGTTGCGGCGTTTTTTTACTTATAGCGGCGTTTTTAAGTACCGCTAAAAATACCTGCGGCGTAAAGATAAACGCCGCTAAAAATAGCGCCTCTAAAGTTTGCGGCGTTTTTCAACAAAAAAACGCCGCAATAGGTGACAACATATAGCGGCGATTGTTCAACAAACGCCGCAAAAGGTATTGATATTTAGCGGCGTTTGGAAGAAAAACGCCGCAATAGGTGTTGATATTTAACGGCATTTGGCAGACAAACGCCGCAATAGGCGTTGATGTTTAGCGGCGTTTTTCTTCACAAACGCCGCAGTAGATGTTTATTTTTACCGGCGTTTTTCCTACAAACGCCGCAGAAGATGTTGATATTTAGCGGCGTTTTCCTACAAACGCCGCAGAATATGTCTTGAGATTTAGCGGCATTTTCGTCGAAAACGCCGCAATATGTCTTGAGATTTCGCGGCGTTTTTATCACAAACGCCGCTAAATATATGGTATATTGCAGCATTTTTTGTTACAAACGCCGCTAAATAACACAGAATTTAACAGTTCTAAAAATTATGCTTAATACCCCAAATATGTTTTTTCAACCTGTTCCATTATCCAACAAACAAAACAGCAATAACATCAAATCCAATATAATAAATAAAAGTTTTCATTAACGTAATATAAGTTAAGTTAAACACGGTTCAGTAACATTAACATAATGCTGATAACATAAATGAGGCTACGATGGTGGATTCTGAGGTTGCGTTTTTTGTATCATCAGCATCATATCATTGAGTCATTTTTCAAATTCTTTACATCTCTGCTGATATATTACTTCTCTTTATTCTGCCGCTGCCTCTCTCTGTGCTGCCACTGCTTCTCTCTCTGCTTCCGTTGTTGCTCTAGCTGTTTCCGCTGCTGCTCTCTCTGCTTCCCTTGTTTCATTTTCCGCTTTCAAGTTAGCCATTTATTGATCCATCTCAGCCAACTTTTCTTTTAAACGACCAACTTCTAATTGGGCAAAGAATCATATTTTCTTGTCTTGCATTCAGAAAAGCTAAATTTAGAAAGTTTTCGACTCCATTTCGATATTCGACGCTTACCCTTGAGAAATCCATCCAACTCTTATCCATTTCGTATTTCTGGAGTTTCAATTTCAAATGTTAATTGCTAATAATATAGATAAAATTAGAACCTAAACAGAAGCATTAAATTATCATATTTAGTGCATAATAATATTTAATTGCTAATAATATAGATAAAATTAGAACCTAAACAAGATTGATGTTTTAAAAAGATCTGTTCGCTCCAAATAAACTATTCTAAGTTCAAGTAAGAATACATTTAGTAACTCCAAATATACCCCTTCCCACAACAGTGTTAAGATCTATAAAACTTTTTACTTACATTTTGACCAAACAAAGTTTATCATGCAACCAAAAAATCTTTGTTAACAACAATGCAACAATAAAATAATTAGACTTTCCAGTTTTCCATGAAACATTAGCTTATTGGCAGCAAAATCCGAAAAGAATGATGTGTTATGTAGGAGGATGGGTGAACAATATACAATTTTGCTTTCGTTAGTCATATTAAGTTTATACAATGGGCCCTTAATAAGCTGGAAATTAAAGATAATGAACATAGTAAAAACCCTAATACATATGGCAAAAGACTATGTATTTATTTGTATTAATTTCGATACATAAGCTGAAAATTAAAAACCACCGAGTTTTGCAGGAGGAAATTCAAGATACAAAAGCAAAATTCACTAATCACCAAGTTTACCACATCGGAAAAAAATAAAAGAAAGACTATGGTTTTTAAAAGGTCAAACGAAAGGTTAAACAAACTATGATAAGAACTAGGTCACAACAAAGATATTAAACCAAATAAAATTCAAAATTGGAATCACGTACTGAAAAGATAAGGGTTAGAAGAAGCAGTTCCAACTTAAGCTTCAAGAAACTCCAAACGACGTTTTAAACTGTCGAGCTTCTCGTTCAATTTGCTCTTCGTCGTAGCCTTTGAAAATAAAAGAGAAATTATAAAAAAATTTGCTTTAAAAAATGCTAACAGAATATTATTCTATATTTAAGATTCTTATTAACACATTGCATACATGCCTATAGTGCTAACCCAGCTTCAGAAATTGAGTCGTCACCACGTGCTCAAATTCTAACAAGTCTTGTTTTACAGGAAGCTGGCTCGCCTATCAAGCACATAAAAGTTTTCAGAGATCTGAAACACTATAAATTGATTGAATACTATCTAAAAATGGCATAATTCTCAGTAGCAAAATGCACCAAATATCGATGACCATGAAGGTGCAACCGAAAGAACGAAAGCTCCCAAACAGATAACATACAATAAATTCCAAGTTGTGTTACAGTTACTCCCTCAAAAAGCTATTGAGACTTAGAATACCAACTAAACTATGAGGTACAGGTAGAAAGAAAAAGTGCTAAATTACCAGCCAATCAATGTGCAAAGATCATAGTATTAAGATATACAAACCGGAAATGAGGAACCTGGTCCTCATTGTTTAGACCAACATAACTAATAAAATGTTACTGGCTCATTTGAAAGGAGAAAAGACTGTAAAGAAAGGTTGACTCCAAAACTAATTCATTTTACTTGTTCATTTCAAAACAGTGATCCACTTTTTATCAATAATGCTTAGGTCTAAGCAGATAATCTAAAGAATTCTAAAAGATCTAATAGGCAGGAAATGACATAATATATCTAGTATAATATATCTAGAAATAATAAAAATAAACATAAGATATTAATTTGAAGCCTGACACCAAAAGTGGGTATAATATATCTAGTATCATGTGTCAATTCATGAGTACAATACAGTTAACAAATCACAATTTATCCCAAGTCATTATTATACCATTAACAACCTCCTAGATAGTAAATTAAGATTTTAGAATCCAAGAAATACCTGACATAATCCTTTCCATTGGATCATGAACAGATCCTTTCAATAATTCAACCTGTAACCACAATGCGTCAGATTTTCTCATATAAAGAAGCAAAAAACATGCTGAAAAAACCCATTTCCATTGTTCACATTGCCACGTTTAGTACTGACAATTTAGTAAGTCAAACGTGACGGGGAAAATAAACAATTACGGGACTGAAATTTTTGAAAATAAGGGCAGATTTCTTACATTTGCAGATGGGATTTTTGGAGTAATGTAGGAAAACCATTACGATTGAAGTACAGAAGAGAAGAAGCTGCTTATCGAAAAGGGTCTAACCGTACGCTGGAAGTGCGCTGAATATTGGCAGTGGTCCGGGCCTTGGATTTTTCGGTGTCCCGAGGCTAAGAGGAAAAGGGTGACAAAAATTAAGGAATCAACACACGAATGAAGAGGGCAAACGAATGAAGAGAACCAAAGCCTAACCTGGGTATGGCGAAATGCGATGACGCCGGAGACGAAGAAGGCATGACGCAGTGAAGGAGATGGTTGCTGGTGTTTTGTGGGTAAATTGTAATGGGTAAATCGTAGACAAAACAAGAAGAAAAAATGGCTAGGGATTC
The DNA here is from genome assembly GCF_006381635.1 of Hibiscus syriacus. Taxonomy (NCBI): domain Eukaryota; kingdom Viridiplantae; phylum Streptophyta; class Magnoliopsida; order Malvales; family Malvaceae; genus Hibiscus; species Hibiscus syriacus. The sequence goes on along the minus strand of NW_024063307.1, from coordinate 1,979,792 downwards.
AAGAGTTTTAAAACTGACTTGCGGCGTTTAACAATACAAACGCCACTAATGTCCAACCAATTGCGGCGTTTTTAATTAAAAATGCCCCGTTTGTTAAAAACAATTACGGCGTTTACAGAAAAACGCCACTATATATAATTTTTTTGCGGCATTTTTTGTAAAAATGCCACTAATGTATGACCCTTTTACGGCGTTTCTTGTAAAACGCCACTAAAGTCTGACCCATTTGCAGCGTTTGTTACCAAAACGTCGGCTGGAATCGCGTGAGGGTCGTTGTTGTACCAGAGAAACCCTTTTAGAGAAGCAGTATTGAAATGATTTTAGGGATTAGGCAGGAGAAAAGTGTGGAGCATATATTGACCCTTTTGCGTCGTTTTTTAAACAAACGCACTGTAGTACATGATTTTGTGGCGTTTTTATAAAATGCCACGATAAACAACATATTGCGGCGTTTGCCTACAAACGCCGCTAGATTATTACTCTATTACTGCATTTTTTGCACAAACGCCACTATAAACAATACTATTGCGGCGTTTATTTAATAAACGCAGCTAAATTACTAATCTATACCGTTTTTTGAACAAACGCCACTATAAATAACATTATCGTGGCGTTTGTACAAAAACGCCGCTACATTACCACTCTATTTCGGTGTTTGTTGAAAAAACGCCACTATAAACAACTCAATTGCGACGTTTGAGCTAAAAACGCTGCTAAATTACAACTCTATTACGGCGTTTGTTTAAAAAACGCTGCTAAAGTATGATTTTGTGGCGTTTGTATTGTAAACGTCGCGACATACTTAAATTTTGTGGCGTTTTCCCTTAAAACGTCGCTAAAAACGCCGTTACAGAACACTTTTGCTGTAGTGCTTGTTGATCTCCAAATTCACACAATAATTCTGCATCGCCGACTCCATTGTTGGTTGCTACTTGTTCTTGTAGTGTTTTCAGTTTATTGTTTTGAGACACAACCATCGATTCGCTCTCATGCACCTCTTTTTGCCATGCATGGTTATCCGTCTCCAGCTTCTTCAACATGTTTTGAAGCTCCATTGTTTTGTTTGCTGCTTTTTGTATCTTTTGGTCTCTTTGATTAAGTAAAATAGATGCATTTGGCTCCATTTATTTTTACAATGCTGTAATTTATCGTTTGTTGTATTCTTGTAGTAACAATCTCAACCTCTCATCCTAAAAAATGAAAATGAGAAAGTATATAAAAATGAAAAATAAATGATTTTTAAATCTACACCATTTTTTACTTTGTAAGGAAGGTGGTTCAAATATAATGGAGGTGATGGGGTATTTGGAAAAAATTGAAATTAGAAAGTTTTGGGGGTAAATTAAATATAAAATCATATTGTTCAATGACTTATTTGATGTTTTAGCTATAGTTTATGGGTAAAACTAAATATTAACTATTTTCTTAACATTGACACATCATCATTTTAATGGAGACAACGGTAGATTGACTATTTTGTTACAAATCGATAGCGTCGGTGACCATTATGTTACAAAATGATAACGCTAAAGACCAATTTGTCACTTTTGAAACGTCAGTAGGAAACACAGAAACTTACTCAAACATTAGTTACCACTGGTATAGTTTACCCTTTCTTTTATTAGCAAAAGGTATTATTTATGATTTAGCTCTTAAATTCTATTTATTTCTCATTTTAATACCTAAATTAACGTTTTACCTAACAATTATTTCAGTTCAAATATAAACATTACATACATCGCGTACTAATTAAAATTATTTACTTTTACACACGATGATGAAAAACAATAACTTGTCATTTTATTTCCTCTCATTTTTTTTTATCAAACACACTTTAAATTTATTTTATATAGTTTTCAGTCCTCTTGAAACTAAAGAAGAGGTGGGAGGGGGTTCATGCCCTCAATTTTTAGTCTGATGATAATTTAGGTCCTTACGAATTTAAATATTAGGTAACTTTGACCTTGTCTCCTTAATTTTGAATTTAAATAATTAATAAATTATTATATTTTTAAATTTAATAATTTTATCCCTTCTAATATTTAATCTTGACTTCGTCTTCAATTCATCACTTCGAACATTCTATTTCTTCATTCAACCAAACAAAGCATTAGTTTTACAAAATTTTATTGTAACACAAATTTAGATCTAGGAATGCATATTTACATATTGATACAATATCCTTTTATGATGTAATTAGGGATGGAAATTTGACTCAGAAAAACGAAGCAGATAGTGTTTATATTGTGATGACATGTTTTGAGTTTATATTCATCTTGTACTTCATGATAAATCTCTTGAGCACCACTAATGATCTTAGCAAAGCTTTATAATGTAAATCTCAATATATACTAAATGTTTTGCATTTAGTATCAAGTACAAAATATCTTATATAAAATTTTTTAGAAGAATGGTGTGATCCTTTACTTGAAAATGTAATGTCTTTTTGTGATAAACATAATATAGAGATTCTTAATATGAATGTTTCGTATAAAGGAGGAAGAGAGAGGTCTCGATTTCAATGAAATATCATCTCAGTTGGGCATCGTTATCTATTATATTTATTTATGCTATTGATTCTCAAATACAATAGACGAGCATTAGATTCAAGGATGACATGATGGAGTTATTTAAGCTTAGTTCTATTTTACATCTAAGGGATGATCATAAATCATTTTGCATTAATGATATATGTATAAACTTAATGGTGTTTACTATCAAAAAGCAGCTAAAAACACCGTTACAAATCTATTTTGTTGTAGTATCCTGACATAAAATCCTGTTTTTGTCCCTGAATTTAATATATATATATATATATATTAAGTTAGTATTGCGAGTTAATTAAATGCCAAATCAATTGAAAAATAATTGAAAAACAACTTTTTAAATAGAAATTAATATTATTGTAAAGGTATTTCATTTATTTTTACTTTTATATAATTTTAAATAAAACGACTAGAAATTACTAGTTAATAATAGAAAGATTCGTTTATAAATCCTTTATTTTGTCACATATTATTATAAAGTATTATTTTATCCAATTAGGTACTTAAAGAATTCATTTTTCATCTAGCTAAGTAAAATAATATTTTATCAAAGTAACTATATAAAGTATATAACATTTTTCATCTAGTTACGTAAAGTGTTTTTTAATCAATGTCATATGTGAATTTTTAGGTACTAGATAAAAAAATTATATACTTTAAGTACATACTTTAATTACAAAATATTTTGGATATCTAGATAAAAAAATATGAATACTTTTAAATATTTACTTTAACCAACAAATATTTTAGATACTTAGATAAAAAAAATTGACATATTTTAGGTATTTATTTTAAAATAAACCATTTGATAAATATATTTTGAATATAAATAATTTATTTCATCCGATTATGATTTTAATAAAACATAAATCTATGAATTATTTGTACTTGCAAATTATTAAAAATTAATTAAAAAAACTTAAAAAGTAGTGGACAAATTAATTAGTGAAAACATGGAGAGGTAGAGGAAGTTGACCGAGAATCTCGCCATGGTGTTGGAGACATATGTGGTACATTGAAGTAGGTAACAAGGAGATGTGTCTGAAAATTGTCCCTACGATCAAATCTAAGGATCAAATTATCAAACTTTGATGCAATCCTGTGATTTTTCACTTTGAAAACCCCAAAACACTTTTTTTTTCAACTTGGTACCTTTAATGTCTCAATTTGAAAATGTTTGGTCCTCTAATTTTATTTTATAGTTTTATTTATTAACTTAAGAGTTGCTGAATTATTAATAATAAATTAATCAAGTGGCTTGCATTAAATCTTCAAATAATAATATAATCTAAAAAATTACAAGTGTGGATGAACGAATAATTTTATAATAAAGACGAATTTATTAAAAAATTTAATAACATCAAGTTGTAAAATATTTGAATAAAAAGGATTTATTAACAAAAATTATATAAAAATTTTCATTTTTTGAAATCATAATCGGATATGATGGTTCATTCTGAGATGAGTGTGTGTGAGGAAAGTTGGTCTAATGAATCAGGGACATCTTTGTCATATCACCTTAGTCATCACGAAATGACCCATCCTCCCCCACTGTATACTTTGACCACCACCTTCCCTACAGAATTATTTTCTAATTTGAAAGAGAAGGCTTCAATTATACATCTATACTTGTATATGAAAGTTCTATATAATTGTGTTGTAAAAGATATAATGGGTAATGATTATTAACTTTTAAGGTAAATTATATCATTAATAATTAAATTTTAATCGTATTTATGTTTTAATTATTGAATTATAAGCAGAGACAGAGCTCCCTTAGGGCTCAAGGGGTCCTGACCCCTATTAAAATTTATATATTCGATACAATTTTAGTTTAATAGTATTTTGGCTCATGTAAAAATAAATATTTAAATTTAATAAATAAAAAAATTATTAAATATTCAATCAAGTATGGGTCGAACTAAAAAATGATAAGTTTGTGTTCTCAAATTTTTGATCTAATTACAATTTAAGTCATTGTAAGTTTAAATATTAGACAAATTAGAAGTTATCTTTTGAGTTTTGAGTTATTTTTTTTAATTTAGGGCGAATACAAGGTAATATATGTACAAAGACTTTCAACTATTTGACAATGAACGCTCATACCCCAACATACGTGCTTGAACTGTGACCTCAAGGATAACAACAATCTCTTAATTACTATGATCGTTTAGTTCATGCTGAATTTCGAGTTTAAATACCTAATAAGTCTTTATACTTTTCTTAAATAGTCTAATATTTCGACCCCTGCCAATATTTAATTCTGACTCCGTCCCTGATTATAAGTAGTTGTAATTATTATGTTTTTGAAAAATTCTAGAGCGTACATACTATTAATATGACACACTGTTACACATCACTAACTAAATTGTTCTTAATAAATAAATATAAAAATAATATAATGATCTATCCATAATTAATCATTTATTATTAATATAAGTTTACATATTAATCCAATAACAATCATCAAAACCATCCGTTGATGATCCTGTTTACCGCGAGAAAATCGTGTTCTTCAACGTACATCGCAAAAGAATACCTCAAAACCGATTCAAATTTTATTTCAGTTATTACCTTGTCCAGTAGTACGAGTACTTGGAGAAAAAGAAGAGTTGGAGCCACATAGATTCGTTACGTTTAAATCTATCAATCATTCATCCATCTTACATGTGAAGGAAGTATTGAAAGACCAATTCTTTTGAAATAAACTTGTTTTACTTTGAATGCAACCGCTGAAAACATAAAATCTTGTATGCAGGAGATGGCATGGCATGCACGAGAGGAAACAGAGATGGATCGAGGGGTGTTGGGGTGCGGTCACACTCTTTAGAATTTTCAAGTTATCTTATATTTTAGATATTTTTTTTGTATTTTCTATTGATTATCTAATTTCGCATTACATAAAATTTTATAACTCCGCACTCCATAAAATTTTCAATATAACTAATTAAGTTCGCATCTCCTAACATAAATTTTTACATACGTCCTTAAAGGAACCCTTGTGTTTGTCTGGATGAAGGTCAGAGAAACATCTAATCCAATGGTTAAGTATAAAACACTAAGTTTTCGAATTTAGAAATCGGATTAACACTAATCCTTCTTGCCAAGCAAAGCCTCGGAAAAATTATTTTTCTGTCATGAAGGGACTTGTCCCTCATCTCCTCGTGTGATACAGTGATAGTCGATGCATAGTTGCTTTAGTTTGATCTAATCCACTTACAACTAACAAAACTCAAGTTAATTTTTTATATTTTAATATCTGATCTTTATCAATAATTGTTCGATAATATTAATATCAAGAAATTGTTATTCATCTTCTTAAAATACTACTTAATAAATATTTTTATATGGCCACTCAAACTCCAATTCAAAAAAGAGAGATTTTGAAATAAAATTTTATGAATTTTAAAGAGGCTTCAAGAAAGTATAAGATCAAGAAAGTAATAAACGATGATACAACAAGTTCATCATAATCTACAATGACCAAAAAATATTCATAAAATGGTGGTTCCAACAAACAATATTGACTAAAAAAGATGAGGTAAAAAAAACTGACTTTGGCGAAAAGAAGAAGAGAACAAATGCCATACGACCAGGCTACTTTAATTTTGATTTTTTTTTTTGTTAAAGGTTAAATACCAGAAATACACGAATAAAAAATTACAAAAGTACTCCTGGGATGTAAAAAAGAAAAGAATTTATCCGTGAAACTAGAAATAACCCTGAAAGCTATGCTAATTGTACTAATTGAACTAATCACCTTCGGAGTCATCGCTGAGTGGATCTTGAGGAACTAAACTAGTATTTCGATGATATTTATTTTATTATGCATTGCAATAATATTCAGAGTGACCGACATGCTTGGATCGTTTCCATAACCTTGAATATCGTAAATCATCGTTTCACCCGTATTGGATTAAGTTACTAAGAATTCTCCAAGAAATTAAAATGTCCAAAATACCCCTAATGACCTTAATAATGGAATCACTCTGATTATATGTAACACCCCAAAATTTAATTAAAAGAAAGTTGAGGACCAAATTGCAAATTTTAAAAGTTTAACTCGATTTTGAAACTTATGAGAAGTTTAAGGATTTAACCTTGGATTATTCTATTTTTCTGGTCAATTGAAAAATAAAAATAATGAGGATTTGGTGGCTGAGGATGTTTGAACCCATGACCCTAAGATTATGGGCACCTATGCCATAGCTATTAGGTTATGTTTCTATTAGTGTTTTAATTAATAAAAATAGGTTCTATAATAGTTTGGTTTGAGATATAACCTAAAAAAACCAAATCTGAAGACCCATGTTCGTGGAACAAGCCCCCAAACCAACCCACTATCGACCACCGTCCTCCGGTCATCCGTAACGGTCATCGTGTCGTTCGCCTCAACAATAACCCGCGACCAAACCCCGACTGAAGAACCACCAAACAGATCGCCATTCATCGCATAAGAGAAAGGGAAACCTGCCGACTCGCCCTCCTTATTTCAACGCCGCCACTCATCGGTTGGAGACACCGCCACTCCCAATCAAAGCGCCAAGTCACGGCGAACAAACCTTTGCCAGCCAGTCTCCTCCAACCACCGTCATTCGTAGGGGAGATAAGTTGGAAGCTTCATCGAAACCCCTTTCGTCGCCTAGGTTAATAGCTTTTTGCAGTCGTTCAAGGTATCAGCTCGTCTCACCGCCGTTGACGCTGCTCCTTCCAACCAGGGTGGTCGTCCATTGATGCTGCTCCATTCGTACGCCGTAGGTAAGTCTCGATATTATATATTTGGTTATTTGTTGTGGTATGTGACTGATTCCCAGGTTGATTGGTGTTGTAAGTGATGATTGGCTGCTTGTGGAATGCTTAGTTACCATCCCCGACCCCCGTCACCGTCGTACGCACCACCACGTGACGGTAGTGTGCGTGGGGCTCATCCCCCAACTCTGGTTTCTTCTAGAAATAGTCCAGGTGGGCTGAACTGACCTAACCCAGTCTAAATCGGGACTGTTTGACATGAACCAAGTCAACCAGGACTGAGTCAACTTGTCCGAGTCAACTCATATGAGTCAACACATTGACTATGACCCGTTGACTTTGACCAAACAGTCAAATTTTCTGAAAAGACATATTTTATGTTTTTCGACGTCCTGAGTCCGAATCCAAAGTCCATTTCGCCAAATTTTCACTCGGTAAGCTATTTTTCAGTGTTTATCTTCATATTCAACTTGGTTTTTCGATTAAGTTCAGTTTCTAACGTAAATTCATTTGTTATGTATCCGAGACATTATGGGATGTGGAATAAAAGTTTGAGGGCGATCAAGTGGAGTTTAAATGGTCGATTAATATGACTCGTAAATCGAGGTAATACTTTACTACCCATTACATGTTGTATGGTACAAGTTAGGTATTGGTTAATGCATAAATAAATATTATTTGGGCTTGTAATAAATATTAATTATGCTAAACGCATACTGATCCCGATAAAATGTCAAAAATACCCTTCAGATACTAATATGATATGATTTACCCTGATAGTGAAAATGACTGGGAATAAATGAACGACCTTGGATAAACCCTAAAAACACCTTAAATCTAAACATTGAAATGCTACTAAAGGACTCAAAATACGACCAAAGCTCGTCGGTTTCTATAGATACAATTGCAATACATAAATAAATAATATCTTTGGGATACATGTTCATCTCCTCAAGATTTGTTCTAATGGTGACATGATGGTGACCAGTTCAACTAGTGTAATCAGTATTGAAATGTACATATGTTTGGATTGATCAGAATTATCGAAATGTTCTCAAGCTGCGAAATAACTACAATAACCCCTGATGTTCAAATGACTAAAATACCCCAAACTTTAAAGGATCCAGAATACCTTGGAGGCTAAAATGATTGATTTAACCTTGACTATTGAAGCGGCCCATTTTTCTAATGACTTTAAAATAAGTGGATATCTTTGGTAGATTTTTAGAATGACCGATTAAATTCCCGATTTATTTAAAACCCCCAAAAACTAAACTTCTACATTTGGAATTCTTAATATGACGATCTCATTGTTTTTGAATGATCATTTGAAGACTAGATTATTGGAAGTGCGACACGTAACTAAAGTATTTAAATGATGGATTATCCTCAAGTTTTGAAATAACTAATGTGACTGGACCCCAAAATGACTAAAATAACCTCAAATACCGAGATGACCTATATACCTTTATGACTTGGATTAAGTGAATGTCTTTGGATAGACTATGGGAACACCGATGAACCTAAATGATGTACTGCCCCTAAAGGTTATGGACCACGACCCAAGTCATCGGACATTTTGGATACTATTACAATATATAAATGAAATAAATACCAACGGAATACCTATTCGTTTCCTCAAGAACTGATCAATGATGATCCTGATATTGATCATTTCAGCTAGTGCAGTTAGTATTAAGAAGTGAATAATAGTGAAGTATCATGATCCGAATGATTGACAATTATTGCAATATAATCTTGAATTCCACAAATCATCGTTCTACCCTTATTGAATTAAATTACTGAGAAATCTCCAAGAATCAAAATATATGAAATACCCATGTTTGTTTGAATAATGGAATCACTCATGTCATACTTGAAATCTTAAGTAAATCTGATGCAAAATATTCAGAATACCTTCCGGTTTGCCAAGTACCTCCGAAGAATAACTAGATTCTCTAGTGTGTTCTTTATGTGACATGTAAATGTTTTACTTGTTTTAAAGCATGATTTTCCGAAATTACAAATTTATTGATGTTTTGATTTACTTTTAAATGAACTATGGCTACATGATGTGTGTTCTCTGATTACATGTTTTCATTGGAAAATATAATCGTTCCTGATTTATGGATCATGAGATCTACTGGTTACTACTTGAACTACTTTATTGGGACATTATCTGGGTAGGTTGAAGTATATAGGTTCAGCTCGGTCAAACTGTGTTGAGTTAATCGATCGACGGAATCGGCCAAGAGGGGGGTGAATTGGCAATTAAAAATTTCGTGGAAGCTTTTGCAGAAAATTGAAAGTAATTGCACAGTGATTTACAATGGTTCGACTTTCTCAAACAAAGTCTACGTCCACTACCTTAGCTATCCACACTAAGGATTTTCCAACAAATTCACTAATTTGTTCTTTCTTTTGAGGCCAAAGAGATAACCTTACAAAATCCCTCAAGAGTATACCCCAACTCTTGAGAACACTCTTTTTCCCAAAGAGAAGATTACAAATTTGCAAACTTACAAGAAAACCTCACAAGGAAAGATGTTTGCACAATTCTAGAACAAAGAAAAGAACACTCAAAGATAAATACAATTGAGTACAAAAGTGTTCTTGAAAGCAAATGAATATTGGATGAAAAATAGGCTTGAAATGCTCAAACTTGAGGTTTGATGCTTTCTTTTTGATTCTCTATGATTTCTTGTTGATCAAGGGCTTCAGAACTTGTTTAAATACACCTTGAATCACTTCTTAACGTTGGGGATGATTAGTGAAGATCATATAGCCGTTTAAGTGTGAAAGCAATTAATTTTTCTAGGTGGAGCGTCTCATGCATCGATGCATGATGGAGGATGCATCGGTGCATCAGTGTAAAATTCAAATATTTTGACCGTTGGAACACTTGATGCATCGGTGCACCAAGTGTGCATCGATGCATGAAATGCATTCGATGTTTGAAAAATAGCCTGGTGCATCGATGCATGGATTGTGCATCGATGCATCAAATGCATTCGATGTTTTGAAAATATTCAGAGTGCATCGATGCATAGAGAGTGCATCGGTGCATGGAATGCATTCGATGTTCAATTAATTCATCGATGCATCGATGCATGGACTGATGCATCGGTGCATGCCTTTGAATAATTGATTTAAGGCTTGTTTTTGGTTCAAAATACTTTGTGAAAATTGTTTCAAAAATAGTTTAAGTACAAATCACAATTTTACACATTTAGTAAGGATTAAAATTGGTCTTGAAAAACTTGGAGTAATAATTTGATATTCGGTTAATTGAATCGAATATAAATTTGTAAAATCATTTGTAAAATCTTAAAATTCATTTAACTTAATTTGTTATATCGAAATATCAAAAATGTTTTCAACAATCTCCCCCTTTTTGATATAACAAAATATTTGAGTAATTTTAAGATTTGTTTAAGAAATTATTTTTGAAATTGATTTTGAAAAACTTACTCCCCCTTACTATAGCACATCAAAAACTTACTCCCCCGCACTATAGCACATCTTAAATTTTCTCCCCCTTTTTGTTAAATCAAAAAGACTCTATAAAACGTTAGCCAATTGATTTATTAATAATAAGCTGCTAAGATCACAATCAAAAGAGAGATTAGCCATTAGTTTTCATAAACAATATTCATAATAAAATGTGAAATGGCATAATTTGGTCATAAATTTCTAATGATGCAAAATTAATAAACAGAAAGCGTTAAAATGTCAAACCAAATATATATAATAAGTTCAAGCATCCTCAAACAAACATCCAACAACTAATCAAGTTCAAAGTACCAAACAAAGCACAAAAATCAAAATCAATCCAAGTTTTAAAAACAAGAAAACATGACAAGCAAGTCTACTCCATCGGAGGATCGGGAGGAGGAGGATAATGAGCTCGAACTTCAAGAGTCAGAGCATCCATACGATCACGCATCTCCCTCTAAAACTCAGAAATCGTAGACTCAATGGAGGCAGATCAAACGACTCTAGAAAAGATCGAAAATAAGGTGGTGTTTGATCATCTTGCCAAGCTGGTACTTCCTCGTCAATATCTCTCATAACCCTTTGAAGCTCTGGATCATCATCAGCGTCAGGAGCTGGAGGAGGAGGAGGAGCACGAGAAGAACTAGGAGCAGCTCGTGAAGAACTAGCTCCCGGGGTTTGCTTACCGGGTCGAAAAGACCATAGTCCGGTGTTCTCATCCAATTTCCAATCCGATTTCTTTAAGGATGTGATATTGATTGGGTTTTAGAGCGGGATAGGATTGTCAAGGGAGACATCTAGGCCGAGTTTGATAAACAAATTGCTAGTAGACAACCATAAGGTAGGGTTTCTACATGCTTTGAGGGAATGATGTTTATGATATCGACAAGCGCGCTAAAGACAATATGTGGAAAATTGATTTTCTTTTTGTTCTTTATACAGTGCATCCACCATAAGTCTGTAGTACGTAGTGTGGAGTACCGACCTGCAGATGGTCTAAACCACCAAGAGATCATTAAGTGAAGAAATCGATCGTGGTGAGACCTAAAGGTACTGACACTAGCATTAGGGAGATATGGATATTCCACATCTTCCTTCTCATTAAATAAACCCTCGTCATCTAAACCAAAATAAGATGCGATAGATTCAGAAGTAATAGTGATATATTGTCCTAAAAGATAGGATCTAATCGCTATAGTACCGCACTGAGTTGTGTTCTGAATACAAACCGCATTGGAATAAAAGATGCGGACAAGTTGGTGAAAGACGATGGGTTGAAGAGAAAAGAGTTTATCAAACTTCCATCGGCGAAGAATTGAGAGGTATTCAAATTCAAGTTTTATCATAGCTTGTAGAGAAGGAATACGCTCTTCCCTAATACGATAGGATTGGAAGGAGTTCATGTCCCTAGAGTACAATTCATCCCTACGGTTTTCAGGCATGTTAAAACAAGTACTAATGAGGGATGAAGGAATATTGGATGGATTTTGAGGTCTAGGAGTGGGAGGACGGTTTTGGTGAGACCGACTCGAGGATGACCTAGGGCGTTTGGGATTAGACATGGTTAGGGAAATCGGAAAAGAAATATCACCTGCAATTTAAAAACACATGTATTCACAAAAATCAATCCCAAAACTCAAATGAGTCCTCAATAATTCAAGGTTCTCTAACATAATCCTAATGGGAAAAGTTTTGAAAACTATTTTAAAATAATATCATAATATGTATAGTTTTCATGAAAACAACACAATTAAACCAAAACTATCACTTAATTTTAATTTTTTTTTAAATTCGAAATTTTAATTTTGAAAAATTATGTGTTTTTGATGAAATTCGTTGTAGAAACTAGTTTAGAATCATCATATAACCAATGCCCGATAATTATTTCAAACTAGAACTAATCTAAACGAGTCCTAAGTTCAAAAATTAATAAAATAGAGTTTTTGAAAAATTACCTTGAAAAATTCGGATTGAGGGGAATGTGGAGATGTTTTGAGCGATTTAATGATTGTAGCAGGTTTGTAGGATAAAAATCTTGAAGAATCCGATGATTTCCCGAAGGTTTTGAGCAAAATGGAGATTTAGGGTGAGAGGGGGGACGAACGGCCGTGAGAAGTTTAGAGTTTAGGTTTTGAAAAATAAAGAAGATGAAGCTTTTAAAACCTAAAACCCGACGGATGCATCGGTGCATGGTCTTATGCATCGATGCATATTCAAGGATGCATCGATGCATTGTTAAATGCATCGGTGCATGAAGCACAAAAATGTCAAAAATCTGTTTTAAACACTTAAAATGCTAAATAATTTGGCTCTAATGGTAATGGCAACTCATATATCAAAAAATTAATTATGTTCAATCAATCAAATTAATCTTCAAACTTTATTTGAACATAAAATTAATTTTCATTAAGAATCATAAACTCCCCCTAACTAATAGCAAGAATGCAATCAAAAATTATTATTATAAGCATTTTTCAGTATTTATTAAAAGTGCTAAATTATTTTAAACACTAAGTGAAGATAGGTCAGTTAAACCTAATTCTCTTCTAAGTGTCCAAAACCTTTCCTTGTCTAAGGGTTTTGTAAAGATATCCGCTAATTGATGCAAAGTATCAACATATTCTAGAACTACATCTTCCTTAGTGACATGGTCTCTAATAAAGTGATGTCTTATTTCAATGTGCTTAGTTCTAGAGTGTTGGATGGGATTTTTAGTGAGACAAATAGCACTAGTATTGTCACACTTGATAGGAATGGTACCTACTTCAATTCCATAATCAAAAAGTTGTTGTTTCATCCATAAAACTTGTGCACAACAACTACTGGCTGAAATGTATTCCGCTTTAGTGGTAGATAATGCAACACAATTTTGCTTCTTTGAAAACCAAGAAATCAGCATATTTCCAAGGAATTGACAAGTACCGGAGGTGCTTTTCCTATCTAATTTGCATCCTCCATAATCCGCATCAGAAAAGGCATGCAAGCTAAAGCTAGAGTCTCTAGGATACCAAAGTCCTAAACTAGGAGTGTCCTTAAGGTATCTAAAGATTCTCTTAACAGCTAGTAAATGTGATTCCTTAGGACATGATTGAAATCTAGCACATAAGCAAACACTAAACATAATATCCGGTCTACTTGTGGTTAGATAGAGCAATGATCTAATCATGGATCTATATAATTTAATATCTACACATTTACCTCCTTCATCTAAGTCAAGCTTTGTTGAAGAGCTCATTGGAGTGTCATGAGGTTTTCCATTTTCCAGTCCAAACTTCTTGAGCATATCTTTGACGTACTTAGCTTGATTAATGAAGATGCCATCTTTTCTTTGCTTGATTTGGAGTCCCAAGAAAAATGAGAGCTCCCCCATCATGCTCATCTCAAACTCACTTTGCATTAGCTTAGAAAATTCTTGGCAAATAACATCATTAGTAGAACCAAATATTATATCATCAACATAAATTTGAACTACTAATAAATCTTTACCTTTATGCTTTAAAAACAATGTAGTGTCGACCTTTCCTTTTGAAAAACCTTTTTCAATTAAAAAATTTGACAATCTTTCATACCAAGTTCTAGGAGCTTGTTTTAAACCATAAAGAGCTTTTGTCAATTTAAGAACATGATCTGGAAATTTTGAATCTTCAAAACCTGGAGGTTGTTCCACATACACTTCTTCTTTTATAAAACCATTTAAAAATGCACTTTTAACATCCATTTGATATAATTTAAATTCATGAAAACATGCAAATGCTAATAGCATTCTAATTGCTTCCATCCTAGCTACGGGAGCGTATGTTTCATCATAGTATATGCCCTCTTCTTGAGTATACCCTTGAGCAACAAGTCTAGCCTTGTTTCTCACTATATTACCACTCTCACCAAGCTTATTCCTAAATACCCATCTAGTACCTACAGTAGATTTATTACTAGGCCTTTCAACTAATGTCCATACTTTACTTCTCTCAAATTGATTTAACTCTTCTTGCATAGCCATAATCCAATGTTCATCATTTAATGCTTCTTTAATATTCTTAGGCTCTATGCATGAGATAAATGTAACATAATTACAAATATTTCTAAGAGAAGATCGAGTTGTTACCTCTTTTGATGGATCACCTATAATTTCACCATCCTTGACATAGTTGTACTCTCTTGGATAAGATACTTCCCTTTATTCAATGGTTGGATTCTCAAGAGGATCATGAGTTTCCTCATTTTTCGTTTCTTCTTTTGATGATGGTTCTCCAACTTCATGTCTAACGTCATTTGTATTTATAACACCTACATCATCATTCACACAAGAATCCTTCCTCGGAAGGGGATTATCATCGAAAACAACATGTATAGACTCTTCTACAACTAAAGTTCTTTTATTAAATACATGTTAGGCTTTAAAATTTAAGGAATAACCCATAAAAATTCCTTCATCACTTTTAGCATCAAATTTGCCAAGGTTTTCTTTACCGTTGTTTAAAACAAAACATTTACATCCAAAATGATGAAAATAACTAATGTTAGACTTTTTATTTTTGAGAATTTCATATAAAGTTTTCTTTAAAATTGGCCTAATCATTACTCGATTTACAACATAACAAGCGGTATTTGTGGCTTCCGCCCAAAAATATTTTGGCAAATTATTTTCACAAAATATGGTTCTAGCCATTTCTTCTAAAGTTCGATTTTTCCTCTCAACAACTCCATTTTGTTGAGGGGTTCTAGGTGCTGAAAAATTATGGCTAATACCATTAGAATTACAAAACTCAATAAATCCAAGATTTTCAAATTCAGTTCCATGATCACTTCTAACACTAGTGATAGAATAACCTTTTTCATTTTGGATTATTTTTGAAAATGTGATGAAATTTTCTAATGCTTCATCTTTTGTACTTAAGAATAGAACCCAAGTATATCTAGAAAAGTCATCTACCAAGACAAATGCATATTGTTTTCCTCCCAAGCTAGTAGTTCTAGTTGGCCCAAAAAGATCTAAATGGATCAATTGTAATACTCTACTAGTTGATACATCATTAATAGATTTAAAAGAAACTCGCTTTTGTTTTCCTTTAGCACATGCATCACAGATTTTATCATTATCAAATTTAAGCCTAGGCAACCCTCTTACTAAGTCTCCTTGAATTAACAATTGCAAAACACTCATACTAGCATGACCTAGTCTCCTATGCCATAACCAACTATCATGCTCATCCTTAGCAACTAGGCATAAATTAGTCATATCAATAGAATCTAAATGCACCATGTAAATGTTTCCTATTCTATGACCAATAAGCATAATCTGATTAGATGCAATGTCAATGACTTTACAACCATTAATTTCAAATAAGACATTGAATCCTTTATCGCATAATTGACTAATACTCAATAGATTATGCTTTAATCCATTCACATATAAAACATTCTTAATTTGTATGGAAGAGGTATTACCTATTGTACCAATACCTTCAATGTGACCTTTAGAATTGTCTCCAAAAGTCACTTCTCCTCCATTTTTGGCGTTAACCGGCTTTTGTCTCCGGTCATATGTCTTGAGCATCCACTATCAAGGTACCATGAATTTGAATTTGTTTCTCGTGCCTTGTAGCAATGCTCCTTTCCCTACAAACATAGATTAACTTTTGATTTTTGGTACCCAAATTCTTTTGGGTCCATATTCATTAGTTTCCAAAATCCTAGTCCCCTTAGGTATCCATTTGTGTAGGATATTTTTATCTTTAGTAGTAATGAGTTCTTTAGGAACCCACATACTTCTAACGATTTTTCCATTAGAGGTTCTTTGGGGACCTCTATGATTGTAGTTTCTAAAACTTTTTCTAACAAAGTTGGATTTTGAATTTCCACCTTTTTCAAAATGTTTTGTTCCAACTTTATCAAAAGAAGTTTTAAGATCATCAATTTTCTTTTGATGATCATCATTGATCTTTGAAAGTAAATTTTGCAAATCTAAATTTTTCTTTTCAAACTCTTCTAGTTTGATTTGCAAGTCTTTGATTTTACTTTCAAGATCATTGTTGGTTTTGGATATGTGTTTGTTTTCATTTTTCAATTTCGAAACATCATTTTTATATTTTAAAAATAATTTCTCATAATCCGAAGCCAACCCATTATATTCCTCTAATAACTCATCATAAGATAAATCATCAAAATCGAATGAGTTAGAGGTTACCTTAGAATCTTCCCCGAATGCCATCAAGCACAAGTTTGCTACTTCTTGTTCCTCTTCATCGGAACTTTCTTCATCGCTCCATGTAGCCACATGAGCCTTGTGCTTATTCTTTGATTGACCCTTTTTCTTTAATTGTAGGCAATCATATTTGACATGCCCCGGCTTTTTGCATTCATAGCAAATGATTGGGTCCTTCTCTTTTGGTTCATTTTTGAGGCCTTCGTTTCGTTTGAATTTTCTTCCTCGGTAAGGTCTCATCATTTTTCTGAACCGTTTGGCAAACAATGCCATTTCCTCGTCATCATCATCATTATTAGAATCACTCTCATCTTTTGTGGATTTGAGAGCAACTCCAATGTTTTTCTTCTTCTCCTTCTCCTTTGGTGTCTCTTCAACTTTATCAAGGCTCACCTCATCTTCAAGCATCATCTCATGAGTGAGGAGTGAACCGATAAGTTCTTCAAGAGTTAAGGATGATAGGTCCTTAGACTCAATGATTGCCGTCTTCTTTGATTGCCATGATTTTGGGAGGGAGTAGACTAACTTCCTCACAAGCTTTTCATTTGAGATGATCTCTCCATATGATTTGAGACCATTGACAATCGTTGAAAATCTATCCGTCATAGCTTTTATGTCTTCATTTGGTTTCATCCTGAAATTTTCATAGCTATGCGTTAGAATACTAATTTTTGATTTCTTTACCTCATCGGTACCTTCATGTGTGACTTGAAGCTTGTCCCATATTTCTTTGGCGGTTGTACATGATGAAACTCTTCCGTATTCATCTGGTCCAAGAGCACAAAAAATAATATGGATGGCTTTGGAATTGAGCTGGAACATTCTTGTATCTCCTTCACTCCACAACCTTGGATGAGTGAGAGGCTTGATGTATCCTTCTTCTACGGCACTCCATGCTCCCATGTCACTTGCTTGAATGAAGTACATCATTCTATTCTTCCAATAGGTATAATTAGCCCCATTGAAGAAAGGAGGCTTGTTGACGGGCATCGAATCGAGACCGGAGTCGTAATTTGAAGTGGAGGCCATTGATGACTTTGTAATCGATGTAACTCTTCCCGAATCGACTCAAGAGGCGATTAAACCTTCAAATGAGTGAGGCTCTGATACCAATTGTTAAGTTAATCGATCGACGGAATCGGCCAAGAGGGGGGTGAATTGGCAATTAAAAATTTCGTGGAAGCTTTTGCAGAAAATTGAAAGTAATTGCACAGTGATTTACAGTGGTTCGACTTTCTCAAAAAAAGTCTACGTCCACTACCTTAGCTATCCACACTAAGGATTTTCCAACAAATTCACTAATTTGTTCTTTCTTTTGAGGCCAAAGAGATAACCTTACAAAATCCCTCAAGAGTATACCCCAACTCTTGAGAACACTCTTTTTCCCAAAGAGAAGATTACAAATTTGCAAACTTACAAGAAAACCTCACAAGGTAAGATGTTTGCACAATTCTAGAACAAAGAAAAGAACACTCAAAGATAAATACAATTGAGTACAAAAGTGTTCTTGAAAGCAAATGAATATTGGATGAAAAATAGGCTTGAAATGCTCAAACTTGAGGTTTGATGCTTTCTCTTTGATTCTCTATGATTTCTTGTTGATCAAGGGCTTCAGAACTTGTTTAAATACACCTTGAATCACTTCTGAACGTTGGGGATGATTAGTGAAGATCATATAGCCGTTTAAGTGTGAAAGCAATTAATTTTTCTAGGTGGAGTGTCTCATGCATCGATGCATGATGGAGGATGCATCGGTGCATCAGTGTAAAATTCAAATATTTTGACCGTTGGAACACTTGATGCATCGGTGCACCAAGTGTGCATCGATGCATGAAATGCATTCGATGTTTGAAAAATAGCCTGGTGCATCGATGCATGGATTGTGCATCGATGCATCAAATGCATTCGATGTTTTGAAAATATTCAGAGTGCATCGATGCATAGAGAGTGCATCGGTGCATGGAAAGCATTCGATGTTCAATTAATTCATCGATGCATCGATGCATGGACTGATGCATCGGTGCATGCCTTTGAATAATTGATTTAAGGCTTGTTTTTGGTTCAAAATACTTTGTGAAAATTGTTTCAAAAATAGTTTAAGTACAAATCACAATTTTACACATTTAGTAAGGATTAAAATTGGTCTTGAAAAACTTGGAGTAATAATTTGATATTCGGTTAATTGAATCGAATATAAATTTGTAAAATCATTTGTAAAATCTTAAAATTCATTTAACTTAATTTGTTATATCGAAATATCAAAAATGTTTTCAACAAACTGGTAATTCCTTATATATGTTCAGATCGATCGAGATGGTAATTCCTTATGGACCTAAGGTGACCCTTGGGTAGGCTTCGAGGCCCCGAGAAACTTTCTTGGGTAGGCTCTCAGGCCCCAAAGCACTCCTTTGGGTAAATCATGGGACTGTATATGGTGTATGGGTGGAGGGTATTCATGTGATTTAAATAACTACATGATCATTTTTACAATATACTATTGGATCATGATTTTGATATTATAGGGTACTGCTAAATATGATTTCTACTGGGGACTGTATGGGTATGCTGGAGTATGCAGGTTCAACTCATTCAAACTGGTAATTCCTTATGAACCTAAGGAGACTCATATGTAGGCTCATAGGCCCCAAAGTACTCCCTTAGGGTGGCTCCTTTATTGTGTGCTTAGGGTAAGTCCTTATGGATGCAGTTCTGGGGAAACTGCATAAAGGTGTTCGGTTATAGGGTATTACTGTAGTTTAAAAATATTTTTTAAATTAATAATGTTTTTAAAGGATCAATATACATTACTCTGTTTTGTTGGAACACACTAGACATCCTATTTCGATCTCCTAAACTTGGTCCTCTGAATGTTTCCTCTGATATGAAATCTTCATGTCTATTACTCGAAGAAATATCAGTGGAACCGCAACTCATCCCGAAAACCTGTAGACGTTTGAATTGATAAGGAAATTTTTATGTTTGTCTATTATTTGCATGTCCTTCAGCATCATTTAGTAGTTCTGTATTACTGAGTTTCTCAAAGTTCACTATTTTACTCACAATTTCAGGTTAAAAGAATCGAACATGTGCAGCTATCGACATCAGTAAAAGAGTTCCACGGATGTTGCTTGCGGAATACAATGCATGTGATTAGAGGGCATGTAGGTTATATTCTATTTTTATATCCGAGTCTGAAACTTGTATGATTTTAATTCTGTTTGTAATATATGAATGGTTTTTTTTCTGAACTTGTATTTCAATTATAAATTGTTTTATGATTTTACTTGTTTTAACAAAAAAATTTAAAAAAAATTGGGATTTTTATTATGGGTCGCTCCGGTGGCCCTAATGTGACATCTCGGATCAGATCGGGTTACCCGCATCGGTCTGTCAGTGTTACATTATTTCTAAAATCTTAGGTTATTCTGAAGTAAAGGTTTCTGAATACTTTCCTGATACACTTGAATCTTATATGATCGATAAGCATCAATCTGAAGAAGAAAACAAATGCCACACGACCAGGTTAACTTAACACGTAACAAATAGACTCCCGTTGGATGCAAACAACTTATTTTCTATAATTTGCAACTTTTTAATCTGCTAAACTAGTAGAGCAGAATAAATTTTCCATATGAAACAAGTTGCTAATATTTCTCCCACAAAGTAGACGTGGAATATCAGTAGGCCAAGCCATGGCCGACATCTGAGATCAAGCATATGCATTTCTTTGATCTTTACGTACATAGTTCTCAGCACATCAATCGCTTCATCACTGTCCTATTAACACAGAACATTCATTACCTGCGCCATACCATCACTAGAAAAGCACAAGCATAACAACACAATTGTTTATTGTAATGTCAATCAGAACTCACACTATAATAATAAGCCAAACTCGTCTTCCTAGAATCTTCAATCGAGTAGTTTTAGTTCATGCATAACCAGTCATCCCAACAGTTGGATTCCCGCGATTCGCCTTGTGAGCCGGCATTGTGGTGGTTGCCTTGGTGAAATACATGTAGTAGTACACGTTGAGAACCATTGTTGCAA
The DNA here is from genome assembly GCF_006381635.1 of Hibiscus syriacus. NCBI lineage: Eukaryota > Viridiplantae > Streptophyta > Magnoliopsida > Malvales > Malvaceae > Hibiscus > Hibiscus syriacus. The sequence continues at coordinate 1,958,750 of NW_024063307.1, read as the reverse complement.
CCACAAACACCGCTGCTGCAATAAAGACGCCTTTCCTCAACGTTTCGCAAGAGAAATTCTGGGCATAGATCATCCCACGATACTTGGTGTGATAAGCATTCCTTGTTGCACCAGCTATTAGGCATGCTTCTGCAACCAAGAAGGTCAACCTGCAAATGCAGGTGCACGAAAGAACTGAAATCTCGAAATATGAAGGATACACGGAAGGTAAGCCTATATATAAATTTGTATATGATCTGATATGAGCAGAAAGCATCATAGAATCCGAGCAGGAAAGGCGATTGACGAGATTAAAAAATAAATCATATTGGTCAAATGGTGGAGAAGTAATATGGCATATCATCACTCGGATTTCATTAAAACAGGAAGGCAAGGAGCGTAAACTAGGAGGGTGACCAATCGGAGATGAGGACCTCATTAAAGAATGATGGATGATGAACATGATGTGGTATGCAGACCCGAAATACTTACCATGACAAAACAAAATAGATGATAGACCAAGCTCGGTCACTACCCGGTACTAATGGTCTCCCGAAGCACATGCACTTTGTAACTCCCATCAACAGGGATTCACCTGAAAGAAGAAACAAGAAAGCACCTACTCCATAGCCGGTGGCAACATCCGAGTTGTAGACACAATATGTAGCATTTGATATGTTATCTTTAACCACTGTGCCCTGCAATGCGGTAAAGGTTAAAAGGCCATAAATTAAATCAAAGCAAATGACCCAGGCACATAAAATATCTCCAAGAAAGCAGGTAGGAAGTTGCCAATTACAATCATATCCAGCCCTCCCGCCTCACAAAATAAAACAACTACACATGTAGAAATAACCCTAAACCATAAATTTTGAACCTTGAACCTAAACAAAACTTAAAAGCCGACCAAATTTCAGACCATTTCAAATTAAACAAGGAATTCAGCTGCAGATTAAGTGTTCATCATTGTGGTATATTTTAGGTACCCATGCACTACAAATATTCCGCCTTATCAAGAAACCGCACTAGTTATTACTGTATAAAAAAGGTTGAAAGAAGCACTATACAGTAATAAACGGCAGGATAAGTGCATATACAAGCGCCTCTTCAGATCGACAGACTTATATCTGGCAGTCAATGTATCAAGAAGCATATGGTTCTTGAAGGAGATTTAGTATTGGTTTCTCAGTACAAGTATGAGCAATCAAATTGGTGTATTATTCTGTTATTCTTTCTTGTTTAAATATGTTTACAATATAGTCAACCAAAGGTCATTGACAGGGGAGGAGGGCATTAACACTTTCTATTAGAAATAATAGATCTTCAACAACATGTTCTACATGTGGAATCCTCGAATAAAGAAATAGTTGCAGAAAATCTGAGACTTCAAACATACCATCCAAGCAAAACCCAGCAAGAATTCACTCTGAAACCCCACAGATCTCTACATATCACACCTCAAAAAGCATAATTTCCTTATGAAATAAAACATCAGACAAAAAATACATAAGCACCAAGCCAAAGATGAAAAGGAGAAACAAATAGTGAAAAATGGGCTTACAACGCTTCTTCTTCTCTCAGCAGCAATGGCGAAGCCGAATGCAACCAAGCTAAGGACTACCACCAGAAGGTGGACGAGGGTTGAGCCCTTTCCTTCTCCCATCTCCGGCGGACACTGAAAGGAAGATTGAAAAGTTGGGGGCAATGCCTCGTTTATTTAGCTGCTAATATCAAGTGGGGGAATGCAAAAAGTGTGAATTGGAGCAGAAGTTCTTCAACTTGAAAACACTGTAGTAGAATTGTAGAAAGCAGTGAAAGGTATTCTTTTTTCTTCTCAAAAGTGTTAATTTTTAAACCCACGCTTATTCTCCTCGTCGTGGAAGCACGCGCCATTTAGTACCGATCTTAAACTAGAGTTCTTTCAATAGTTCTGACGTGCGGTCGGAAAATTTAAAGTTAATTTATTATGAGTTTTAATTTGATATATTATTTTAAAAATTATATAATTGATTATAAATTTTTTAATTATTGATTATGTATACATCTGACGAAACTATTTAAATTTAATTTTTTTTATGAAGAATAACATTATTTTTTTATTATTAAAATAGTTTAATGGATTCAAATTTCGAAAGAGTTTTAATTTTAAATCTTTTATCATTTGTATATTAAGACCACTTGAGTTTCGGGAAAACTTTCACGATAATGCAAGTGGGAAACTTTATTTCCCAAAATAATGTTGTAATGTGATTATTTTCCCAAATGGGGCTAATGACACAGGAAACATGCATCTCTCGGCGTCTTTAGCAAATTGCTCGACGTTTTAAGCAATTTTGCATTTGTTCGAGGGATGTCTCGGCGTTTTCAACACAAGTTTCATGCAAAATAGGATCTCTCGACGTCTTTGCAAGCAAACTTGGAGCACTCGGCGTCTTCAACACAATTTCCATGCTTGTTGGATATCTCGGCATCCTTCATGTATTTTGGCAGCCATGGAGTTTGTAGCAAAACCAGGAAACCGAAACCATGGGAATATAGGGTTGTAACAATGAGGAATGACGTTAATTATATTTAGTGTAGGGTCGGGCCCTATAAAGAAGCACTAAACAAAACAAAAGCATTACCAAAGAAAGGTGACGAGATTAGCATACATTTTATAAAAGCGAATCAATAATGCACGTAATAATGCAAAGAAAATTTTGCATGGGGGTCGGGGATGGAAATCACTACATGTATGTGAAGCAATAATGGTGTTGTTAATGCACCGAAAATGATTTATAAATAGGAGGATAGTGGTGTCTGGGAGAGTGAGTGTGAGTTCGGGGAGAAGTTAGAAAAGAATAGAAGAAAAGCTTACATGTTCGAGAGTTATTTTGGGAAAGAAGGAGAAAAATGTTTGAACAAAGGAAGAAATAAATCGAATATTTAGTAATTTTTATGTAATTTTTATAATTGTTCCATTATTTTAATTTTTAAATAGAAATTAATTAGATACTTTTTTTGATTTTAAAGAATGAACTATATTTATGCTTTTGTTATTGAGTAATAACTCGAGTATGTTAGTGGTTTGTGGTTATTAATTATTCAATAACATCCTGGTAGGTTGGTGGTTGCAGGTTATTAATTATCCATTATAATTATGAATGTAATTTATTTTGAATATCTATATTTTTACATGTAGAGAAAATGAGCAACAAAATTTTCACGATTGTCCATTACAATGGACATATGATGGAAAATGAGATCGGGGTTATATTTCAGTCTAAAACACCTATAAATATGATGTTTAAAAGGGACATCACATTTGTAGAGATGAAGGCGAGGATAGAAAGAAAAATCCGTGCTAAAGTTGATGGTTTGAGGTACAAATTTATAGTATGTCTCATTCCGGTCAGGTATGCTGCAGTACCACTTGAAGAAGATGATGATATTATAACTATGGTTGAATTACATGACTCAACAAACCTTCCAATTATTGAGTTATTTGTTGAGTTGTGTAATATATATAATGTGCTTGGGTCATCAAGAAATGCGGTTGGAACTTCATCTCAAATGGGTTTCGAGAGTCATTTTGATAACCCGACATATTGGTCGATGAGCAACTTTGTGGCGATGCAGAAAAGTGCAAATAAAGTTGGTGGAACATCTGGAGTCGCAGAGTATGACGCTGAAAACCGCTGGGAAGAAATACTTAAAGATTCTAGTGAAGATGAAGAATTGAGGAACCTCTTTTGGCTGAGGATGACGCCATGTTCGATGGTGATGAATCTGATATCAATATTGTTGAATATCCGACACCATATCAACCTACCCCTCATATGCATGAGATTGATTATAAAGCAATGAGGGCACCTGAATTCCCGGAGATGCCACATTTAACTTCAGGCTACATGATTGAATCGTCTGATAACTCTGGTGAATTATCAGTTGGGAAGCAATACAGAGGAAAAAAGAAGTTACACTATCGATTAAAGAGTATTGCATAAGAGGCCATGTAGATTGCAAAGTTGTAGAGTCCAACCAGAAAACTTTGTATGTGAAGTGTGTTAAATATGGGCCTAAGTGTAAGTGGCTGATCAGAGTGTCCAAAATGCAGAGGCAAGATGCTTGGGTCACCACAAGGTATAATGGTCCACACACATGTTTGCAAAACTCTATCGAACAAGACCACCGACTACTGGACTCTGATGTAATTTGTCAATATGTGAAGGTTTTGGTTGAACAAAATCCAAGGATCCCTTGCTCTGTGTTAGCTGCATCTATTCGAGACCAGTTCGGATAAAATGTAAAATAGAAATCCGTTTGGCATGCGAAAGAGAAGGTAAGGAGGTTGATAAATGGTGATTGGGATACATCATACAATGAGTTATCTGATTTGTTATGAGCTATGAAACAATTCATACCTGGAACCATCATGAAGTCTCAGACCATGCCTGCATACAACCGAGAAGGTCAACTTGTTCTAGGAAAGAGAATATTCCATAGACTCTTTTGGGCATTCAAGCCATGCATAGAAGGTTTTCCATTTTGCAAACGTATGGTCCAAGTAGATGGTACGTGATTATACGGTCAATACAGACATATATTATTGATAGCAGTTGCGCAGGATGGTCAACGAAATATATTCCCAATTGCATTCGCCATTGTTGAAGGAGAAACGACAGAGGCTTGGGACTTCTTTCTGACTTATCTACGTAAGTATGTCGTCCGAGAAGAAGGAGTTTCCTTGATATCCGATCGAGGAACAAGCCTTTTGGCATCAATTGAACGACCGGGAAGTTGTTGGACACATCCTCACGCATATCTCGCATATGTATCCTTTATATTGGTAAGAATTGTATTGAGAAGTTTTATAACGGCCGTATTCGTTGGGAGATAGTCAGCATGGGTAAGTTTTATTTTTAGCATTTGTACCCATTTATGTGTTTGTTTATAAATTGACTTTAACACAATATCTATTTTGAAACGGGATATAAACTACGCCAACCAAATTTTGACAAGATATTGGAGGATTTGAAGGCCATAGATGAGCGCGTTTGGAACTGGGCGTCGAAAATCGAGCAGGAGAAGTGGTCGCAAGCATACGATGGTGGTCGAAGATACGGACACATGATTGCAAACCTTGCCGAGACCATTAATTCAGTACTAAAAGGTACACGTCATCTCCCAATAGCGAGTGTGGTGAAAGAGACATATTTTAGGTTGGCTAAAGTTTGGTCTGATAAAGGCAAAGAGATCGAGTGTCTGATAAATCAAGGTAAAATCTGGGCTCCGACGATGGTAGAAACAATGGAAGAAAATGAGCGTATGGTAACCTCAATGATTGTTCATGACTTCGATCGAATTGGACATACTTTTGTTGTCATCTCATGTATACGTCGCAACGATAGAGCAGATCGAGAATCATTTACTGTTAATTTACGACAAAAATGGTGTGATTGTGGTCGCTTTCAGGCATGGAGATATCCGTGTGCTCATGCAGTCGCTGCATGTATGCATACAAGAATCAATTCATACATTTATGTTGATGAGTGCTTTCACCTACAGAGGATATTAAATACATACAACCATGAGTTCAGACTGATCCCAAATGAATCTTATTGGGAGAATCGAGATCATGATGAATGGTTGCCAAATCCACTACTTTGTAGAAGTCTGACGGGTCGACCGGAATCTACTCGTATTCATACCAGTATGGATATCCATATTAGAGAGAAAGGCCAACCGAAGAGATGTGGATTATGTAGATGTGAAGGTCATTCTAAAAAGAAATTGTCCAAACCTTCCTCGGTACAGGCCTCAACAGTAATCTTATTGTATTTAATAATAATGATTTAACTTTAATGATTTATTAATTATAAATTTAATAATGAATTATTAATTATTAATATGATAATGATTTAGTAATGATTACTACTAATGAAATTATAATAATTACTAATCATGATTTACTAATTATTATTAATTTAATGATTTAGTAATGATATGATTTAGTAATGATTAGTAATAACGTTTTATTATTAATATTTAATGATTTGATACAAATGATTTAGTAATTATTTGAAATAATGAAATTATAAAAATTACTAATAATGATTTAATAATTATTACTAATAATTATTTAATAGTAAAAAACTCAATTTAATAGTAATGATATTCGATTCAATTACTTCAATTTGATACAAATAATTCGAATAATGATTACAACTCTTGACGGTGTCGGGGTGTTGTTGAGTAATAATGTCGAGGAACATGCCAGTTTCGTTGTGGTCGTTGCACTTGTTCAGGACTTTGTTCATCATAACCAACCTGCTCATTCATCGAGGACATAGGTTTCGGTGTTGTAAATATATGCCCACCACCACTATGCTATCCCATCTGAGGACAAATGCTCGTACTTGTCATCGTAGATGTCATCTGATCAAAATCATTTGTTGTCGCAAAAATGGGAGAGAACATGAGTGATTGATGAGGAACATGTCGAGGAGTGTAGGGCGTAACACCAGAATCACCAACCACTTGACTAGATGATATTGTGTGATCAAAAGATTCTGGTGGGATATTATCCATTGCCTCTTGTTCTGCTCCACGGTGAGAAGAACTCTCAGTCCTTCTTGGTTTCTCGGATTTACCAAATTTTTTCGTATACTTTATAAATTGTCGTATTTCTCTGTTCGTTGTCAAGAACGGTTTTCCATGTTCCCAAAAATAATTCAGGTAATTTGAACTCTAGAAGTTAAATTCATCTGCTTGTATGGGAGTGAACGTTGGCAAGTATGAACCCATGTTGTTCCATTGATTGATATGGTTTCCATGCCTCACCGACCAATCCTCACCGACCCTACCCTGCCCATCTAATTTGTGGAGAGTATCATGATTCTTTGGAATGACTGGAATAGGTTGGTGGAAGCCGAACTGCCTCAACACTCTATCGAAAAATTGGAACTCCACAAATGCGAAATGGATCAATGGTATAGCAGCACACCAATATTGACAACCCTCCCAGACATGTTGCGGTACACACGACATAATTTCTCTATCATCGTACGGCCTCCAAATAAACTACAAAACAAAATTATATAGTTATTATTTAATTAAATAATTATAAAAATCAACAAAATAAATAAATAACAATATTATAATATAAACATAATAAAAAATAAATTCGCTAATTAATTTTATATATACCTCAACTTTATATTTGATGTCAATCTTAAATCTAAACTATTTCACGTTATTGTGCGCCAACCCCATTTTTTCTATTTTATGCCTCCATCTGTATATCAATCAAAATAAAATTCTGTAATTATTTTTCATTTGCAAAATATTCTTTAATTAATTTAAGATCAACTATTTTAAATCAAAGAAATTACATTCCGGCAAGAGGAAAGTCAACTAGAGTTCGACTAATCGGTGTTAACCATGGAATTCTGTACCACGCCCACAATTGTAATAACATCGTGCATCCACCGATTTCAGTCGTATATGCATCATTTACAAGTAATGGTGCCTTGCACATCTCGCGATACAAGAACGCCAATATTGTCGATCCCCAACTATACTAACGGGTTATAAAGAAGTTATTCAAAAACAAAAGATGTTATATATGGACAAGATTACTGGATTTATCCGGCATCAAGATTCTGCCTATCAACTGTAATATATATGCTCGAGTTGCATATATAATGTCTTGCTCACTACAATGAGGATCGAGCTTAAACTCATTTGCCAACCAGGATAAACTCAGTCGTGACCCTTTTGTTAAATCTTTGTGTGATACCTTCTCAAGGTAATGCTCACATATTGCAAACACGTTAAGATCAGTATTTCCCACCACTGTCATTTCATTTGTAAGAACACTGAGTTGTAAAGCCACATCCTCCAAAGTGATCGTACATTCACCACACGGAAGCTGAAAAGTATGAGTTTCTGGTCTCCACCGTTCAATTAATGCACTGATCAAACCGGTGACCAACCAAAATTCTCTTACAAAAACGACATCATAAAAATCGACTATTTTCAAATTATCGATAATACGTTGATTTGTCATCTCACTATTGATAAGTCTTGTACGAATGACTCGTTGTTCGTCATCCTGCAATTTGTTAATCCATGTAATTAGAATTAATTCACCGTTCTCAAATAAAAAAAATTATTCGATCATATTACCAGTTCTCCCAAATGACTCGAAATGTGTCGACCATCTAGCCTCAAAAGAACATTTTTTTCTGTCATGTTTCAACAAATCTAGACAAAAATAAATAAATATTACACTCAAATACAACTTAATATGTTGGAAAAAAATAAACGGAGTTCACATGGGAAACTAGAGATAACTTACGTGTTTTTCATTATAACAACCGGTTATTGTTTTATTCAAATTTTCAACAATAGTAAGGAAGTTATCTACTTTAATAAAAAAATAAACTTCAAAAATAAAACGATCAACCTTTGCAGGTTCAACTTAGATCGGTTATTACTCCATTTTCGTTTGACATATTACTTATCATTTCCACTCACATGACTTTTCAAACCTTACTTTCTAATTTAATACAATAACCTTTTCCTACTTACTATTTGGTTCTCAACATTTTCAAACTTTGCAATTTAATCTATAAACTTATAAATTCCGTCAAATTAAACCAATTAAGCATACTAATACTAATACTAAATTCCAGCATAGTATACCAAATTTTAATAATTTACATCTTAATCCTTAAATTCCTTAAAATTTTCAAAAAGGTCCCTATAACATTACAATATTCCAAAATGGTCCCTATAACATTACAATGTTCCAAAATGATCCCTATAACTTTACAATGTTCCAAAATGGTCCAAAGCTTATTTCAAAGTATGTAACAACATATAAATCAAAATTTTACATCATGACAATAATCATAAAATTACATGATTTTTTAACCATAAACTAAGAAATGAATGAATGAACCAGTGGATGAAACAGTAAACCTTTAAAAGAAGAAGAATATGGGATCTAAGGCTGTAGTTTTAAAATTACCTGAATTGTTTTTTACCACGATGTCCTCACACTTTGCTTTCTTTGCTTCTGTAATTGCAATCCCAACTCATGTGCACATTGTATTCCCTCGAGCCCTCTTATAAACAACTCGTGCATGCATTATTATAAACGACCCGCACATGCATTATTGGTGGACCTATCACATATTGCTCAAGAAGACGCTGAGAAATCCCCCAAGAAGACGCCGAGAGATCTTAGGAGAAAGCATGCATGCAAGATTCCTGCCACATGCAATTGAACAAGACGCTGAGACATCTCACATGCAATAAGAAAAAGACGCCGAGAGATCCCATTGCATGCATACCAAGATTCATGTGCCTTCTCTGCACACGTCCAGGCCCCCCAGCTTCAGCAGCAGCAGGTCCAACATGCAACAGCTGCTCATGTTTAGGCCTCCAGCTTCAGCAGCAGCAGCTCCCACATGCAGCAAAGATGAAGATGCCGAGATATCCCTTCAACAATTGCAACACACTAAAGACGCCGAGAGATCCCATGCTTTCCATTTATCCTGTAGCAAACACCCCATTTGGAGAAATAATCAAATGAGTTCATTATTTTGGGAATTAAACATTCCCACATGCATTATCTCGGTAGTTTTCCCCTTGAGTGTCACGTCTCCAGCTCTAGGGTAGAAGACGAAATACTTTAGTTCCTCTTTCAAATGCCATTTTTGGGTGGACAATATGAATTCTAATAATGCAGGTTGTTTGATTCACGGAAAAAATTATTATCAAGTAATAATTTATTATTATTAGTAGTATTTTTGAGTTAAAAATGATGAGAATATCATTACTTTTAGTTTCTTAGGTAATGAATAATTCTCATAATTTTGGAAAGATATACAATTGAAATAATAATTTTTTCATATAGATTATTCTCAATTCTTATTCTTCGTGTTTTACTCTAAATTATAAATTTAATAATAATAATATACAAAAAAATTAATTAATAAAATATTAATAAATTTGAGTAGTTAAAATTATTTAATATTTTTAATATTTAATATATTAATTATTTTATAATTTTATGAGATGAATATTGTAAAAATGTAAATATTTAAAATAATATTTAATTTTAAGTAATTAAAAAAATATATCTTATACATTAAAAAATAATGTAGTTGTCTACTCGATATCACAATATTATTTTTCATGTTATGTTATATTTTATATAAATAAATATGATAACTATTTAAAATTATAAGTTTGACATATTAATTATATGTTAAATATATTTTTTTATTTAAACTTATATAGTGTAATAATTAAAATATTTTTATAAACTTTCATTCAAATATTTATAATTTAATATTAAAGTTTTATTTGTTAAAAAATATATATAAAAGGATAATTTGGTAAAATATGCATCTAAATAATCTTATATTCCTCAAATCAAACATTATAATCTTACATTCCTAGTAAGCAAACTAAACAGAGTAATACAATATTCCCGAAGTAATATTGTATTCTGATAATTTTATTCCCAAATATAATCTTACATTCTATGAACCAAACGTACCCTAAAAAATAATCCTTTCCACTGATTCAAAACACTACTTGAAATTTTTGTAAAATTTTCTGTGCAATCGAGTCAAACGACAACTCAAAAAGGAGAGCGAAGGAGATGAATATGGTGCAATTTTTTTCATTGCTCTCAACATTGTATCAAAAACAGAGCAGATCAATTACATGATATTCATTCAGACGCTGGCTCGGATGAGGATGATGATGCAGCCCTCTTCTTGGCAAAGTATTCGTCGGCTCGAGCGAGGTTCTTCGCAGTCGATGGCTTAACCCACTTCTTTCGCCCGGCAGTACAGTGAGAGAACAACCAGGCACCAGCAGCCTCAATTTTTTCCTTTGCAGATGCTGAAAAGGCACGGGCCTTTAAGTTCAGCTTTACATTCAACTCTCCATCGCACAGAATCTAAATCAACACATTAATTAATCAATAACAATCCATATTTTATGTTAAAAGCAACATCATTTCACATGTTGGATTAATCCTCTCCCTCCTAATTAACAATTGGGATTTTGCAATGAACATATTCCACATTTCCACTTCTTGCATTGTTATTTCCATTAGTAATCAAGAAGGTTGAATCGATTTCGTTACGATTAATGCCTTCATGCATGAGAGAAAACAGAAATTTCACACCGAGAAAACAAGTTCTGTGGGGGTCATTACACTTCTCATTACTAGAGTTGTTGCAATATAAATCTGGAATCATATATACCTTTAAAGGGAGTTTCCTCTCTCTTCCTGATGGGTTGATCAAACCCTTCTCCTTTAAAGTCTCCAACTACACCTGTCTTTGTCTTGAAATCCAACAGTTTCGATGTCTTTTAAGTTCGGAATGTATTTGGGTAATCCAACATGCATACCTGAACAAAAACGAGTCAGCGATAACTTCATTGCGACAACTATATACCAAACACCTTGAAAATGTGATCTAGAGGTGCCCAAATCTTGTAAACGATATCAAACAGGAGACCCCAATTTAAATGACAGACAAACACAGGGAAAAACGGAGAAAAAACAGCTCCAGTCTACGAAGAAGCCATAACCAAAGAAAGAGAAACAAAAAATCCGCAGCCATGCAACAATGAACCATCAAAATAGAATATCTTATCCAACTATTATCAGTAGCTTCAAACACAATTGTAAAATTCCACCAATCAAACTTGAGCCTTATCAAACCGAAAGATTACCATCAAACAATCAGCAACCCGAGACTTCCAAAAACAATACAACCGACTCCTCTATGCAACCAAGTCACATGCTGGCCAAATTCACCCAGCACCTGCACGCGTTTATGCATTATATTATCTATTAGAGATAAGCTTTTAATTGTCACTACATGAGATGAAGAAAATGATTTTACTTACAAACAGCCCAGTACCAGCTTCATTACCACAAGAATTCATACATGATACAATAATTCGGTTCGGACATAGTAAAATGTGTCCTACCAAATTCTCATGAAAAAGTGTGATTAAATACCACCCAATGCTCTAATCTCTTTATACAAATCTATTCAAACTGTTAATTGCTACCATCAAATCATGGTAATACTCAAACCCGAAGTCACCATTTACAGAAGTTATATCGCATGGGAAACTATTTGATTGAATTTAGACTAATGTTGTTGCGGAAGACGGCTATCGGATAGAGCAAAATCACAATTGATAATTTGAGAAAATAAAAATGAAGATAAAAGAGACACAAAATTTACGTGAAAACCCCCTAAATAATATAGAGTAAAAACCACGGGCAACGGTAGAAGAATTTCACTATGAGAAAATAGGAATTACAACCTCTCTCGATCTACCAAGGAGAAAACAATGATAATTCTCTCTTGATAAAAAGGAGAAAACAACTATCAAGAAACTCTCTAAATTCTCTAGTATTGGAAGAAAGCTATAATGTTTTGGGATGTTTTTGAAGCTAAATGCGTTATGGTATTTATAGTTGAAGCTTAAGGACTAATCTTATAAATACCCTAAATTACAATGACTAAATCTGTTATTTACCCATTACATAAATTCAACAATTTGGTGGCCAAATTTGACCAAATTTGTCGTCCAATAATGCTTCCAAATTGTTGCCCCATTATTTCAGTCTCCCATGCTTTATTTTTCAACAATCTCCCAATTGAAGATTTAATTGGAACAATCATATCTTCACACCATTCTTTCTATCTTGTACCATTATGTTGCTTATGTCTCTGACAGGCCACAAGAGGATCGACACCATGTAAACTTATCAGCATTTATCGCATTTGTCAAGAAATCTGCTATGTTCTCTTTGGTATGGATCTTCTGCATATCTACTGTCCCTTCTTCACCTTTTCACGAATGAAATGGTACTGAACTCGTATGTGTTTTGTCATTGAATGAAATGTTGGATTCCTTACTAGATGCAATGCGCTTTGACAGTCACAAAATAAAGAGACATACTCTTGATTGTGCTCAAGCTCTTCTAATAACATCTTCAACCAAATTGTTTCTTTACTGGCTTGTGTAGTTGCTACATATTTTGTCTATGTTGTGGACGTAGCCACAACTGAGTGCAATTTTGAAACCCAGCTTACAGCTCCACCAGTAACTTTGAACAGATATCCTGTAGTAGATTTACTTTTATCCAAATCCCCTGCATAGTCAGAATCGACATATCCATTGATAAGTAAGTTTGATCCTCCGTAACATAATGCAACATTTGAGGTCCCTTTGATGTATCTCAGGATTCTCTTTACTGTATTTCAATGCTCTTTGTCTGGATTCGCCATGTACCGACTAACCACTCCCACTGCTTGTGCAATATCTGGTCTTGTGCATATCATAGCGAACATTAAACTTCTCACTGTTGATGCATACGGTACTCGAGACATCTACATCCTCTCTTCTTCATTGTTAGGACTCATACTGGAGGATAATTTGAAGTTAATAGGAAGAGGGGTAGAAATTGGCTTACAATCTTACATATTGAATCTTGACAAGATCTTCTTCAAGTAATTCTTTTGTGAAAGTCAAATATTCTTATTACTTCTGTCTCGGTAAATTTGCATCCCTAGAATCTTGTTTTCTTATCCCAAGTCCTTTATTTCAAATTCCCTAGCCAGTTGTGCCTTCAATTCTTCAATATGATATTTGTTGGGTCCTGTAACCAACATGTCATCCACATACAAAAAATAATATAAAAAAATCGTTATCACCAGACCTCTTGAAATAAGCACAAGGGTCTGCATTAAGTCTGTTGTATCCAAGGCACAAAATGAAGGAATCAAATCTCTTATACCAACACCTCGGCGCCTGCTTTAGACCGTACAGAGATTTGTTCAACCTGCAAACCAAGTTCTTATTTTCTTTTTCTTCAAAACCTTCAGGCTGGAACATGTAAATTTCTTCTTCAAGATTTCCATGAAGAAAAGTTGTTTTAACATCTAGTTGCTCTAGATAACACACATTGCCAAAACTACTCGAACTGTTGTTAGTCGAACTACAAGAGAAAATATTTCATTGAAATCAATACCTTCTTTTTGACCATATCCTTTGACCACCAGTCTTGCACGATACCTCTCCACTTGATCGTCACCATTTCGCTTGATTTTGAAGACCCATTTATTACCAATTGGCTTTCTTCCTTATGGTAGTGGCACAATGTCCCATGCATTATTTTTATGAAGGGCTTCAATTTCTTCTTGCATCGCCATCATCTATAGTGAAGCATCCGAGCTGTTTATTGCCTCTTAGAATTTTGATGGCTCACCGTCCTCTGTTAAAAGACAGTATGCAATATTTCCTTATATAACATAATTTGAGTGCCAATTCGGACGTCTTCTCACACGATCTGATTGACGAGTTGTTGGAGCTTCATAACTCTCTGGTTCTTTTCATCATGTGCTGGTTCTACTTTAGAAGAATCTCCTTCTTCAACCTCTTTTTCCACATGTATTTGTGTAGTCTCTGGCTTTTTAGCGCTATCATCGTATTCTTTTCTTTGTAGTTTATCCTCTACACAGATAACATCCCTGCTGATAATTACTTTGTGGGCAGTGGGATCCCACAAACGATACCCATTTAATCCATCAGCATACCCCAAGAATTTGCATTTCTTGGATTTTGGATCCAGCTTTGAAATTTTCTGGGAGTTGTACATCACGTACACAATACTTTCAAATACATGGAGGTTTGAATAATCAGCTGGTTTATCAGTCCACATCTCCATTGGTGTCTTTAGTTCTATTGCAGTTGATGGAGCTCGATTCACCAAATAACAGGCAGTATTGACTGCTTCTGCCCAGAATGATTTTTCTAGGCATGCATCCCTCAACATTGCTCTTCTTCTTTCTAACAAGGTTCTGTTCATTCGCTCTGTCACTCTATTTTGTTGAGGAGTGTTCGCCACTGTGAATTGTCTTTTGATACCTTTTTTCCTGCAAAAGTCATCAAATTCTTCACTTATGTATTCTCCTTCATTATCTGTTCTGAAACACTTGATCTTATTTCCAGAATCAAGTTCCACCCGCGCTTTGAAGTTTTTGAAAATTGGAAACACATCTGACTTCTTTTTAATAGGGTACACCCAACATCTCCTGGAGTAGTCATCAATAAATGAGACAAAGTATTTTGCTCTGCCTAGGGATGTAACTGGTGCTTGCCATACGTCAGAGTGAACCAATTCTAGAACATTTTTGCCTCTAGAATTTGATGTGTTGAATTTCAACTGGTGTTGCTTACTTGTTATGCAATGCTCACACAAAGTAAGTGATACTTTTGTTAAGCCTGGAAGTAGTTTTTGCACCACAAGGACTTTCATTCCTTGTTATGACATGTGTCCAAGTTTCTGATGCCATAACATTGTAGAATCAGAACTACATGAGGCAACAGAGGCTTCTGCTTCTACCAAACTCTCTCCCTTTAGTATGTACAAGTTTGCAGCTATCTTTTCGCCTTTCAGCACCACAAGCGCTCCACGAAACACCTTCATGATTCCTTTTCGTGTTTCAATCTTGCTTGCATTATTATCCAACAATCCGTAGGATAATAAATTTTTCTTCAAGCCTTTCATGTGCCGCACATCTCGAACAACTTTAATTGTTCCATCATGCATCTTTAATTTGATGGTTCCCACGCCAATGATCTCTAAGGCATGATCATTGCAACTATACACAGATCCTCCTGAGACAGGTTCATAATGATGGAACCATTCTCTTTTTGAGGTCATATGATATGTTGCTCCTGAATCAATGAGTCATATATCTGCAAATCGTTTTCTACATTCCATTGTGGTTGACGCTTCACAGCATAAAGTATCTCCATCAGCTGAAGTGTTTGCGGTATTGCCTTATGGATTGGAGTTTTTATTTAGACTCCAACAATCATTCTTCAAGTGACCCTTCTTTCCGTAGTTGTAACACTTTAAATTCTTCTTGCTCCTCGACTTCGATCTATCATATTTGTGACTGCTGCTTTGGCCACGTTCTATTGATCTCCCTCTCATCGTTGTCAACGCTTCTTCTTGTTGCAGATTTACTTGTCTATCTTCCTTGTTCTTGCGCCGATTTTCTTCTTGTAGAACAGCAGCTACAACGTCATCAAAGACTAGACTGGTGACATTACTATTTGTCAAGTTGATGATGAGTTGATTATACGAATCAGGTTGACTTTAAAGTAGAAGTTCAGCACGTTCTTGTTCTCCTATTTTACAGATTAAGGATGTAAGCTGAGAAAATAAAGTGTTCATTGTATTTAAGTGCTTCGTCACTAAAGTAGATTCTGGCATTTGAAGAGTGTACAATTTTCTCTTAAGAAAAATTTTATTATGCAGCGATGTGGCCTCGTACAGTTTGGTGAGATGATCTCATAACTCCTTAATTGTCTTCTTCTCCTCGATGTTTGACAATACTTCATCTGCTAATGCTGGATGAAAGTTTGTCATAGCATTCCCCTCCATTTCGATTCATTTGTTGTCATCTGTGAAATCCACCGGCCTTTCATTGATAGCTACTAGACAACCGTATTTCCTCATGATGATCTTCATCTTCAATTTCTACAGTGAGAAATTTCTCCCATTGAATTTTTCAATATCAAATTTCGTTGCCATAGCTTCTATTACGGATAACTCTCACTATTTCACTATCGTGAATAGTTCTCTGGAACCTTCAAAGAATGGGTAATATCTTCTTACTTTCTTATGTTGGAGTATCCACCTTTAGGTGGCAACCACAAAGACAATAAGCAAATATTCCACACTCAAATCTGGTTCAGATATCAATTGTTGCGGAAGACGGCTATCGGATAGAACAAAATCATAACTGATAATTTGAGAAAATAAAAATAAAGATAAAAGAAACACAAAATTTACGTGGAAACCCCCTAAATAATATGAGGTAAAAACCACAGGCAACGGTAGAAGAATTTCACTATGAGAAAATAGGAATTACAACCTCTCTCGATCTACCAATGAGAGAACAATAATAATTCTCTCTTGATAAAAAGGAGAAAACAACTCTCAAGAAACTCTCTAAATTCTCTAGTATTAGAAGAAAACTAGAATGCTTTAGGATGATTTTGAAGCTAAATGAGCTATGGTATTTATAGTTGAAACTTAAAGATTAATCTTATAAATACCCTAAATTACAATGACTAAATTTATCATTTATCCGTTACATAAATTCAACAATTTGATGGCCAAATTTTCCGTCTAGTAATGTTTCCAAATTGCTGCCCATTATTTCTGCCGCCGCTTTATTTTTCAACAATGCTACATGAAACTAGAAAAATTCAAGTTCAGAGTAATTTCCAAAAAAAATGCAGAGTTCCAAGGTAAGGCTAAAGCAGACAAGTTGAAGTTCATATAAACAAAGAAAGAAATAAAACAGGTTACCTCCGGCACAATTCCTCTCAATTTGGTGATACGCCTATAAAATGGTATTTGGCCTCCCTCAAATCCCTTTCTAACACCCGGACCAGACCGTGATTTCTGACCCCTCATTCCGAAACCGCAGCTGCCACCTTGCCCGGCCGATGTTCCTCTCCCCTTTCTCTCCCCTTTCTTTCTTGAACCAGGCTGAGGTCCCAGGTTGTCCAACCGGAACCTCACGTTAGAAGCTGTGACCGACACCTGGGTTTTTGCTGCTTGGTTCTACCTCTAGCTGCTTGGTCCTGATATAAATAATGTGAAATGGGTTTGGTTTTAAATTCCTCGGATTTCCCTGCAGTGAAAGAGAGAGAGAAAATTCAACAAAGTTGTCCTGTGTGGAGTATATATAGGATGAATCAAAGATACAGTGAAAGAAGAAGAACCTTGAACGAAGAGAGGGTAAAACTGCGATGGGAGGATTTGGAAAGTGAGGAAGAGCATGACTGCCATTGCAGTGAAGTAGTTGAAAATGAAAGCCAGATCATTATGATCGACGGATAAGATCTGTCAGCACTTGATTGAAAAATACAAAATCATTTACCTATATCTTTATTAAATTATTATTATGATGATGTGTACGAATCATTCATTTAACTGTATCTTTCTTAAATTATAGTTATCTTAATAACTAAATGATTCGAATTTAAATATTAGTGATTTTAGAGTATTTAAACGCTATATATATTAATAAAAAAATTGTTATTACGATGTTTCTTTTAATAATTTTATTTTAATAATAAATTAATAATATTCATATAAATATAAAATTTTTATTTTTATTTTTATTTAAATTTAATAAAAAATTATATATTTAACATACTATCAATACAATTGGTGCATAGAGAAGATTTCAATGATAGAACATACAAGAGATTTAATATATATCATTGTTGATAAAAATATATTATTAATAAAAAATTATTATCCAAATAAAAATTCTTCTAAATTATATATAAAAGTCATTTTAAGAAAAATATTATTAATAAATCAGAAGCAAGCAAATAATACTTTTCTTATAAATTAAATGCACTTATACAAAATAAATTTTTTATACAGAATTATATTTGTAAAAAAAATATTAAAAGATTAATAATAATGTAAGTTATTTTTAGTCACTCAATTTTATTCATCTTTTAATTTTGACCATTCAATTTTATTTTTATATTTCATTACTATTTTTTTAATTTTTACTCATTTTAATAACAAGATTCTAACATCCTCAATGTCGGGTTAGTGACCAAATTGTAAAGTTTCAAAACTTGGTGACTAAAGTAGAAGAATTGAATAGTTCAATGATTTACCTGGAAATATTTCTTGAAATTTGCTAGTAATTATTAAGGGAATTAAAGGGCAAAATGGTCATTTGACAAGGAAGATTTTTTTATTTCTCTTTATAAGATAAGAGAACTACGTGGGAAGGAAAGATTTCTCCAGAACTTCTTCTTCTTCCTTCTTCTTCCTTCTTCTTCCTCTCCTTCCGTATCTCCAAGCTCAAAGGTGAGTTTCTTTGTTTATGGATTAATTGTTGATTTTAAGGTTGGGTTTTGATTATTAGATGATAACTAAGCTTAAGGAAAGCTTAAGTTATCTTAAAATCAAAGTATGATGGAGTTAGGAGGGATTAAAGATTTGAGGTTCTTGGGTGAAATCTTAAAATAGAGTTCATAACTAGAGTTGGAAGTTAAATTTGACTTGTCAATGGTCTAATTAAGAAGTTAGAAGCCATAGAATTGGAATCAAAACATATTGCAAAGTTGGTTTAATTCTTGAGTTACATATAAGGAATAGAATTTTGAAGTTAAAGATGGTTTATATGGATATAAATTGGTTTAACCATGTGTATATGAGTTGAGAACATGAAAGGGGATGAAAGATGAAGCAATTGAGTTGATTTGAGTAGATTTGCGGGCTTAAAAATGAATTCTGGGCTATGTGCATCGATGCATATTCAATGTGCATCGATGCATATTCAATGTGCACCGATGCATCAAGGGTAAATCTCCAGAAATTGTTCAGTGTGTATCGATGCACAGGAAGTGCATCGATGCACCTCTTAAAAATGGAAACATCGAATGCAATTAGTGCATCGATGCATAAGGAGTGCATCGATGCACATGTTAAGGGATGCATCAGTACACTGTAGAATGCATCGATGCACTTCAAGGGAAAATTGAAATAGACATTTCTTTTGGTCTAAGAAATGATAAATTAGGGTATATCAACTAGATACTGATATGTATCAATGTATAAATATGTAGATATCGAGTACGAACAAGTCCCGGGATAACCATCAAGTTAAGATTCGATCGGAAGAAATGAAATCATAAAAGAGGATTGGAACTTAGTGAGGCCAAGGTGAGTGCATCTTATTTTATAAATTATATGGAAATTAGACTTGTGATAAGTCTATTTCCTATAGTAATAGCTCATTAAGTCTTGATTATAAGTATGTTAATAACATGAAGTGTACGTATGTTTGATTATATAAATTGATATGTTTTTGTATGTACTATGTGGTTTATGTAAAAACACTATTAAGTGTTAATGAAAGAATATAAAATAAGTTATGAAATTATAGGAATATAGAAGATAAGTCAAGTGATATATGGAAAGGGAAATAGATGTCTATGAAGAGTCATAGGAGAACAAATATAAGTTATATGATAATGAAATATAAGACTATATTAATACATGAATATGAGATAAAATAGGTAATAATAGGAAAAATATGATGAAAGTGAGATCATGAGAAGTGATAGGAACTAGGTAAACATGTGTAACAGTATATGCATAATAGAAACATGAGTTGGACAAGTACATAGTGGTATGATCCATTATGAGAATTAGGATAATAGAGCTTTTTGATTTAATGAGAGTTAAGGGACCTAAATAAGATTGAATTATATAATGAAATGGGAATTGTATATCAATCAGGAAACTTGATATAAAGGGATGATACAAATATATAAGATAAGTTATATGCTAAAGATCTATAGAGCTGTATGAAAAGGTTATAAGGAATATATGGAATTGAATTAAGTAAACAGATTAAATTAATATATAAATAAAATACTATTAAATGATATATGTTTAGAAATATGACATAATTTATGTAATCTAAAGGAATACAAAGAAACGGAACATAAGGTAGATGATAGGATATAAGCTACGTGGAAGTGTTCTAGGTGTTTCTATGTACTATATGAAGTATATATGATTATATGTGAACAAGATATGATATTTAGGTTTACATGAACATCTAAGAAATGATCTATGTGATTATATGCAATTTGGATTATGTTATATGCCATGGATCTATGTGACTACGTGAGAAATAATAGAAGATATGTGATATGCTATGAGAAAATATCCATGTGAATTGGTAATGTGAATGTATATGTGAATATAAGTAATATGAGCTACGTGCTTATGAGATATGAATATGGAACATGAGCTATGTGAAAATAAGTTAAGTAATTACATGTGCAAATGGAAATGTTATGTGAAAAGCTATGTGGCTATGTGAAGATGTGTAATGGTATAAAAGATAATACCCATGTTATGTGATATGAGAGCTAGGGGTATAGTTGGCATGCCAAGAGTCGAGGGATTATCAGTGGTCCTTCGGGACAAACAGTGGTCATTCGGGATAAATATTCAGTGCCCCTTGAGGGAATTATACGAGTTGTGGTGACAGCATAGTGCACAACCTCTATGTACTCACATATCTTTAGTTCTCACATGTGTACCATGGGCTAATAAAGAGATAATATTAATAAACTTGATATGATGATATGCTTGTTTCCTTGTGAAATGTTATGTGTGATATATGATTGTACAAATGGTAATTACATAATAAATTGATAAAATGAATCAATGATAGTGCTAAGCATGAACATGATGATATAGTAACAAGTTTTCAAGATAAATGATATGAATATAAGAGATCATAGGAATTTGAGATAAGAGATATGAATGATAATGACATACACATATGTATGTATTTGTTACCTGTAAGAGTGTATGAATTGTATGAATGATAATAGTAATCGTTATGTATGATTATTAGTTAAAGTTTGCATATATGTTTATTGTCTCACTAAGTCATAGACTTAGCGTGTGATTGTTTCACACGTAGGTTACAGAAGCGAGAAGAGAAACGAAGAAGAGCAAGACAGATCAGCATCTCCCTTACAAAATTTCAGATCAGAAAATAGATGATTTAAATGTGTTTGGATATTTCGAATATAGTTGGCATGTACTAAGTGATTGAGTTGAATATGCTCTGATCGATTTTGATTATTTTGATCAATATATGTAAATAAACCGCTTTTATTTTAATGAAAGTTTTAAATTTTCTTTGAATTTTGTCAAGAGTCAAAGTCTAAAAATTAATGTGACACCTCAGACTCGTATTCGGGTCGGGTACGGGTTGAGGGTGTTACACTAGATTGTTAACTGTTAAGTTTCAATCGAAATGGTATTTCATTGTGGCTTTTAAGTTGGTAGTCTGGTAGATGAGCTTAGGCTTTTAGTCATGGGCTTGGGCTTATGTTAATGGGTTATATATATATATATATATATATATATGAGTTTGAGCTCGAGTAATTAAAACATTTTGTTTAATAGTATAATTACATAGAACTTATTCAACATTTTGTTTAATAGTATAATTAAATAGAACTCATTCAATAATTTCAACGGTTCCTGAGTTCAAGTAGCTATGTATGTAAGGTATACATGTGTCGTCAACGATTAAAAATATTATAAATAAATATTATCTTTTAATTTATCCCAACTATTCAAAAAAAAGTATAATACATTTTTTAATAACGAGATCAGTCATTGAGTTTCACTTATAATGGACTTGAATGTAATCCTAATGCTAATTTACGACAACCGTCTCTATCATTGTAATTTATTTCACATGTTAGGGTATAATTACAAGTATAATCATTACTATACTAACATAATCAAATCAATACAAATATATATATATTAAAATTTTAAGTAAAATAAAGACAGCTAGCACGTAATATACTTTGAAATCAAAATAAAATATAATAGTTACTAGTTTCAGTTCCATGTTGGATTATTCTGACATAGTTACACCATTGAAGTAGTCAAAAGAGTATATTGTTTCTTTTTAAAGGAGTAAAGGTTTGTCTCCAGCTATTTAATTATATTAGGGAAGGATCAACTTTAATTGATTTTCAGTACTTTAAATGAACAGTGGAAGTGAATTGGATTGTACCAATTATACAGTACTTTGAATCAATGGGGAATTGGACCACACTTCCATCAATAGTCAATGTGTCCCTTTGTTTTGGTTGAATTGTGTATATATTAATATATGTTAATCTTTGTATTAGTCTGAGTGATTATAAGGTAATATTTGCTCAAAATCTTTCTTAGTCATTAACAATACATACACGCCTTGTAAACGTAACAATTTGTACCCAAGACTTCTACACAATTATTTTTTACTATTAAGATTGATTGGTGATTTCAATGTATATAAGTTAAATTACAATAAAATTTAATGTTTGTGTTTTGTTTTTAATATTATGTTATTAGATTTTTAGGGTAAATTACAAATTTGGTAACTTGACTTTACTATATCTCTTATTTCACTCACTGTACTTTAAATGTGTTCAATTTCCTCACCGAACTTAATACATTGAGTTTTTTTTGGCCACTCGACCGTTAAAATAGGTTGTTATATAAATGCAAAACGACGTCGTTTTGGTGAAAATGTTATTTTTTAAAAACGACGTCGTTTTTAATATTGTTAACAATTTAACGATGGAATGACCAAAATAGGAGAGAGTGACGTTCAGTGATAAAAAAAACCAATGTATTAAGTTTAATAAGGAAATTGAAAAGATTTAAAATATAATGAATAGTAGAGAGTAAACTTCAGTTACCAAACTTGTAACTTACCCAGATTTTTAATATGAGTAATTATTTTAATTTCAATTTAATTTAACATTACACGTAGGAAACATTACTAAAGTATCTTTGTTCTTTTTATTTTTTTAATGATTTAATTATTTCAAAGTCGCTTAAGTTATTTGGTTGGTTGTTCTCTCTAGATAATACCATAAGTTGGGTCCATTAAATAAAAGATTTATGATTTTTAACTAAGGTTGTTCATGGACGTTTAATCGTACCATTTAGCCTAAACGGTCGGTTAATCGTTATAACGGTTATGAGATTTTTCTAATCGTGGTCTAATTATTAAGAAACGGTTAACCGCTAACGGTTAACCATTATTAACGGTTCAGTTACAGATTGACCTACGGTTAACCTATTACAATTATTTGTCAAAAATTTTCATTATTCATACTACAAAAAATATATATAACTTAACACATACTTACACTGATATAAGCGAATAAAATAAAAAAGTGTAGCACTTAATGTATACTTACATCGGTGTAATTATGTACATCTTCAAATATCTTAGTACCTAACAATAAACACATAATTATATTGGTGTAAGAATATTTATACATTTTCAAAGAAATAAAAATTAAAAATGATAAATATATATATTAAATTATTTGCATACAAATTTTATTATATATATATATATATATAAATTATAAATAATAGAAAATATATTAAGTTATTTGTGTAAAAATATAATAAATTAGAAATATAATTTTAAATTTAATTTATTAACGTTAACTTTTTATCAAAACTTGTAACCATAACTTTATCCGTTAACCATTATTTTTAGCAGCTTGATTAAATCGAAACCGTTTAATATTAACGGTTCGATTAATTAACCTGTTAAATTAACGGTTATACTAATTAACGGATTCAAGTTTTTTTTAACACCCTTATTTTTAACCATATTAAGGAAAGTAAAATAAAAGATCTATGATTTTTTTTCTTGTTCATTCATTTCTTCAGATGACCTTAATTTCAGTGATTTTTACGAGGGAGGGTTTACAGAATAGAGGGAAAACATAAAGTAATATCGAGACAGAGGCATAGCAGCCTAGCTACATGCTAGAATAAGATATAAATTAATTTCTATACACGTAACAAATAAATAAGTAAATTATTCAATTTTATGAAGGACCTTGATCATCAAGCAAGGAGGTGAGTTCCATAGAATAAAACAACGTTTTGTGGGGTTCAGTCCACATCGAACTTAGATCACAGAAAACCTGTTAATGAGACCTTGATAGTAACAGTTCCTTGTTCCATGGCAAAGATAAGGGTACAATGATATCACCCAGGAAGCCCTTAAAAGCTACATAGGGAACCAATTAATCGCAAAACTTAATCAATCGACTCGTTTGATATTTTTTTTTCTTACATGCATGTTAAGGATCAATTAGTGTATGTGTTTCACGTTTAATGAGGTCCACTTGTGGAAACGAAGTTAATTGGATGGGAAGAAAAACATGGCCCTCAAACCATGGAACTAGTTTGTGTAGGAAAGACGTCTTTTTCTCTCGAACCAACGTAATTCACCAGCAACAACAAATGACTGAACGGGTTTGAATCAATTAACACAAGCACCTTTTTTTGAGTTGTGCGAGAGCCACTGTCCCTTATTGTTGTGTCAATTAGAGAAGAGAGATAAAGAGAGTGGCAGAGAAACTGATAGAGAACTTTCAATGCTCCATTTTTTCTCCGCCCTCAAAGCTTCATTCAACCAGCCTCTATAGTTCAGTCTCCAACTGAAGTCCTAATTTCCTAAAAGCTCTAGTTTTACTTCATCTTTTACTTTCTCTGTCGGTACCACCCATGTAGGTCTTATCTTCTCCTTTTCTTTTTGTTGTATGAATCCTAAGGATAAAGTGTTAAATCTTGGTGGATCGTAGAAGAAAGGCCACTTCCTTTCTTCTTCTTTCTCCGCCAAATCTCCTAATTAATTGGGTTTTGTGTGACTATGTTCTTCTTTTTTGGTTTCACAGGAGACCTGAGAAGAACCCTCTAGACCTCAACTTCTTGCCCGATGAGTACACTAGGGATGGTAAACAGGTCTCTGAGGAAGGCTCCTCCTCCGGTACTATATAATCTAAGCCTTTTTTGAAAGAAGCTTCAATTATTTTTGTTGATTTTATTTACACGACAATTTTAGGTGGATTAGGGCTGAGTTTTCATTTATATGAAGCAGGCTATAGGACAAAGAAAAACCGCGCTAAGGACGGGAAAGATGATGAGTGCGGGAAGGTTTACGAATGTAGGTTTTGTTCGCTTAAGTTCTGCAAATCTCAAGCTCTTGGGGGACACATGAACCGCCACCGCCAAGGCAAGTCATGTCAAGTTTGCTGAATTTCAAGGTCTTGTCTGCTTTTCCATGTTTGTTTGATTTGATATAATTTATGCTGTTGTTTTGGTGGTCAGAAAGAGAGACAGAGACACTGAACCGGGCTCGGCAGCTGGTCTTCGGTAACGACAACTTGACCACCACCGGGCATCTAGGGTATGCTCCTTCAAGCTACCATCCCAGTGATCCGACACAGTCGTTTATATCGGTTTGTCCACCGACATTGTTTTCTGGCTCTTCGCCGCGGTTGGTTCCACCGGCGTTACAGCCGCCGCAACCGTATGTACACCTGACTCACGATATGAACGACTACTATTTAGGTCAAGTCGTCAGAACAAACGGTTCATTGTCACATTCACAATATCATCAGCAAAGCCTAAACTATCTGGGCGCATCCGACTCTAACTATACTTGCGTTGGAACCCCGGCTGGAAACAGGTTCGGTCATGGTCTGATTCGGAGATCAGATTTGGTCGGACCAAGACCAGTAGGTGGTGCCGGTTTTAGAGACGTGACACAGCAACATTTGGATTATCCTACTACGAACCCGTTTGAAGACGGGTTCTAAAGATTGTTTCTTCCTTTATCTTCTACTTTAAAAGGATTTTTCTCATGTTAAGGTGTTGCGGGTCATGAATTTGTAAATTAAGTCTTCTTTCGCTTAATAAAATCGGTGTCAGATGTTGTTTGCGGTATGGATTGGATTTGGATCAACTGATTGAAATTTACTTGCTAGTATTTATTTATGTGAAAAATTGAAGGCTTTGGAGGATTTTGACATGGGAATTTTCTGTTTTTTCTTTATTGAAATTGTCCGAGCAAAATTCAATCATGCCTCAGGATGGTCTATTCATTCTGTAATTTATAGTTGACTATTAATGGGGTTTTATTCATGATAGTTTGATTGATTTTCTCGAATAAATATGTATAAAACACGTCAATTATTCAAGTGATAAGTATTTTAACATCATTTAAGTAAGATCTCAAATTCGATTCTTTTTATATATAGAAAATTCCTATTAATAGAATCACCTACTAAAACTAAATATACGATTTAAATTAATTCAGATTAATCAAGACGATGTGTTAAAATCAGAGTACCGAAACAATTAAAAATCCCATCTAACTCGTATAGTAATTTGTTTGCCGAAGCAAAAGCATCTGTTTAATGGACAGTAGAGAAGAGAGAGGCTAAAGGTTTTGGTTTTATGTACAGAGATTATGGCAGCTTTTTCAGCACGTGGACACTCTCAACTAGTTTGACTTTGAGCTCTAGGGACTAAATGGGGTTGTATTGTTAATCCCCATTGGACATAAAGTTGTATTTGAACTGAAAAAATATCCCATCCCTCTTTTTACATTTCGATTTCTTTAATGTTTTTTCACCCTCTCCTATTGTTCTTAATATATATTGCTAGGGTTTAGGGTCATAATTTTTCTCATCCACTAACTTCAAAATGAAGTACATAGATTCAAGTATATTTGGTGGAGAAATTTGATGAAGAAAGTGTGATAATGAGAAGGGACGGAGTTCAAAGCTGTAAATGAAATGAGTCAAATTCGAGTATTACTGAATTTGATTTAATTCAAAAACTTTTTTTAAACTTGACTCGAAAATTAGTAAACTTAAAATTGTTAAGTTTAATTCAAACTCGAAATAAAAAAATTTGAAGCTCAAATCAAGTTGAAGAAAAAAACTTTAATTTAAAATAATCTCATACTTAGTTCAATTGAAGCTTGAACTCAAACTTAAATATAAACTTTAATTACATGAAAACATATATTTCATTTAAAAAATAATTTTAAATGTTAATATCATTAAAATTTGATTTAAATAATATATTATTTTTCTTAAATTGCTGGCAAGTTTTTTTGAGTTCAGCATCAATTAGTTCACCTCAACTTGTTAAAAACTCGAATTGAGTTTGAGCTCAAATCAAATATATTTAATTCAAATATTAACTGAACTTTAACTAAATCGAACTCGAATTAGGTTACGATTTATTTTCTCTCATTTATAGTCGGGGCCACAATGGGATGTATTCATATGTATGATTGGCAGTATATCAGCAGGGCTGCATTAATATTAACTACGCAACATTTAATCAACTAAAAAGAAAAGGAAATGTATTCAGTGCTAATCAGACTTTTCGTTGATAGGATTGATTATTTTGTGTCAGGAAACTCTCAGCGAAACAGTTCAGCCACCTTCTCTCTAAGTCATTGCCCATTTTGTGCCAATAGAAACTCAACTGTTCCCTCTCTGCCCCCTTCAGTGCATAAGAATCTTGTTCACTTTCTTCTTCAAAAAATAGGAATTCGATTGTTTCCATTAAAGATCAATGGTTCCAAAGCTCGATAGAGAGAACCCTATGGCCTGCAACTAAAGGCTAAATAGCTACTCAGACACTTTAATGCCGCCAAGTTCCAAGGTTTATGAGGTTGAAGGCCAGTAATGGCATCCCAAAACTGGTTTGATCGGCTTCAAAACATAGGCCACCCTAAACCCTAGTTTATTAGCCCTACCGTGTGACTGCAAACTGTCCGCCGCCACTCCTTTACATTTCAGATAAACTAATACACGCTCATCTGCAATTGCAGCATCAAGGGAGGAGAGGAGAATTATCCATCAGGGAAAAGAAAAAGGAAAGCAACCGTAGCCTTTTAAATTAAGGTTCCGTGTGTTTCAAGTAAAGTCTTGTTTTTGGCAAATCCAATATTGTCTCAAATCCATTGTAGATGACAATTGTCTTAAACGTACGTCGGAATCATGGTTTTTGGAGCGGCTGTCGTCTTGTCCTCGAGTGTTAGGTGGTCGATACTTAAACACGGTGAAGGTTACGGAAGCGGGCGAGAAAAAGGATATAATTGTTTTGGGCACATTCTCCCACAAGATTCTGATGGGTAAAGTTAGTATCACCGTGGAAGGTAACCCACAAGAAACCCAGATAGGTATTGTAACACAATCTGAAAGCACTGCTGAGGCACTGTTGCTTTACCTCATCGATCAAAGCCCCGCATGCGGAGGATCTATGTCGACCTTTCAGCCTCGTACATTTCTCTCTCCTTTATATCTCATGTTCGCACCTGTGAGAGAAAGAGAGCCGTGGCTATAAACAAAACAGTCTATTGGTAGTGGCGGATCGAAAATTTTAAGAACGGAGATCCGAAATTTTAATATATTTTTCTTAAAATTAATAAATATGTAAAAAAATTATTTTTTCCATTTTTTCTTAATCTATTAAACTAAATTTCACATTTTTTACTAAATAAGGGATACACTTGACAGTTGGCCTCCTAGGGGACTTAGTGCCTCCACCTTGTCTATCGGTTTTGAAATTTCAAATTCTTATATTTTTTAAATATTTTCTATGGATGTTTTATCTTTGTTTCTTTAAAATTTTAAATATTCATTGAAATTAGATAGGCATGTGGGGGTTTAAATGTTTAGGGCTGAGTATTGCACTAAAAAAAGTTGGATTCAACTGTCAAAATACTGAAATAAGAGGACGCGAGTGCAAACAAGAAAAAAACATAAGAGGGGCAGAGCAAGCAGACGCCTATACTATATAGCCTACGTTAGTTCTACCATGTAACACCAGAGTTAGAATGTTTAAAGCTGCTGTACGGCTTTGTTTATTAGTTTATTTGTTTAGGCTTAAATACTCATTTGGTACTTCAACTCCACACATTTTCTTAATTTAGTACTTAAGATTTTTATTTTTTTTAGGTAAATACTTGAACTGGTTTAACAACAGACAACGGATTAAACAGAATAGCAGGTAACACCAGGCAACAATTAAGTCGGATCTCTTCACGCCATCTTTTGGCCAATGCACCAGCAAGTTGATTGCAGTTTCTTGGTAAAAGAGACATCGCCAAATGCTGCAGCTTTGTCATCTAATTCCTGAAAAATAGCAGTATAGTGCCACGGACTAAGACATACGTCGAATTTTATATTAAAAAGATGAATTTATAAATTTTAAGGAATAAAACATATTATCAACAACAAAAAAATATAAAGAAAAAAATTAAAATATATGAAAATTTAAAATTTTTAGAAGGGACGATTGTCTTCACCTATCCATTCGATCTATCCTTAATCACGGACGAGAGATCGGGTGCATCAACCAGTGTTGGATGCAAACCAAGTTCAGGGTGGGTACGTGCCCACTCTTAAATATAAATTTATTTATATTAATTATCTATTTTACTATTGATACTCACCTTAAAATTTTATTTATTCCTACTTTATACCAAAAGTTTAAATAGTTAATATATATATATACATTCGCAAAAAAATATTTTTAAATCTACCACTTACAGCAACCACTCAACGTCAAGGGTCGAATCAGACTAAAATGAAGATAAACTCGTGTTAGTTTCCTACATAAATAAGACAAGGTTCAAAAGCTATAAAAATGATACCTTATTGATGGTTTCAAAAGGTCCTCACATTCCCACCTAAAAAACTGCTATAACATAAAAACAAGACGCAGGTAAGTGGTAGAAACACAAAACAAAGATATCTTTGATAATAGGATAAACTACATGTTTAGTACTTCAACTATAACTTTTGTTCTGATTTGGTCACCTAATTTTTTTTTTCAAATTATACATAACATTTAGTTTTTGTTTTATTTCAGTCAACCGCCATTAAAAAATTAACTGCGATATTGATATGTCACCATAAGGTAATGTCATGTAATCATTAAAAATATAAAAATGTCACATCAACAGTTTTGTTAATTTATTAATGGTGGGTGATCAAAATAAAACCAAAACTCAACGTTAAGTATAATTTAAAAAATAAATAAATGAATGACCAAAACAAAACAAAAATGATAATCGAGTAACTAAACATGTAGTTTACTCTTTTAATTATTTTGTTTTGTTTTGTTTTGTTTTATTTGTAGAACTAAAAGGCTAAAGCTTTAAGCATTTGCAGGGTCTGAGACCGTGGCTGGTGAGAGGGAAAAAGGATAGAGAATTTTTCTTGGTTTAAATGTAAAATCAGTCCTCCTATTATACTTCTTGTCATTTTAGTATTTGAAATTTAGCAATTCTACATGGGATTTAGGTTATCAATTTTCTTAATTAGCGGATCCTTCTGTGCTTAATTTTCAATAATTTCAAATTTCTCAGTTAACATAACCTGTGTTGTTACAACTTCTCATTAAATCAAAGACGGGGGTTCAGCTCAATCACGTGAAATTTTGTTGTATATAAAGCAAGTCTACCAACAGCAATTTGAGTCCCAAGATTTGTCCACAACTGCAATTTGTTTTCCCCGAGCAGCAAATAGCATTTGGTTTGGACAATAAGGAAAGTCCAATATTACAAATAATACCATGGTAGAAGCATTACAAATTCCCTCAAGCACATTTCAGCATTTCCATATAGTTTATTAGTAGTAGATGCTGCTCAAGAAAATCACAATCACATGCGATTGAACAACCAACACCGGTCATCCAATCATTATGATGAAGCTCCTTCCAGTTTCAGTGAACCAAATTTCACATTCACCAGCTCAGCAGCTGCGCCTGCAGCTGCTGTTGCACGGTCTGCAGAGGCAATGGCAGCTCGAGCTCTTTCCAAGACTTCGGATGGTCGAGAATTTGTCTTTGTTTTAATCTCCCTAATTGGAGCAGCAGTAGTACCATTCTTAGCTGATGGCTCAATTTCACTGGTACTCGATTTGCTCACGTGGCTGGGAGATTGTTGGCTTTGATATGCCTGCTTAGCATTAGTAGGCGAAATAGTATTTGCCTCATTAGAAGGTGAAGAAGTAAAGGAGGCTTGTTTACTGGGAGTTTGAGATACAACAGCTTCAGCACAAACTTGCTGCGATCCAGCCTGTGAATAGCATCAAAGATCAAGTTATTCCATAAAATTAACAAAACCCTACAAGATAGAGATTGGCAATAGGAAACATGTGTACAAAACTCAGTAATGTGGAAGACGATAACTACAGAGTACAGAGTAGCTGACACATAATACAAAAGTCGAGATTTTGATGATTGGGAAACCTAAAATTTCCGTTCTGATTATCTGATTACATGTGTTCTCTGCAGTGAAGCACTGGAGGCACGCTCCCACCTGCTCTTTGATTGTCCCACTGCCACTCATTTACGGGAGAAAATCTTATACAAAAATGGGATCATCAAATATTTTACTTCTTAGGATGACATGATTGACTGGGCTAGCAACAACTGGAAAGGAAAGTCCCTCATCACAACTATTCTTAAACTTGTTTGGACTGCTAAAATCTATGTTTTGTGGGAAGAGAGCAATCGAAGAATTTTTCAAGCAAAATCAAGAACAACCGAAGATCTATTCAATTGTATCAAAGATTTCGTAGGTATTAAATTGAGGGGGAAAAATATTAATAGGTATGATAGTATTAATACTATCCTTTGTAACACTTGGGGCATTGCCTAAACCGGTCTTCTTATGTTATTAGGATATACATTTGATTCTTGTGATCGGTGATTTTTGTAGCAGTTTCTGCTTCCTTGGGTAATAAAATTTAATTATCCAAAAAAAATAATATATTGTATCCTTGAAGATAACTTTACCATTAAGATGGCACCTTTTTGTACTTTGGATGGGGTGGTTGCATGTCAAAGTGGATAGGCACAAATATGAATATAACTCCCTAAACCATTTCTGCAATTATAGGGGCATAAAACAGATCCTAGCAGCTTTTCTTTAACAGCATATAAATAAGTATTATTTCAAGAGCATGGTGTAGATGCTCAATTTATTCGGGGTCTTATTCGAAGTTGATTCGAGCTTATTATTATTAATATTAGTATAAGTGTGATATTATGTAATTTTTAGTATATATATATATGCAGTAAGTAATTAAATAATTAAACAATTAAAAATGCATTAAATATTTTATTTTTATTTTTACATGCCTACATTAAAATACAACAGGCCGAAGCCTGGTACAGAACAACCTGACTTGGATGGTTGAAGCCCAACATTGCAGCCCGTTAAGGTTTCCTGTCACCATCTCCATGCGCAACTGAGCCTCCACCGTTGGATCTGGCTTCACGATCCAACGGCTCTCAATCCTCCCATCTGTCTACCACGTTTGTCGGCCACCCACTGAAACCGAGGCCACCATTACCGTCGCCCATGCTCGCCATGACTGAGCCCATGCCCTGCAAACGCAAAAAAGAGAAACAAAACACGAGGAAGTAGAAAAAACTAAGATACTGACTAGAAATAAGGACGAGGATACCAACCATCGGGGAATGAGGGGGATATAACCAGGAAACACATCTAAAAAAAGGGGGATCGACCAGCTATCATCGAAAACCAAAATAGAGAACACGAGAGAGCTAGAAGCCATCAGTGATTACGAACGAAAAAAATAGTAAACACATCAAATCCATCAGCAACCACCCAAATCGAAAGCAAAAAATATCCATAGTAACCAGAACAGAAATACACAAAAGAAATACATCAAGCAAAGCAAAACCAGAGTCAGAGAGAGATTTTTACCTTTATTATTCGAGGAAAAACATCATCATCCTCACTGGAAGTCAAATCCCGTTGAGTCATTGAGGGTAAGAACTTCACGTCTTGAAATTACTAGTGTCGCATGAGTTAGGGTTTATTGTTAGAAGGGGTTAATCTTACGCTTTCGGGGATTATAGTTGTCTTTGTCGCAGGTTCGTAGGCTTATATGGTGTTGTTGATGTTGAGCATGGGTAGAGATCAAAACAGAGTGGGTTTCGAGGGGTTGAGTCTCGTGCTAGGGTTGGGTTTTAGGTAGATGTCTGCTTAGAGTTATCATCGGGGCTTGTGTGGCTCCTCATCGGAGCTGTTGAACTGTGGAGGCCACGGAGGACTTGGGTTTTTAGGGTTGTAAAGGGGGTTTGGTTTGAGAGAAAATGGAAAACGGTTGGAGGGGCGAGGGGTTCATCTGTTTAGGGCTAAGGAGAGAGTGAAGTTAGGGTTCCAAACTTACCCTAGGATACCATATATTAAAATGCCAAAGCGGTGTCGTTTAGATAGCCACCAAAATGACAGCTTCTTGATAGCTAAGGGGAATCCGCGTTTTGATATGGTTGGGGTAATCACGTGTGAGATCCAGTAGATTCAACATGTTATATTTTGGTCCCTAAATCGAGCTTTATTATAATGTTAATTTCGCCTCATAATTTTTAGCTTGTTTCCTTTTGGTCTAGTATTATATCATGGATATTTTAGCGTTGTTTTTACATTGTATGTGTAGTTTCAGAAATTTTTATTTTAGTCCTATGTAGCAATTTGGTTATATTATGTTTGCAGTACTTGGAAATGACATTTTATGAAAAGAGCTCACTGTTTATTTTCTTTATATTTTAGCCACTTCTTTAATTTTTCATGCATGTTTGTAGGGCTAATTTAGATTTATTTTAAATGTATGCATGTACATAGTATTCTGAGCATGTTGTTAGTATGTACATATTTAGGTGTAACGTTTAAAGCATGTTAGCGTCGTTTACATGACTTAACATAATCACATAATCGGATTAAGGGTAATACTCTTTTAATTTAAAACTGTCGGAATGGCTTCTCCTAACTTACTAGAGAGTTGTTTTGACGATTTTAAATTAAAATTGTATCCCGTCAGTAACGCCTAATTAAATTTGGATCTATCACTGTAAAATTTGGGAACGAAAGAAAAAGAAATATTCGACTATTTAAATTTTTCGAGAAAATGTCGGTAAAACTGAACTAAAGATCTGGTCTCGATATTTTTAAATGATCGAATATTCTTTATCTTTCTAATGGCTTGGTAATCCTAATTTAATTTATTTTGTTGCTTTTGAATATCATAAATATCACATTTTGTTGTTTTAAGGGATCGTAAACCAAGTTAAATTCGAATTTGTAAGTTTCATTGCAAGGACATTAATTAATCGACTAGGTATCAATTTAGGGCGATGTGGGGGTGCTAATCTTCCCCATGCGTAATCGACTCCCGAACCCAGATTTTGGTAACGTAGACCGTAAATTTTTCGTTTTAATTAAAATTAATTTTTATTTAAAATGGCAACGTTTTTTGGGTGCCCAATCACACCCTAATCAAAGATTGGTGGTGACTCCTCGAACCGTATTGTTTTTTTATCGTAAAGGAATTTTCAAATTTTCAAAACGAGAGATTTTCTAAAATCACATTGTTTTTAATTAAAAATCAATCAATTAAGAGGAAATTGAAAATAACGCGGTTTTCAAAGTCTCGCCCTACCACGTTAAAAATCGTTTCGACAGCTTGGCGACTCTGCTGGGGACTTTTTTTTAGAGAGTCAGGTCGATAGTCGATTAATTGTATTTGCAAACGAAAGTTGTAAGTTCGCTTTAATTTGGTTTTTGATCCCTTGTTTGTTTTAAATTTCTTATTTGCATTTTAGTTTGTGATTTGGGTTAACGAATAAATAGTTGTACTAACGTATGATTTCCATGTTTCAGTTTTCTGACCTTCATTTTAGTTTATTGATCATTTTGGATCGAGGCAAAGGATTATGAGTTTCCCCTTACTATCTCTATAACCATTCGATATTTATAGCCTTCTAATTGTGCTCTGTCCCGTTAGGGTGAACGCTACTCTTAAGTGAGAAAAATTACTTTTCTCCGTATGGGCTTTAGCAAGTAACCTCTAGGGTACATGTCTTATATTTACGAGTGAAACATTGAGTTTCCTCTCATGGACATAGGGAAATGTATCCTCTTGAATTGAACTCGATCCGTTTTAAGCCTATAATGGGTGAGGATCGAGGGTCTGGCAAGTCCAAGGGGGCACTAGCAAAGGACAAATCGAGGACCCTGTTAGTGATACCTAAACTCTGTTCGCCTTATGTTGTATCTCTGTCCGCAGACACGAAAGGGAAACTCATTCTAACTTTTTCCTCGAATTTATTTTTGTAAAAAGTATGAGAACTAGAAAAACATGCAGTTAGGTTTTATATTTCCGTACGAAGCATGTGAATTAGATATCATGAGGTTAGGATTTTTGTGCAACAAAGCATGTGGGTAGATACCATGTTGGGAAGGATATACTAGAGCATGATTAGGTAGATATCATGTTGGGTAGATACCATGTGAATAAGATTTAAGATGTATATATTTTCTATCTTTATATTGTTTATTTTTATTCTTCGATTATTCATTGTATATACTAACACTTTTTATTTTTGTTCGTGTTTCTGTGTTTTATTTATTATTTCTGCATTGCATTATCATTCATCAAGAAAGGTGTTGGTTCGCGACGTGGTCATCAAAGTAGAAGGTAGTCATAAAATAGACAAGAGCTTTCATAACAAGGAAATAAAGAACGCAGAAATGAGGTCATGGTCCGAGGAAACTCAGAGGAAGAAAGGCGATAGTCTAACTGAAGACTATATATCGGTACTGCTAGAGGTTGCTCCAGTCAGTCTAAAGCAAAACGATCTACAAGAGTTACGTGAAATTTTGGAGGATTTGAAATTAAAAAGACAACATCGAGAGATTGTGCTCCAAGGCAAACAAGATGAAGTGTTCCTCTGGATACAAAGATGCAGAGAAAAGAATGAGCTGATAGAGGTACTCAATCAAGAGATGCAGGAAATGGAAGCAAGGCATGAGGAAGAGTTAGCTCGGGCCAAGGCAAAGAATGAAGAGTACAATGCCTATATTGTACAGCTTGAAAGTTCCTTATTTGCAGAAAGTAGTCAGTGCTACCCAACAGATCTAAGGGTTAGTCTCGAGGAGAACGTTACTTTGTAAAAAAAGATTCATGATTTAGAGGTTGCCTTACGAAGCTGCCAGACACAAATCGCTGGTCTTGAGTGCATCGTCCAAGGTACCAGGCAGCAATGGCAGAACTCAAACGATCGCTTTGAAGACTGTAGAACAAGTATGAATCACGTAATCAATGAAACCATGAATCAATTGAGTGGTGTAGCGAGGCAATTGAGAAAGATAAACATCCAAGCAAGATTCATCCAGAGCTACACAAATCCAGCATCAGATGTGGAAAAGAGGGTTGATTGGCTTGTCAATAAGATAATGGAGTTAAGCATTAGAGCTAGGCCTTTTCTGTAATGGATTTTTCTTGTAAAGATGATACTTTTGTCCT
Source organism: Hibiscus syriacus (assembly GCF_006381635.1). Lineage (NCBI taxonomy): Eukaryota > Viridiplantae > Streptophyta > Magnoliopsida > Malvales > Malvaceae > Hibiscus > Hibiscus syriacus. The sequence goes on along the minus strand of NW_024063307.1, from coordinate 1,921,901 downwards.
AAATGAAAGTTGTTCTAAGACTGATCACGTCTTATGAATCAATGTTTTTCTGTATGCATTCACATTTTATTTGCAATTTAAGTTTTGTGTTTTGCATTTTTGTTTGCACTTTTATCATTTTATTTCCACATAGTTTACATTCATCCTCAAAACATTAAAATTAACAATAAGGGATACATTACAGAATACTGGGAAATTCCAAGCATCACTATAATACAAGGAAGAGAGCCATGGAAGATAAGATTGTTCAAATTGAAAAAACTCAACTACATTTGCAAGATGATTTAAAGAAAATACAAGAAGACTTGATCAACGCTCAAAAGGATATGCTTTCTAAGTTGGCAAGTATGTTGGAAGGGAGAAATCCGGAACATGGAAAAGGCCCTGAGCTAAGAACTGAAGAACCACTTTATCCTCCAGAGTTCACCCCAATACAATCTCAGAATATCCAAGGAATGTCTGTCCCTACCAAAGTACACATAAATCATGTCAGTGCTGCTGAGAATCTGCAACCGGGATCTGGTTCACATCCCGAAGAAAATCCATATCATCAGGTCCCAGACCTTGATGAAGAAGCTAAAAAGAACGAAAACAAGCTATTACAAGAGCAATATAAACAGTTAGCCAGCGAAGTCCAAGCTATGAAAGAAGACACCACCTTGTATGAACTTGACGCTAAGGAATTGAGTTTAGTTCCTGATTTGATCCTGCCTCAAAATTCAAGACTCTCGACTTCGAGAAATTTGACGGTACCAGATGTCCCTCATCTCATATTACGATGTTCTATAAGAAAATGATTGGTTACATCGGGGATGATCAGCTACTGATCCACTGCTTCCAAGAAAGCTTGACAGGTTTAACATTGCGATGGTATAATCAACTAAGAAGAGCTGATGTTAGATCATGAAAAGATCTGGCCAAATCATTTATTGACCAGTATAAACATGTGAAGGATGTCAAGCCTAACAGAATGGTGTTGCAAGCAATGGAGAAGAAGCATAATGAAAGTTTTAGACAATATGCTCAGAGGTGGAGGGAGGTAGCAGTGCAAGTCCACCCACCATTGGTAGAGGAGGAAACAAACCTGCTTTTTGTCAATACCTTGAAAGCTCCCTTTTTTTGCACTTTATTGATAATCCTTCTTGAAGTTTTACTGATATAGTTACGGCGGGAGAAATGATTGAAATGATGATTAAAAGCGGAAAGTTCGAGGGAGGAGAGCCCAACAAGAAACCGCCGATGAAGAAAAAGGAAAACGAAGTCAGCAACATGAGGCAATATGATTCCCATAACATCACAATGTCCCGACCTCAGGGAACAGTAACACCACCCCAAATCGACAATAGACAAGGAGCAAGGGATATGAGGAAAGAGAGACCTCAATTTGATCTGATTCCTATGACTTATAAAGAGTTATTCCACGAGTTATATGATCGACATATAGTTTTGCCTTATCATGTAGACCCTATACAACCCCCTTATCCCAAATGGTATGATGCTAGCATTAAGTGTGAATACCATGTGGGGATTCCCGAACATTCCATTGAAAATTGTCCTGCGTTCAAAAAGGTCGTCCAAGCTCTGAGAAAAAGAAACGCCATCAATTTTGGTGACAGCGAACATCCAAGCATAGCCCAGAATCCATTGCCAAACCATGCAGGAGCTGGGATTAACACAGTCGCTGAAGAGAGAGGAATGAGAACTATAAGGAATGTTAATGAGGTGGTATCACCCATGTCTTGGGTATGGTACCAAATGGTTAAAGTATGACTATTAAAAACCAGCCTGCCGTGTAAATTGTTCAACAATGAAGAGATGTGTCACTACCATAATTGCACAGAACATAATATACAACAGTGTCTTGATTTCTTAGAGCTAGTACAAGAGATTATGGATAGTAAAGAAATTGAGTTCTTCAAAGAAGTGGCTAAGAAAGAAGCAGAAGTTTATGCCTCTGAGGGGTCGTCCAAAGAGGTCTATAGTGCTAGTTGTCATCTCATCATTACTCCCAAGAATCGAGTGTCTTGAAGGGTGACCCCAAAGGTGATTATCACACCTCCATCTCTATTCCCATACAAAGATGATAAACAAGTGACCTAGAGGTATGATTGTCGAATAGGAGAGGTGGCAAAGTAACAAGAAGAAATAAATGAAGTAGGACACTTAACTAGGAGTGGTAGGTGTTATTTCAAAGAGCCTGGGAAGAAGATTGTTGTCGAGAAAGAAAAGTGTGTCGATGTGCAGATAAAGGAAGACAAACTCGTTATCAATGAACCAGTAACAGAGAATGAAGCAGTGGAATTTCTGAAATTTTTGAAACATAGTGAATATAACATTGTTGAACAACTACAAAAGCTGCCTGCTCATATTTCTGTCTTATTGCTTCTTTTGAGTTCAGAGGCTCATCGCAATGCTTTGTTAAAAGTTCTAAACCAGACCTTTGTCCCGAAGGAGTTACCTATACAGAAACTAGACCGACTAGTTGCCAACATACAAGCCGATAACTTTTTATCTTTTTCTGAGGATGAGATCCCTTCAGGGATGATTGGTAATCATAAGGCTCTGCACATTACGGTTAGGTGCAAAGGGCATATTTTATCCAGAGTATTGATAAACAACGAGTCAGCGTTAAATGTAATGCCCATAGTGACTTTGAAAAAACTACCTTGATGAGAAACTGTAAAAGTATGGTCCGAGCTTTTGATGGAATGAGAAGAGAAGTGTTAGACAAGATTGATATTCCTTTGACTATTGGTCCAACAATATATGAAGTGGAATTTCTTGTGATGAACATCATGCCTACGTACAATTACTTGTTGGGAAGGCCATGGATTCATCAGGTCGGGGCAGTTCCATCAACTTTGCACTAAAGGCTAAAGTTCGCAATAGATGGAATGTTGATATGAATTCACGCTGAAGAAGATATTATCGCTTCGGTTTTAACTACGGCTTCATACGTTGAAGTGGAAGAACAAGTTGTCAAGTGTTCTTTTAGATTGTTAGATTTTGTCAATGCAATGTTCGTGGCCGAAGGAAAGAAATCCCGAAGCCTAGATTGTCAAACTGTACCAAAATGGGACTTAAACTGACCCTTTGAAGAGGAGCGAAAATTGGTAAAAGGTTAGAACGTAAATTGCAAGGACCGGTGGGTCTGATCTACCCTATAACTAAAAGAGACATATTTAGTTTAGGGTATCAGCCAACTTTAAAGGAAAAACTGAGAAACATCAAGAAGAGTCAATAATTAAGGAAAGTAAAATTGACTGGTGAGGACCCAAGCTGGGAACCCATGATATTCCCGCCATTAAGCAGCACTTTCGTGTCAGGAGGGCATATGTTTCAAGGGACTTTGGAAAGCAGTAAAGTGGTAGTTGAGAGTGCCTTGGAGGATTAAAGCATTAATGTTATAACCGATGAGGGGTTCGAAGAAATGAGAGTTATGGGCATTTACCAAGCACCACCGGGCTTTGTGTTGAACAACTGGACTGCGGAAGAACTGCCTGTAGTTTACAAATCTTTTGCAGAGTAATACGCTAGAACTTTTCCCTATTGTTCATACCCTGGGACAGTAAGTGATTTGATGTAAAGGGTTAAGTTGTGTTTCAATAAAAGATGTGTTATGTTAATTTCAAAATGACAAACATTTTCCCATGCATATCATTCTTGGTTGTATATGTATATATTATTCCTTTCTATTTATTTATATGGGAAAAGATTCTCCCATATATATATATATATGTATATATATCATCTTTTCCGTTATTCTTTCAAGAACTCAGATATCAATGATACAAATGCGTATGACCCTAACCCGAAGATTGATTTCGAGATGCCCATATGTCAAGGGGAAATCTAAGGTTGTGATGATGATGAGGGATGTGAACTACCTTCTGAATTGCTAAAGATGTTGGAACGGGAAGATAAACAGATTCTACCTCACGAAGAGCATACAAAGATCTTGAATTTGGGTATGGATGAGGATAGAAAAGAAGTAAAGATTGGTACCACCCTGTCTGCTGAGGGAATGCAGAGTTTGATAGAATTACTTCAAGATTTCAAGGATGTATTTACTTGGTTGTACGAAGATATGCCAGGTTTGGATATAGAATTGGTTGTCCATAAACTACCAATAAAGCCTGATTGTAAGCACGTACAATAGTGACTGAGAAGAATGAGACCTGAGATGCTTCTAAAAATTAAAGAAGAAGTGAAGAAATAATTTGATGCTGGGTTTCTTACGGTGGCCAAATATCCTGAGTGGGTAGCAAATATTGTCTCGGTACCAAAGAATGATGGGAAAGTTCGAATGTGTGTCGACTATAGAGATCTTAATAGATCTAGTCCAAAGGATAATTTTCCTTTGCCACATATAGACACTTTAGTGGACAATACTGTTGGAAATTCCTTATTCTCATTTATGGAGTGAGGATTGTCAAGAGGGTTTTGAGGCGGTGAAGAGATATTTGTCGAATACTTCAATCCTAGCACCACCCATCTCAGGCAAGCCTGTAATTCTTTATTTGTCAATTTATGAAAATTTAATGGGGTGTGTGTTGAGACAACACGATCAGACTGCGAAGAAAGAGAGGGCTATTTATTACCTCAGTAAGAAGTTCACTGAATGTAAGACCAGATACTCACCAATTGAAAAACTGTGTTATGTTTTAATATAGGCTACCAGAAGGCTTAGGTAGTATATGTTGTATCATACTACTTGGCTTATATCCAAGTTGGACCCTTTGAAATATCTAATGGGTGTACCTGCATTGTCTGGAATATTTTCCCGTTGGCAAATCCTGTTGTCCGAATTTGATATCCAGTATATAAGCCAAAAGGCGGTTAAAGGGAGTGGCATAGCAAAATTCATTGCAAGTAGAGCGTCTGAAGAATATGAACCTTTGAACTTTGATTTCCTAGATGAGGATTTATTAGCTATTTATGTGGAAGAAACAACTGCATCCGCCAGTAAATACTGGAAGATGAACTTTGATGGTGCTTCAAACTCATTGGGGCATGGGATTGGGGCAATCTCACCAAATGAAGAGCATTATCCTTTTACCAGTTGGATTAATTTTGATTGTACAAATAATATGACTGAGTATGAGGCTTGTGTTATGGGTCTTAGAGTGGTTTTTGAACTTAAAGTAAAAATGCTGAAGGTATATGGGGACTCAACTTTGGTAATTTACCAACTCATAGGAGAATGGGAAACAAAAGATCCCAAACTGGTGCAATACCGTAAATTAATCCTGGAACTTATTGAAGAATATGAATAAGTGACTTTCAATTACCTCCCCAGAAAAGAAAATCAAATGGCAGATGCATTGGCTACTTTGGCAGCAACCTTTAAGATGATCGAGCATGCAAATATAATGCCTATTGAGATGAAGGCTTATGAGTATCCAGTCCACTGCTTTAACATTGAAGAAGAAGAAGATGGAAGACCTTGGTACTATGATATCCTGCAATATATAAGGTATCAAAGTTATCATGAACAGGCGACTGAGAATGACAAAAGGACCATTAGAAGAATGACAGCAGGGTATGTGATCGATGGTGAGACCCTATATAAGAAACGCATGAATCAGGTCTTATTAAGGTGTGTGGACACTAAAGAAGCCAAAATGATTCTTGAAGAAGTACATGAAAGAATATTTGGTACCCATGCTAATGAGTATATAATGGCCAGGCAGATTATGATATTTGGGTATTATTGGTTAACTATGGAAACTGATTGCATCAATTATGCACGAAAGTATCACAAGTGTCAGATTTATAGAGATAGAATTCACACCTCTCCTCATCTGTTGCATGTGATGACAGTTCCGTGGCCGTTTTCTAAGTGGGGCATGGATGTTATTAGGAAAATTTCACCGAAGGCTTTAAATGGTCATCATTTCATTCTGGTAGCAATAGACTACTTCACCAAATGGGTAGAAGCAGCTTCTTATGATAATGTTACCCACTCCACAGTAAGTTCTTAAAGAAAAAAATCATATGTAGATATGGCTTACCGGAGAGGATTATCTCTGACAACGCATTGAACTTAAACAACAAGATGGTGAAATCTGTATGTGAGCAATTCAAAATAAAGCATCACAATTCTAATTTTTATCGCCCAAAGATGAATGGGGTAGTGGAGGCGGCTAATAAGAACATTAAGAGGCTTATAGAGAAGATGATCGAGAATTATAAAGATTGGCATGAGAAGTTGTCATTTGCTCTGTTTGCCTATCGTACTTCTGTATGAACATCAACTGGGGCAACTCTGTTTTCTTTAGTCTATGAGATGGAAGATGTCCTCCCTATTGAAGTGGAAATTCCCTCGCTTTGAGTTTTATCGGAGGTGAAGCTAAATGAGGCAGAATGGGTGCAGGACAGATACGACCAATTGAATTTGATTGAAGAAAAGAGATTGAAAGCTATTTATCATGGTCATATATACCAAAAGCGGATGATACGAGCGCACGATAAGAAAGTTCACCCTCGAGAATACTATGAAGGAAATTTATTGCTTAGGAGGATATTACCTATTCAAACGGATTTCTGAGGGAAATGGATGCCCAATTGGGAGGGATCCTATGTTGTCAAGAAAGCCTTTTCTGAGGGAGCTCTAGTCTTAACTGAGATGGATGGGTCAGAATTACCCTATCCAGTGAATTCTGACACAGTTAAGAGGTATTTTGCTTGAAGATGAAAAAAATGAAAAAATGAAAAAAAGAAAAAAAAAGAAGAAAAAGGAAGAAAAGAATGAATAAAAAAAGAAAAGAAAAAAATGAAGCAAAAAGGAGGGTTCAAGATGAAAACTCGAAAAGGGCGTCTTGCAACCAAAGGAGGTCTCGAGTTGAAAACTCGTAAAAGGCGACTTGAGTTTTAAATTCAGAGTTCATGCATGGTGGAGGATCTGAATTGCTTTTGGAAGTAGAAAAAGCTCCTAACATGGGTAACAACAATAGCAGTTGGTGATCAGGATTGAGACCAAAGATTAATGAGTCTCGATAGAAGCAACCATGGGAGAAATTGAATGCATATGAGATTCAATACTGGTTTAGGACATCCAATAATGGGAGATTTGGGAGTTCATAGAAAGCTTCACACTCTTAGGCATCATCACAATTTTGGAGGTCTTTTTGACAGAAGCTACACTCGAGTCATTCTAATGGCATGCCAGTTCAAAAGCATTTGCATTATTGATATTTGAGGACGCCTATCCTTTTGTTTTTCAAATCAAAAGTTTGCCATGTAGTTGCCTAAAAATTCTCTGCATTTATATAAATAAAGAGACATTTTGCCTTTTCAATTTCCCTGCTACAAGCATTTAATTTTGGAAAAAGTTAAAACGCATAGCTTAACTTATGGTACATGAGATCGTTTTGTATTGTTATGCAAAAGGTTTTGGAAAATGCAGGTATTCTGAAGCTAATAATGGTTTTAACATGTAAGCTTGTATGGTTGTGGGAAGCTAAAACCTTGGGATTCATAGAAAATCCCAGTCATTAATAGATGAACCAAAGAGATTGTCATTTATCAAGAAGTGGTCATGGATACTGGCAGGTTTTAAGAAAGAAAGAAGTCAAAGCCATGTCAAGCTGAAGGTTATGGTATAGAGATTGTTAACTGGGGTGAACTGGTCAAATGTTCTATGCCCAAGACGAAACCGAGTTCCATTGAAATCAAAGGAGATAGTGTTCCTTCGAAGAAGAAAATGCATTGAATTGCATACTTGCATACATTTTAGGCATGAATAGGATCATGACATTGCATTATGACTTAAATATTTAGAGGTTTCCCAATAATAATTGAAGAGATTGAAGCATCAAGATTGTTCGAGTCTTATACTCTTTGAAGGAATAGGGAGCAGACACGATTGTTGAAGATTGTTCGAGTCTTATACTCTCTGAATGAATAGGGAGCATACACGATTATTAAAGATTGTTCAAGTCTTATACTCTCTGAAGGAATAGGGAACATACACGATTGTTGAAGATTGTTCGAGTCTTATACTCTCTGAAGGAATAGAGAGCACACACGATTGTTGAAGATTGTTCGAGTATTATACTCTCTGAAGGAATATGGAGCAAACACGATTGTTGAAGATTGTTCGAGTCTTATACTCTCTAAAGGAATAGAGAGCAGACACGATTGTTGAAGATTGTTCAAGTCTTATACTCTCTGAAGGAGTAGGGAGCAGACACGATTGTTGAAGATTGTTTGAGTCTTATACTCTCTCAAGGAATAGGGAGCAGACACGATTATTGAAGATTGTTCGAGTCTTATACTCTCTGAAGGAATAGGGAGCTGACACGATTGTTGAAGATTGTTCGAGTCTTATACTCCCTGAAGGAATAGGGAGCAGACACGATCGTTGAAGATTGTTCGAGTCTTATACTCTCTGAAAGAATAGGGAGTAGACACGATTGTTGAAGATTTTCGAGTTCTATACTCTCTGAAGAAAGAGGGAGAGAACCCGTTTGCAGAAGATTTTTTGAGTTCCATACTCCCTGAAGAAAAAGAGAACGAACCCGTTTGCAGAAGATTTTCGAGTTCTATACTCCCTGAAGAAAGAGGGAGCGAACCTGTTTGCAGAAGATGTTCGAGTTCTATACTATCTGAATAAAGAGGGAACGAACCCGTTTTCAGAAGACTGTTCGAGTTCCAGACTCCCTGAAGAAAGAGTAAGCGAACACGTTTGCAAAAGATTGTTCGAGTTATATACTCCCTGAAGAAAGAGGGAGCGAACCCCTAAGAAGAAGATTTTTTGAGTTCTATACTCTCTGAAAAAATTGGGAGCGAACTCATTTTCAGAAGATTGTTCGAGTTCCAGACTCCCTGAAGAATGTGAAAGTGAACCCGTTTGCAGAAGATTGTTCGAGTTCTATACTCCCTGAAGAAAGAGGGAGCGAACCCGTAAGAAGAAGATTTTTTGAGTTCTATACTCCCTGAAGGAAAAGGGAGTGACGTTTGCAGAAGATTTTCGAGTTCTATACTCCCTAAAGAAAAATGGAGCAAACCCGTTTGCAGAAGATGTTCGAGTTCTATACTCCCTAAAGAAAGAGTGAGAAAACCCGTTTTTAGAAGATTTTTTTAGTTCCATACTCCCTGAAGAAATAGGGAGCGAACCCGTTTGCAGAAGATGTTCGAGTTTTATACTCTCTGAAGAAAAATGGAGCGAACCCGTTTGCAGAAGATTTTCGAGATCTATAATCCCTGAAGAAAGAGGGAGCGAACCCATTTTTATAAGATTTTTTGAGTTCCATACTCCCTGAAGAAAAAGGGAGCGAACCCGTTTGCAGAAGATGTTTGATTTCTATACTCCCTGAAGAAAAAGGGAGCGAACCCGTTTGCAGACGATTTTCGAGTTCTATACTCCCTGAAGAAAGAGGGAGCGAACCTATTTTAAGAAGATTTTCGAGTTCTATACTCCCTAAAGAAAGAGGGAGTGAACCTATTTGTAGAAGATTGTTCAAGTTCTATACTCCCTAAAGCGATACGGAGCGAACTCGATTTCGAAGAATTTTTCAAGTCTCACTTATCCTGAAGTTGTAGTGAAGCGGATTTATCTTTTGAATTTTTCATGACTGGACAAATTTGATCATCTATTGATCTTTCCTCTATACTCGTTACATGACAATGAGCAAAGAGGGGCAGCTGTAGATGCTCGATTTATCCAGGGTCTTATTCGAAGTTGATTTGAGCTTATTATTATTAATATTAGTATAAGTGTGATATTATGTAATTTTTAGTGTGTGTATATATATATATGCAGTAAGTAATTAAATAATTAAACAATTAAAAATGCACTAAATATTTTATTTTTATTTTTATTTTTACATGCCTACATTAAAATACAACAAGCCCAAGCCCGGTATAGATCAACCTGACTTGGATGATTGAAGCCTAATATTGTAGCCCGTTAGGGTTTCTTGTCACCATCTCCATGCGCAGTTGAGCCTCCACCGTTGGATCTGGCTTCACAATCCAACGGCTCTCAATCCTCCCAGGAGCTTAAACCAGCACGAGGATCTATCTACCACGTCTGTCGACCACCCACCGAAACTGAGGCCACCACTATCATCGCCCATGCTCGCCATGACTGAGCTCATGCCCTGAAAATGCAAAAAACGAGAAACAGAACACGATGAAGTAGAAAAAACTAAGATACTGACTAGAAATAAGGACGAGGATACCAACCATTAGGAAGGAGAGGGATATAACCAGGAAACACATATAAAAAAAGGGGGATCGACCAACTATCATCGAAAACCAAAATAGAGAACACGAGAGAGCTAGAAGCCATCAGTGATTACGAACGAAAAAAAAAAACAACAAACACATCAAATCCATCAGCAACCACCCAAATCAAAAGCAAAACAATCCATAGCAACCAGAACAGAAAGACACGAAAGAAATACATCAAGCAAAGCAAAAACAGAGTCAGAGAGAGATTTTTACCCTTATTATTCGAGGAAAAACATCATCATCCTCACTGTAAGTCAAATCCCATTGAAGCATTGAGGGTAAGAACTTCATGCCTTGAGACTACTAGTGTCGTATGAGTTAGGTTTGTTATTAGAAGGGGTTAATCTTAGGCTTTCGGGGATTATAGTTGTCTTTGTGGCATGTTCGTAGGCTTAGATGGTGCTGTTGATGTTGAGCATGGGTAGAGATCGAAACAGAGTGGGTTTCGAGGGGTTGAGCCTCGTGCTAGGGTTGGGTTTTAGGTAAATGTCTGCTTAGAGTTATCATCAGGGCTTGTGTGGCTCCTCATCGGAGCTGTTGAACGGCGGAGGCCGTGGAGGCCTTGGGTTTTTAGGGTTGTAAAGGGGGTTTGGTTTAAGAGAAAATGGAAAACGACTGGGGGCGAGGGGTTTATCTGTTTAGGGCTAAGGAGAGAGTGAAGTTAGGGTTTTAAACTTACCCTAGGATACCATATATTAAAATGCCAAAACAATATCGTTTAGATAGCCACCAAAACGGCAACGTCTTGATAGCTGAGGGGAATCCACGTTTTGATATGGTTGGGGTAATCACGTGTAAGGTTCAGTAGGTTCAACATGTTATATTTTGGTCCCTAAATTGAGCTTTATTGTAATGTTAATTTTGCCTCATAATTTTTAGCTTGTTTCCTTTTGGTCCAGTATTATATCATGGCTATTTTAGCGTTGTTTTTACATTGTATATGTAGTTTCAGAAATTTTTATTTTAGTCATATGTAGCAATTTGGTTATATTATGTTTTCAGTACTTGGAAATGAAATTTTATGAAAAGAGCTCACTGTTTATTTTCTTTATATTTTAGCCACTTGTTTACTTTTTCATGCATGTTTGTAGGGCTAATTTAGATTTATTTTAAATGTATGCATGTACATAGTATTCTGAGCATGTTGTTAGTATGTACATATTTAGGTGTAACGTTTAAAGAATGTTAGCCTCGTTTACATGACTTAACCTAATCACATAATCGGATTAAGGGTAATACTCTTTTAATTTAAAACTATCGGAATGGCTTCTCCTAACTTACTAGAGAGTTGTTTTGGCGATTTTAAATTAAAATTGTATCCTGTCAGTATCGCCTAATTAAATTTGGATCTATCACTGTAAAATTTGTGAACGAAAGAAAATGAAATATTCGATTATTTAAATTTTTCAAGAAAAGGTCGTTAGAACTGAACTAAAGATCTGGTCTCGATATTTTTAAATAATTAAATATTATTTATCTTTCTAATGGCTTGGTAATCCTAATTTAATTTATTTTGTTGCTTTTGAATATCATAAATATCGCATTTTGTTGTTTTAAGGAATCGTAAACCAAGTTAAATTCGAATTTGTAAATTTCGTTACAAATGCATTAATTAATCGAGTATGTACCTATTTAGGGCGTTGTGGGGGTGTTAATCCTTCCCCACGCGTAACCAACTCCCGAACCCAGATTTTGGTAACGTAGAACGTAAATTTGTCGTTTTAATTAAAATTAATTTTTATTTAAAATGACAACGTTTTTTGGGTGCTCAATCACACCCTAATCAAAGATTGGTGGCGACTCCTCGAACCATATTATTTTTTTATCCTAAAAGAATTTTCCAATTTTCGAAACGAGAGATTTTCTAAAATCATATTGTTTTTAATAAAAAAATCAATCAATTAAGAGGAAGTTAAAAACACAACTTGGAAAAAATGAGTGGCTATCACACATGCATGCACACATATTATTGAAGCAACTGAAAAAGAATCAGAAGCTGTTGCTCTTTTGCTGTAAGAGTGTATTTTATCCAATTGAAAGATTTGCTGTAAGAGAATGTATTTTCTTTCTAACATTAACTCAAATTCTCTGGTTCTTCATCTCATCACAGCCTATACACTCCATGCAGACGTATCATGCATCTTACCAAAGAATACAACCGAAAATCACATTGTTTTTTATTTCACACAGCCTGAGACATTGCACTCATGTCTTGCTTGGTATACAAGAACATCCTGATAATTACACATTGTTTCATTTCTAATCAAAGCACACTCTATTGCGCAATGATAATGCAACCATTCAGAAGCAGCTTTCCGGAGTTTTTGGCCTCATTTTTTGTCCAACTGTTGAAGCATAAAGGTCCCACAATGATCAATACTGCAGGACCTCAGATATGAGTGGCATATACAGGGTGACACGCAATTGCCTCTCCAAAGCAGTTCTACGTTTCTCCAACTCTTGCACATTCATATATACTTGAAACATTCATCAAATTATGTATTATTAAGTGATTTAGGGCATAGAAATCAGTAGCCGTATATCATAAATTTGACCCTCGAGTTTTTAGGTTCTTACATTTCGGTTTTATTGAAGCATCTACCTTCCATCAATAACAAATTAGAGGAAACCGGATGCATGAGGTTACTGTTGATCATGCGTAAGAATTTACAATAGCACATGCATCAAACTAGCAACAGTTGAGAAGAAACTTAAGAACTGTACTTCACGACTCACAATCAGCTTGAAAACTAAATTGCATTTATATGCATGTTACAAGATAAATTTCAGCCTCTAGCTTTGCTCAGCCTAGGTGTTTAACTTCTATCTTCTGATACAACTTAAAAGAAAAATAAAAACAATAAAAACTGCTTCACATTAAATAAGAGCATAGTGAAGTACTGGAATGGAAACGAACAATAAACCATTAGGCAAAACCAATAAATTAAACACCTAAGTTATTAAATTCGTTTACAATTGAACTTACTTCTGGTTTTCAAGAATTGGAACTCGTGCAAGAACAAACTCACAGAAAAGCTCCAGTATCTCGTATGCAGCCCATATGTTCTGCTCTCTGATAACATGTTCTACCTAATCCAACAAAGAAAAAAATGGTAATCAAAATTATTATGAAATAAACTGATCAATGAGTCCATCAACAAACAAGAAGTTCAAAAAGATGCGCGAATCCGAGCAATTGGTTCCTGGCCAGCCTGCAAGAATTGGGCTATCTCTTTTCTCATATTCTTGAGCTGCAAATCTCTCTTATTTTGGAGCAACTTGATGCGCGAGATTGCCAAGCTCAAGCATGTTTTGCTAAACAATTGTACAAACCAAACATTAGAAAGAAAAAGAAAAAGAAAGAATTGCATGCCTTATATACGAATTAAAGGCAGAATTAAGTTATACATGACGCCTCTTTCATTTTGTTATATACGAATTATTATTATCATTTTTTCTATTAATAATAGATATTGTAAAGAAATTAGTCCAAGAATTTTGCATTTTGGTCACTGGCGCCTCCTTCATTTTGTCCGAGCATCTGCTTCCAGAATGTTGCAGAGATGGCAACCTAGCACCGAGCATCCAGCCATGAAATAATGTCATTAAGTACAGTTAAAATTCTGCCTTCAGGTTCCACTTATAGAATGCAGTGATATCCTTCTTCATATAGCTTCAATGTCTTGTCATTCCTCGATGTGTGTTCGTAAAGAAACCGGCTCACCACCAGATCCATTACCTTATCCGCAGCTCCATGAAGAATCAGCAGTGGGGACGAAACCTGCAAAATACTCTGCCAGTTCCCTCAACTACTCTTTGTTACAAGTTTCGAATTCAGATTGCAGCATTGTACATGCACCCTGCATGCTTGTAGACAATGAGAAATGGAACAACATTTGTATGTTGCACCAATGTACAAGCAACCTGCATGCTTGTAGACAATGAATATGAAACTAATTAATCGGAAACTGACCTTCTCGACCTGCTTCTCGATTTCCGCGGTGGCATTTAAGAGTTCTACTGCAGTTCTCAACCGCGTCCGGCCGTCGTAACAAATCACATTGTACACAGCCTGAATGAGAAGACAGGAGAATACAACATCATCAGCATCATCGAAACTATATAAGCTACTCCATATAGGGTGAACGAAGGACACATTGAGTAACCATCTTCTTTTTATTGGGTCTCTGAACATCAAATTGGTTAAACCTTTCTGTGGAACAAGCTTTGCTGTTGGCATAAGTTTAGATAGAAAGGTTAAGAAATTCGCAACTGGTTTCGAAGGCTTCACATCATCTTCAATCTTATCGGTGACAAACGTACCAACTTAACTTCGAAAGCGAGTTCATGATACAGAATGTGAACTTCAGATTGCACTGGATTTTAACTTACTTTGCACATTGGAGCTACAAGGATCATTCCATCCCATCCATGTGGATCCTTGAACTTTGAGAGTAAGAGCTCCACCCACGGACTGTCCCAATATGAAGCAAGTCAATTCTTTCACTTCAGGTCTTTCAGAAGATCAATAACATTTACCGAAATTACAACAGATTCTGAAAATAACCTCTCCCAGTACAAAATCACAACAAGTCCCATACCTTTGATTTTTGCATATTGTTCGATGACAATGTCGGCTAAATCGTCAAAGCTATTGATGTAACCATGCAATCCTTCAGAAAGGCGAATCCCGGATGGTCGATAGCATAAACGCCATAGCAGGATGCCGAGATGAACCTAGCAATGCCTGTAAATCAGGGATCAGGGGGTAACGACGGCAGTAACGACGGTATCTTGATCATAGAAGATGACCTTGCACCGTCTTGTTATCCTTTTCGTACTTCTCGACAGTAAGTACGGCAGCAACAGCAGCAACAACAACGGTAAAAACGGCAACGACATCAGGCGGGGTCTCATCACCAACAGCAGCAGTCACAACTGAAGTAGTCCGCCGAGTAGACGGTGATGGATTTAGCAGCACGTAATCGAGATCAAATTGCTTGAAGAAAATCAGAATTCACTGGACCACCTTTGATAGTTTGAACCATTGAATGCATCAAGTTTGGAAAATCAGTTTGCTAAGTAGAGTCGCATTTTATAGTAATTTAATTTGTTTCTAAATTGTAGGAAATGTAGACAGCAAAACGAGGCATTATCACTGACAGAATAAATAAAATATAATTAAAATAACAAAACAATTGAAACCGTGTCTTGGAGTTAACTATTGCCTTAGAAATAAATTTACCTTGATGTGTGTAATCGCTGTTTCAGGCGGATTGTCTCCGAGATTAACACGGTCACTTCAAAATTTCGTACAACTGAAACAGAAGTGAACTTCCGGTGGTATTGCTCTTTTTGAATAACCAGAGGAAATGTAGGAAGCTTAGAGAGCTTTGAGTGTTGATAGGATATATGAAGTTCAGAGTGAATTGAGAAGCTTACAAAGCCTCTCTATTTATCTTCTAAAATTTAAATCGAGCCAGACAGCGGATGCCACTGTCACTTTGTGTGAAAAAGAAAAAAAGGTAGAAGATTCACTAAATTGTTGAACCATATGTATTGCCACGACTATGAGTCAAGTCAGACAGCGACTACAGTAGCATGCGAAATTGCTCATTGTTTTTTATCACTCAACAAGGGAGGGAAGAATGAACACTATAAATACCCAAACCAATGATATTTCTCACTCAATGTATGATATTGTTATTACGTATTACTAACATTTATAATAATATGATATTATTTAATTTTAATTTAAATAAGTTTTTATAATCATTTACAATACATATATATTTTTCATATTTTTTTCAT
This sequence comes from Hibiscus syriacus, assembly GCF_006381635.1. Lineage (NCBI taxonomy): Eukaryota > Viridiplantae > Streptophyta > Magnoliopsida > Malvales > Malvaceae > Hibiscus > Hibiscus syriacus. The sequence continues at coordinate 1,905,851 of NW_024063307.1, read as the reverse complement.
ATGTGATGTACATATATCATACCGAGTCAAGTACTGAGACGAAGAACTTGATTCAAACTTAAAAATCAATCTACTAATTACTAAAAAAATTAAGTTATTCAAGTTATTATTCGAGTTGTATTTTATAACTAAATTTGAACTTGAATTTTTTTAATCGAGTCAAGTTTATAAAATTACAACTCGAAATTAATTCGAGATAAATTTTCTTGAAAGTTGAATCGAAAAAAAATCGATTTTTCAAATTAAGTCGAGTTTTGTTGACTCCAAAAAAAAAAAAAAAAAAGGCAATGACGTTAGGGGTGAGCTTGATGCTAAGGTTCAATTCAACCCTAATAGCTTTTGTAGAGGATGGGCAACCTTTATCACTTTCAAAAGATATAATTTAATAATGATTTTAGGTAATAAATTCGGGTTGATTGGACTGCACAACCCAAATTTAGAGGGGTCCACCTGCTACTATTTTCTCTTCAAGTCTGGCTTAATATTGCCCAACTTCATTAATTAGGTGCAACTGAAATCATAAATTAATTACAAGAAAACGATGCCGCATTATTATAAAGCCTTGTTTTCTTTTTTACAACCTACTTTTGGTTTTTAATTTGTAGATTCCTAATAATCTGGACTACCCCATCAATTTCCCGACATCAAAGCAGCACCAGAGAAAGCGAAAATCATTGTCTTTGCGATAGGTTTATCGTGAAAACAAGAGTCTTACCTGAATGAAAAGGGAAAAATACTATAAGATTGCTTCTTTTTTGTCATTCTTTTCGTATCTAATTTATTAATTCATTCATTTAATTTACTTACTATGTCAATCTATTAAGGAGATATGTTTAATGGTTGTCCCTTGTTCCCATATGAAATAGGGTAAGGGAGAGGTAAGATAGTAGGCTGCCCCCAATATTAGATTGAGGGCAACTTCCATAGGAGATCTCCAAATTATAAAATGTCCTCCATGGAACTCGATCCCACGACCTCAATATTAAGAACCTTGTGCTCTATCAACTGAGCTGGATGGTCATTTTCAATCTATTAAGGAGATAAATTTCTTATTTTATTTTATTTATAACGTTAATTTAAACGATTATTTTTATTTAAAAGAACTGAACATATTAGCTTATTAAATCAAGTTATAATTCATTTTATTACGAATTTCTTCTGAAGAGAAACAACAGAGCAATTTGCAATTACTACAAGCATGGAAACTGTGTTGGCTATAGGCAGAATCTCTCGGTATTAATCCGGGATAAATTGAGGCGTTATTAAATGGAAAAAGAAAACCATTTATTATTTCGTTGGAAAAACAACCTCAAACATCGTTAATTGAAAAAATACCTCCTAAATTACCTAAGTAGAATGATCTCTCATTCTACAAAACACATTTAACGACCTCACATTTTATTGGACTCGAGATTCATCAACTTTTCAGATAAACTCATTTATTTTTTGGATAATCAAGAAATTCGCTTTTCGTAGAATGTGATGTTTGATCTCGTTTTTACAGAAAGAGAGATCATTCTACATGGATAGTTTAATAATACTTTTTTAATGGGTGAATTATACCAGTGCCCACACAACTTAGCCCTTTTTCATTTTGACCACAATTTTTGAATTATTGTCAATCAAGCCACCCAACTATTTAAATGTATTCAATCAAGCCAATATTCGTTAACAATTAACGGAAGTGATGACGTGGTAGTTAGTAAACTTAGTATAGTTACACATTTGGTCACTGTTATTTGTATGTTCTATCAATTTGATCCTAATTTTAACAAATTAAAATAAATTTAATCTTTGAATCAGATCGTGTCATGTGTCACCATTCGATTGAAAAATTTAATTTAATAATTTTATTTTGCATCAAAGAGGATGACACGTGTCACCCTCTATTAAAAGAAAACTAAAGAATAATAAATAGGGGAATAAGGGAATTGAATTAGGGTCTTTTAAATGGGATTGCAGCAATTCAACCACTGAACCAAATAAAGCTTTTAGTTATAAATATGCTATATAAATTTAATACAAAGTCTAAACTTAAATTCTTATTATATTATATATCTTTAACTTATATTCACATATTAAATTAAATTAATATCTTAACATTAAAAATATATATTTTATTCTTATCTTAATTTAAAAACATATTTTATTATTATTTTAACTTAAAATATATATTTTATTATTTTATTAACTTAAAAAATAAAATATACATTTTAAGTTAAAAATAAGAATAATATATTAAAATATGGATAAATTATATTTAATAATTTAAGGTAAAGCTAGAATATATTTAATAATTTAATTTAAGAATATAATATATGTAATCAGATAAAATAAAAATACGATATATTTTTAAAAATTAAGATAAAAATAAAATATAATTTTAAGTTATGATAGTATTAAAATATATTAAGTTAAAATAAAAATAAAAAATATTTTTAGGTTAAGAAAATAATAAAATAGATTTCATAATTTAAAATAAAAAATATTTTTAATGTTAATATATGAATTTAAGTTAAAATATAAAATAATATATAAAATACTAAGAATTTAAGTTTAGACTAATATATAAAATATATATCACATCTAGTCTTTCATTTACGAGGTAATTTGATTGGTTCGATGGTTTGAAGGCTACTCAGTCAATCTTAAGGGCGTGTTTAGTTCACGTCATATTAGATTACCGGGGAATAAAATATCATTTCCTCGTTTGATTGGCCAGTAATCATATTTCTCGGTAATTTTTTATTATCAACAGTGGTATTTTGAGGTATATTAACGGGAATGTGAATACCTCTTTTCTTAAGTATTGTTGGATTACCGACATTTTGGACTAAAATACCCTTAATTTTTTTTTATAAAAATATTCTTATTTTGTCATTGAATAAAAAAATTATACGAAGGTTAAATTACACATTTATCCTTAAACTATTTTATATTTACAAAATAAATCCATAATTATAATTTTATATGAAGTTCAAGATTAAAATAAAATTTTACCCTTTCATTAAACATATTTATCTTTTCAATTTTTTAAAAACAATTATATAAATTTTATGATTTTAAAATTTTAAAATTTTTAAAGAAAATATATAAATTAATTATAGCAATATTATAGTAGAATTCAACTTGTTAAAAAACAAATATATAATAAAGACAATTTGGTAAAATATACATTCCAATAATTTTTTATTCCTTTAACCAAACATTATAATCTTACATTCCTGCTAAACGAACCAAACACAAAATACAACAATCACAATAATCTTATTCCCGTCGGTAATCCTATTCCAACTGATAATCTTACATTCCGTGAACCAAACACACCCTAATATGTGGGTCTGATTCTCCACTCTTTTATTTCTACAACATTAATTTTCTTTCCGCCTAAGGATGATATGTGTCACCTTCTGATTGGTGGTAAATAAATATATTAAATTAAAATAAATTAAATCTTTCAATCAGGTGGTGACTTGTGTCATAATATTTGGCACTAGGGATGGGCATGAGACCCGAACCCAACGAGTTTTGACCCGACCCGATCAAGTCGGGTTTTTTTATAAAAAAAATCAGGTTCGGGTTGGGTCGGATCGAGTTTTTTTTAAAGGTGATGTTCGGGTCGGGTCGGATTCGGGTTTAAGGCCAAAAATACCAGACCCGACCCAACCCGAAAAAATATAATTTTACCTTATATATTTTGGAATAATTATAATAATACCCCTCTATATATATTATTTTTTTAATTAAATCATTATTTTTATTGAATAAAAATAATATTTTTATTATTTTGGGTCGGGTCAGATTGTGTTTGTATTTTATCTCAAAAAGTCATGTCGGGTCGGGTATGGTGAAGGGTATATTTTTTTGGGTCGGGTCAGGTTGGCCGAAACCCGACCCATGCCCATCGCTATTTGGCACTAGGAACACGTGGCACGATCTTATTTGAAGATTAAATTTATTTTAATTTATTAAAATTTGGACCAAATTGATAGAATATATAAATAAAAGTGACCAAATGTATAATTATACCAATTTTATTAACATCATCATTTCCATTAATTGTTAACGGTTAGTGGTTGATTGAATGCACTTAAATAATTGTGTGACTTAATTGAGAAGAATTAAAAAAAATGGTGGTCAAAATGAAAAGGTTTAGAGTTAAGTGATTACTGGTATAATTTATTCTTTCTAGTTAATGTTTTCGATTTGTTTTTTTTAATAAAATAATAAACAAGAGTTTTTCATTTAAAAACGCCTAAATGGACAAGGGACTGCTTGGATGAGAAACTTGCAAGGACCGACAGACCCATCTCTCTATCAATACAGCTAACCGAACAGTCTGTCTGGTCATATATAATTAAACAATCTTCAACCAACATCTATATTGTATTAAAAGCAACAATCTTTTTTTGACAACAAAGCCAATGCAACAATTGCTTCTAGAAAGACTCGAGTTGAATTATAAATTATATCGGGAAATTCAATTGATAAAATAATACAATTTTAATTGTATAAAAATAATAAATAATTGTAAAACTATTTTAAAAAATCTATTTTTGACCACTGGTTCTTTTAATCATCCCATACCAATTTTCATATTTTACTGAGCTTTTTGTGTCGCAATTTTTTTTTAAGAAAAGCTTAATTGAATTCCAACAAAAAACTTGTGAAATTAAACCGGCAATTTCAACGTGCCCATATCGTTCGGGAAAACGTATACGAAATCTATTACTATTGCTATACATAAGCTTCTGACTTGGTCCCAAAGATGCATATTTGCTCAAGAGTATTTTGCTTAAAAGATTTTAATCATTTAATTAATAAAATTTGTATCCTTCGTATCAAGAATGTTTAAATCTCTTACATCACATTAAAAAAAATTAAATTATAAAGTTATAAACAAATAAATTGAGTTATTATGAAGAAAAAAAACTTATTAATACGCAATAAAAATAAATACTACGATAAATGAGTATTTACAAAGGTGTTCTTCCACCCTTAACAATGTTTTGTTCACTTTTCAATCGTCTTATTCTTTCCAAACTAAACGGAGTTGACTGAGTCAACCTTACTCGTCAACTGACTCGTCCAAGACGAGGACGGCGTCAGCATCCCACCATGTATCCACGTCCGAATCCGTTACGTTCCTTAACGGCGAATTCGCCTTCCTCATATCACCCACGGTTAATTTCCCCGTGACGTCACCCCTGATGTAAACCTTCTCGACGCCGTCAGCATTGACCGCTGAGATTCTCTCCATTGGTTTTTCGGGACTCCATTCTGCGAGAATAGTCGGTTTCCGGCAATGGAGGCGCCTGTCCCATGCACTGACAGAAACTCGTCCGGTTGACGAATCAGCGCCGGCGGAAACGAGAACCTCAGAAGACGACGACGAAACCGCCTGAAAGTTGCTATTCCCCCCGAAAATGGACCCGATTATCGTTTGCCTATTAACGTCGTAAACATTCAAAACGTCGTCGCTTTCATCTAGGTCCAAACCGAACCCTAACCCGAGATTGTCCCAGAGCTTCACCACGCTTTTACCGCTGGTTAGCTCCTCAGCCCAAGAAAACAGATCGCCGATGCTGCTCCTCCTCTTTCGAAGCGTGAAACCACCGTTCCGCCACTGGTTGTCGATGAAATGGCCCGATCCTCTAACCCGAAAATCCTCATCGACCCGTCTCCAGTTTTGAGAAGTGGAGGGCTCGTCGTATTCTCCTTCGTCGTCAGAAGATGAACAAGATGAACTGTCCGTGTCAGTGTCGAAATCCGTTCCGTAAAGAAGAGGTTGAGTCGGTAAAGAATGGTTTCGTCGGAATCTGATGATCAAAATCTTGAGTCTGTTGATTATGGTAGATAAAGAGGCTAGTAGGGAAAGAATCAAAGCTCCCCATTTCCAAAGATTAAAAACTTGGTAGAGCTTTTGAATCCCAGAAAGGGCGTAAACTTGGGAAAGGAAAGATGGGTTGTTTAGAGAGCTTAGGCTAGCCTCAAAATCGCTTATTCTGTTGATAACTGAAATTTCCATGGCAAACGAATATGGTCTGTATCCAAACACTGCCTTGTGTTCGATCCCAATCTAAAAAAAATCAATGGATTTTTTTATATATAAAAGATGTTGAACGCTTAAAGAAAGGGAAACGAGAGTTTTGGAGTGTGAAAGAAAAGATAGAGAAATTGAAGCGGGGGAGGGTTGTGCAGAAGGTTATCCTGGGGATTTAAAGGCCGAATAAAAGAGAATGAAGAGTTAAATAAAAACAAATTGCCGGTGCTGAGATGGCAGATAACAATTGGTTTCGAGGCGTACAATATTTGGGACCACGTCAGATTCAGATGTGTTAGATGAGTCAGCATGCGGAGGCCAAACATAGTTGCCTTCATTGAAAAATTATTCATTTTTTCATGATTAAACTAAACAGATTAATTTTGACAAAATAATTGAAGAGAATAATTAAATTTATGGAGATGAATTTAGACAGAAAACAATTTAAGGACTAAATTAGGAGAAGTATTAAAATTTATGGATTAAATGTGACTTTTATCCTTTTAAAATATTATGTTGTTGTGAAGGCGTTGTGTACGTTGGAGGCTATGAGCTGTGGTTTGTGGCGGTGAGTGAGTGATATGAGTGCGGACATAGAAGTACAAAAATAAAGGTTGTGGCAGACATATAAGGGGGATTATGCCAGACGTATATGTTGACGCGGGTAGGGAGGTACATGAAATGAGATAAATAGTAACTTATTTAAGATTAATTTTGTTAAAATTTGATAAATATTTAATTTGTATGGACTTAAATATTTAAAAATATAATATATTAAGAATTTATGTTTTTAATACAATATATTAACATTTATTTGTTGATTTTTTAAAAATAAACAAGATATAATTTTTTTTACGTATTTAATATTCAGATTTGATTTTAAATTTGAGGTTTCAATCGAGTTAAGTTTAATATTTTTTTATTTTAAACTTTTACGAGTTTCAGTCATGTTTTCAAATTCGATTCAAACTTAAAAATTTTAAATTTACAAACTTTTAAATCAAATCGAACTTTATTTCAAAATTTTGAAAGTTTAAGTTAAACTCTGTTCGTTTACGGCTCTAGAAGCATGACAGCTTATTCGCTTTAACAACTATATTTTGGAAAAGTATTCCAACCACTAAATTTTAATAAAATGTCCTCTACTACCATTTGGTCGGTCCTTAACTGGTTCAATGATTTGGGTTATGGTGGGTGGTCCCCGCCTCGCACCACCACTAGGTGGTAGATGGTATGACGGTTAGTCGGCGATGGACGGAAGTCCAGGAAACTTTTGTTTGTATTTGCCTTTTCTTCATATTTTCTTTTTCTGTAATTTTCGCCGACTTTGTTTGTTCGTATATTTGAATTTGGGGTGACAGTATTTTACTGTTTTTGTTTTGGATGGGGGGTAGTTGATGAGAATAAGATGTATGATTCACGTGGTTATTGGTTAACACTTATCTTTCTGCCAGTCCTGCCTCCTTCCTAAAAGTGAATAAAAATCTGAATATCCGATTTTACGAAAAAAATATTCGAAATTAGATTTATAAAATATCGATTTTTTTTAAATTGGATCGAATATTTTAAAACCGGATAGTATAATTGGTTTGGGAAAAAATTGGACAACCGGATTTTTTATCGGATTAAAAACCGGTTTAAAAAAAATTGAATAAAAAACTGATTTTATATCCAGAAAAAAATCCAGTCTGAGGTTTAAAAATCCGGTCTGGGTTTAAAAAATTGAATGACCGTATTTTTTATCGGATTAAAAACCGGTTTTTTTAAAAATCCGGTTTTTTTTCAAACCGAAACCGGTTACACCAGTTGCATCATCCGACCCTCCAAACCAGTTATGATCCGATCCGATTTTTTTATAAACTAATTTTTTGACTTAATAAAAAAACCGAATCAATTTTTATTCGATCCGAATCAAATTTAAATTCAACTATGTGCATCCTTCCCACCTTTCCTATCACCAAACCTTGTTTTATTGAGTGGCCATAAAACGCCTAAGATCTTCTAGAGCTTTACCTCCAACTTATCCATGATTTTATTTCTTGTCCATCTTTACAAAATATTATCTGTTATAAATAGTTTTAATCATTTAATAATGAATGTTCGATTATTTTGTTACAGTATTTATTTGTAAATATTCTCAACCATTTGATAATGATTGATCGATCATTTTGTTGCAATAGTTGGTGCTCAAGCCCGTGACCTCTAGGAACTAGTAGTGGAGCCACAATTTGGTTAGGGCGGGCATATGCCCACTATAAAATCCAGATTTTCTACGATTAGTTGTTTTATTAATGGTGTCTATCCTGAAATTCTTCGTGCTCACACTAAAATATGAGTTTTTTTTTGAGTAATTATTTATTTTACGGATGATGTCTACCTTGAAATTTTATTTATACCCATCTCATTTAAAAAAATTATATTGTTAACATATGTGTGCTCACCTTGAAAAATATTTATGGATCTGTCACTGTTAAAAACACCAATGATTTTTTTAACTATTAAAGTAAATTATTCATTCTATTAATGATATTTGAGAACTGACAAATTTATTCCAATAAAATCTAAGATTATAAAGAATTTCAATTTAATATGTATTTTGATAGATAAATTTTAAATTTTTTGTATTTGATATTATATTTTAATTAATTTGATTGTGTATGTAATTTTACTGATAAAATCATCAGAATATAAGATTAATTGTTACGTTACTTAAAATATTATATTATCTTATTTGATTCATTATTAGTGATGAAAAATTATGATGTTTGGACGAAAAAACATAGGATTATCTAAGAAAGCATTTTACTAAATTATCTTTAGGGCAAACTACATGTTTAGAACCCTAACTATTAATTTTATTTCGTTTTGATTACTCAACTTTTTTAAATAATATCAAACATTACATTTTGATTTCATTTTGATCATCTACCGTAAAAAATTTAAAAGAATTGATGACATGACTTTTTTTATTTTTTCAATGATGACATGACATTACCGATGAAATGTTAGCATTATCATTATTTTTTTTAATATCAGGTGACCAAATTAAAACCAAAACAAAATATTAGATATAATCTTTAAAAAATAGTTGACGGACTAAAATGGAACAAAAGTGTGAGATACTAAACATGTAGTTTACCCTTATCTTTATGACAATTCTTTTTACAGAATTTAATCTTTAATATTAAATTAAATTTAATATTTAAAAATTAATTTTATTTAATAAGCAAATTATTCGAAAAAAAGATATCTCATTATAAAAAACAATTTTTCTTAACAAATTATATTTTAAGCTGTAAAACGTTTGAAGGTTATCAGGCCCAATATTTCCTCTACTGATTCCAGCTTTGGCAAAAGCATCAGTCCTAATATTTGGTTTCTCATACAAAACAAAAAAACCATAAATGATCCCCGAAAATAAATAAATAATCAACGATGAACTGGTCAACTAAATTAAAAATCTTCAAAGCTTCCACGATCTAACTGCCGAGGGCAGTTCTATTACCGATTTTGTTATTATTTTAAATAAAAAAATTGGTAAAAAAATTTCAAAAAATTATTATTTTGACCGGTTCTAATAACTTATATAAGTAAACGTGATAAAAAAATTCGGTAAAAAAAATAATGTTTTAGGTAGCGTCTTACCTAAAATATTATTTTTTGACCCGATTTTTTACCACGTTTACTTATATAAATAATTAGAAACGGTTAAAATAATGATGTTTTCTGTCATTTTTTACCGATTTTATTATTTAAAATAATAACAAAACCGATATTATCACAAAACCAATAACATTTTATTTTTACCGTATATTAAGACGCCGCACTTATTTCCTACGGGCGGATGTTTGCACCAAGGGACAGCTGACGATCAAGTCCTATTCCACCAACAGTGCAGCTCTATTCCAATAATTTTGAAGGTAATAAAACGATTAATTTTAGGGACAGATAGTGGCAGATTCAAAAATATTTTTTTATTGTGGGTACACATATATTAGTAATATATAAATTTTTAAATAAAATAGGTACAAATAAAATTTCAGAATGGACACCATCCGTAAAATAAGTAACTAACTGAAAAAAACTCATATCTCAAAGTAGGCATGAAAAAGTTTAGGGTAGACATCATCAATAATATAAGTAATTAATCGAAGAAAATTTAGATTTCAATGCCCACCCTTACAAAGTTGTGGCTCTGCCACTGGGGACGAAAGTAGAAATTTATCTAAGAACTTAAAAAGTTACAGTAATGATTTCAAGAGGTGTGAAATTATAAACATTTAGGAAATGCGAAATTAGATAATCAATAAAAAAATACATTAGATATAAGAGAATTTTAAATTTCTAAGAGGTAAGAAATTAAATAATTAATATAAAATATAAAGAAAATATATGAAATATAAGAGAATTTTAAATTTTCTAATGGGTGCGACTGCACCCTCAAGCACCCCTTTTATCCACAATTTTTAATACGGTCTATTATCAAATTGAATTATTTAAAATTAAATTAATCAAAAGATAATTATTTATCGTTATCAAAATATTTTTTTAAAAAAATTATTGGTTGAATTAAATAAATTTTTTGATAAGTTTGCTTTCATTATCCAAAGGAGAGCAGATAAACTGCTTCAAATCAACAGAAAACAACAAAATTCATGCTAACTCAAAACACACAAACTGTATAACTTATATTTTAATATAAAAAATAAGGACAAAATATTTTTAGACTAAATTGAATTTATTCAAAGTATTCAAAAATAATTTTAAGTCCAAATAAAAGTAAAAAATATGTTTTTAAATGTTTTTCAAACTTAGTCGAACATTTTCAAAACAACCTCGACAATTTTCGCACTTTAAAGTCATATTTCCAAGCTTCTCTAGCTCAAAGGATCGATCCCTTTGACCAAAGGATCGATCCCTTTGACCAAAGGATCAATCCCCTTAAAAAAGGATCGATCTCTTGGACAACAGTGAGTTTGGGATCGATCCCTTGACAAAAGGATCTATCCCTTGAGGAAAATGGTCAATCCCTTTGGTATAACAGTCGAAATATTTGAAAAATGATCGATCCATTATGCCTTAAAAGTTGCAGGTAACATCTATTTTGATCCCCAATAGCTAGAAACAGCTAGTAACTCATTTCAACTTTTAAAAATAACCTAAGGACACTTGAAGAAGGTTACCAACACCTATCTAAGCATTCAAACACAAGAGAAAAACTTTTCATTCTTTATTTTCTTTCTCTTGTAAATATTTGTGTTTTTGTGAGCTTTAATTAACACCTTCCTTTTTAGAGGTTTTCTTGTTTACAATTCTTTTCCTTTGTAAAGGGGTTTTGGTTTTAGCTAAGCCTTTAAAATGCTAGGGAGTTTGTAAATGTTATCTCTTTGTCCTTGAAAAAGAAAGAACAAATTAGTGGATTTGTTGGGAAATCCTAAGTGAGGAGCTTTGGTAGTGGATGTAGACTTTATTGAGAAAGTTAAATCACTATAAATCATTGAGCAAATTTTCCTATCTTTATACTCTTTACTCCCTAAATCTCAAAAAACCAATTCACCCCCTCTTGGCATATTTCGGTTGATCGAACGAGCTTCATCGAACCCAATAATTGATATTAGAGTTTGACTCATTAAATTGTCTAACAACCTTGAGACGATCCTTGAAGAAGCTCTATCCATTTTTGACACAACCGAGAAGATGACTTCCACCTCTGGCTCGTTCCACATGGAAGACTCCTAACTAATCGAGAAGCCTCCATACTTCAATGGAGCTAACTACCGTCATTGGAAGAAATTAATGAATCTATTCATTCAATTCAATGATCTTGATCCATGGGAGATGATCAAGAACAACCACTTTTCTCCTAAGAAGAAAATGAATGAGTGAAGTGAACAAGAACAGAATAAAACTCAACTAAATGCCAAGGCCATGCACATTTTGTTTTGTGCATTTGGACCTGATGTATATGAAGGAAGTTCTTCATGTTCTAATGCCAAGGAGCTTTGGAATAAGCTCGAAGAGATCCATGGAAACAAGAAAGAAGAACCAACAAAGGTAGTGTGCTTAATGGCTTTTGAAGAGCCCAAGGTATCTTCTAACTCTAGCGAATATAATTCATATTCTTTTAATGAGTTACAAGATGCATACGATGAATTATTTTTGGAGTTGGAGACCATGAACTCCAAATACAAGAAAATAATTTCAAAACTAAAAGTTGAAAATGATTTTCTTTCGAAAGCAAAAGTTGATTTTGAAAAACAAAATGAAATTTTGAAAAAAGAAAATCTTGATTTAAAAGTTAAACTTGAATGTTTAACAGAAGAAAAAGAAATCATTTTAAATAATCCATCTAGCTTCATAATGAAAAAAATGCTCACATTGTCACAAGGAACATACTTGTCCTTTAAAGAAAAGAAAACGATTTAAAATTAGACAAGTATGAGTTCCTAAGGGAACAAGAGACTTTTGCACTAACATTCAAGGATCCAAAGAAATTTAGATACCAAAATCCAAATAAATGTCTCTTGTAGGTGCGTGGGAGCAATGGTGATGAAAGTGAAGATATTCAAATGCTCTAGCCACACTTGATATGGAATGAGTAACCTCTAAGGTTATTTTGATTATCTTGCATAATTAGTTGCTCATTTGGTTTAAGCATGCAAGAGTTTTGATTTTAAATGATTTTACGTTTTCTATCTCATGTATGTTCAAAAGTGTTGTGATGAACATTTTCTAAAGTTTTAATATTTTTCATAAATGTTTGTTTATCATAATGAATTTTGGTTAAAATTGGTTTTAATGTTTTGTTTTTACCAATTTTAATTTTTGACCTTAATTTAAATGTTTATGCATGTGATTTTATTGACTATGATATCTCTCTAACAATTGATGTCAATATTGAATGCATACATTTTGACATGTTTTATGCATATGATCTATAATGTCCTATTTATGATATTGTATAAAGTAGTTAGATTTGGATATATTGAATTTCTTGTGCTACTAACTTGCTTGTTCATTTTTTTTGAAATTCAATGTCTTTTAAGTTTCATGTTTTTAAAGTCAAAATTTTTGTTTGGAATGCATTTGTTGTGGAGGAACTTTCGATTTTTCAAATGATTTTAATGCTAAGATTCTCTACTTACTCTCTATTGTTATTTTAGAACCTTAAAGCTTCAATTATTTTTTATATAACAAAAATGGGAGAAGTATAGGTTTGAAAATTCAATTTCAAAAATGAAAAATGGGAGCTTTAATATTTTCCAAAATATTTCGCTTTTTCATTAAATGTTTTATTAAGGAGGAGTTTTGCCAAAAAAAAAACCATTTTTCAAAGGTTTTTTTATATCAAAAAGGGGGAGATTGTATAACTTATATTTTGATTTAACAAATAACGACAAAATATTTTTGGACTAAATTGAATTTATTCAAAGTATTCAAAAATAATTCAAAGTCCAATTAAAAGTTAAAAATATGTTTTTAAATGTTTTTCAAACTTAGTCGAACCTTTTCAAAACATACTCGATCTTTTTCACGCTTTAAAGTCATGTTTTCAAGTTTCTCTGGCTCAAAGGATCGATCCCTTTTTAGAGGTTTTCTTGTGTACAATTCTTTTCCTTTGTAAAGGGGTTTTGGTTCTAGCTAAGCCTTTGAAAAGCTAGAGAGTTTGTAAAGGTTATCTCTTTGTCCTTGAAAAATAAAGAACAACTTAGTGGATTTGTTGGAAAATCCTAAGTGAGGAGCTTAGGTAGTGGATGTAGACTTCATTGAGGAAGTTGTGTAACATCCTCAATACCGGGTTAGTGATCAAATTGTAAAGTTTCATAATTTGATGACTAAAATAGAAGAATGAAATAGCTCTATGATTATTAGATGCATATGATGAAGGTTATTTTGTAATTGTTAAAGGAAATAAAGGGTAAAATGGTCATTTGATCATTTAAGGAATTATATACACGTGGGAAGAGAGCTATCTGGAAGCTTTCTTCTTCTTGCCTTCTCTTCTTCACGTGGGGCTAGCTTCAAAAGGTAAGTTCTTTGTTTGTAAATGAATTGTTGATTTTAAGGTTGGGTTTTGATTATTAGATGATAACTAAGCTTAAGGAAAGCTTAAATCATCTTAAAAACAAATGATGGAGAGGTTAAGAGAGATTAAAGATTTGGAGTTTTTATATGAAATTTTGGAAAGGAATTGATAAGTAGAATTTGAAGTTAAATTTGACTTGTCAATGGTTAAATTAAGAGATTTGGAGTGTTAGAATTGGAATTAGAACACATTGAAAATTTGGTATGATTTTTGAATCTCATATGGAAGATAGGATTTTGAGGTTTAAGATGAAATAAATGAATATAGATTGGTTTAAGTATGTATACTAGAGTTAAGAATGAAAAGGGGATGATATATGAAGGGTTTGAGTGGAAATGAAGTAATTTTCGGGTTGAAAATATGATTTCTGGGCAAGGGGAATCGGTACCCATTCAAGGGGAACCGATACCCCTTCAAACGACAGAATTCCAGAATGTCTTGAGGGAATCGATACCCCCATGGTAGGGAACCGATTCCCCCTAAAGAAAAATGTTAATATTGGTTTAATAAGTTCGTTTAAGTTGCTAGTATTCAATTACAAGGTGTAGGTATCTAATGATTACCTCGAAATGTACATTTATGTAGATTCTACGCATAAAGAATTCCGGAACGTTTGGCAAGTAAGATCGATCAAGGGGAAAGATAAGAGATTGGAATTGACTAGTGAGGCCAGGTGAGTGCATATTAATTAGTTTATGGTGCTAAATGGAAACAAGACTTGCGACAAGTCTATTTCCTCTGTTAGAATGCATGAATATATGATTATACGTATATGAATGACATGAATTGTATGTATGCATGATTATATGTGTTAACATGCTTTTGAATGTAATGTTATGAGAAGTATGTGCTATGTAATGTATATATATGAACATATGTGAAACTGAACTATGTGACTGCATGATAAAGATATGAGCCATATGACATGATATATGTGAACATGAGAAAACAAAGTATAAGATATGAACTATGTGATCCTATGAGAATATGAAAAGAAGCTATGTGACTACAAGTATATGTTATGAGATAAGATCTATGTGATTGCATGCAACATATGATATTAGATATATGTTTACACATACATGTAGTATGTGACAGAAAAGAAGGAACATGTGGTTATGAGATCAATGATTACACGTACATGTGATACGTGACTGAAAAGAAAAGATATGTGGTTATAAGAGAAAGAATATGAATAAGTAATGTGAACTGTTATAAATGATAATGCCCATGTTATGTGATATGAGAGCTAGGGGTATAGTTGGCATGCCAAGGGTCGAGGGTTACCTATGTTCTTCGGAACATATGGACTGTTTACCTATGTTCTTCGGAACATATGGACTGTTTACCTATGTTCTTCGGAACATATGGACTGTTTACCTATGTCCTTCGGGACATATGGACTGATTACCTAGGTTCTTCGGAATCTATGGACTGGTCCTTCGGGACATTGATCGAGCTGTGGTGACAGCATATGTGTGCACAACCTCAATGTACTCACATACCTTAAGTTCTCACTAGTGTACATGGGCTAATAAAGTGATTAAACAAGCATACTGAATGTGATATGTATACGATGGGGTTATAAGTGGTTTGAAATGTGTTACGTGAACCATATGATGTTGTGTGTGTATAGTGTTGATTGAAAAGGTTAACAATAAAAGTATGTGATTACATGATAAACTGTTAATGATGAATTATGTGTCTGTATGTATTTACTGTAATTAATCTGATATGATTTTATATGATACGAAGAATGCATGGAATTGCTATAACATGATAGAAAAGAACATGCATGTATCGATATGTTTTAAAGTGCATATAAGTCGTTATGCCTCACTAAGTCTTCGACTTAGCGTGTGATTGTTTCACGCGTAGGTTCGAGAAGAGTAAAGAGTAATGCGGAGCAAGACAGGTCAGTTTTCCTTACCAAATGTCAGATCAGAAAATGTATGTACTGTTTACAGAGTGTAGTTGGCATGTATTCTAAAGATATAAATGGTATGAACTCTGATATCTGTTGTAAACGCTTTGAAATAAATTAAATGTTATCAAAGTTTTAAATTACCCACTATTTTATACGAATGAATGTTTAAAAAGTCAATGTGACACTTCGGACTCGTATCCGGGTCGGATACGGGTTGGGGGTGTTACATTTAATGGTATCAGAGCCAAGGTTTAGCGATTCTCGGCATAAACCGAAGTCCAAAGTGTCATAAAAGGTGTACATGCCAACATAGATTGAAAAATTTCTGATCTGATTGTGTAAGGAGTATGTTGTCTTGCTAATAGAATAAGAATAGTTTAATACAGTAGAAATACGATCGTAATAATTTCAAAGTAAGTGAAAGGTGATATTCCTGATTGTGATAGCTATTCACTTGCCCTGGCCAGGCAGGATGAAGAGCGTACACCTCAGGAAATGCCTAGTAAGATCAAAAGTTGATTTCAGAAAGCTGAAATCATATCTGAATAATGATAGAAAGTTTTCATCGTTTGAAATCGGAAAAACGATATAGATTATTATGTGGATAAGATAGAATATGGTGAACGGGTGTCACCATAAGAATGTTAAAAGATCTAAGGACGTGATGAGTACGTATAGAAGAACTTAAGGATAAGTGCATCAGTGACAAGTGTATAAGATGTATAAGTCAGAGCTTATAAGTTCAAAATGAAGGAATAACATTGTGTATAAGCAAGAGCGTTTATATGATAAGGGTTTGCAGTTAAGACGGAAAAGTTAGCGTTAGCTAACGAGAATATGCGATGGGAATGTACTGGAATTATAAGATTATAAGATATTGTCAGGATATGAGAACCAAATCCGTAATGGATCTGGATACAGTTGCATATTTGGATCATAGTAATGTGGTATAGTAAAGGAAAAGGAAGTAAGAATTTGTATTTTAAGTAAAGCTGAGGATTGATAAGAAGAGTTGAGAATATGTATATCGATGATCAGATTATAGGACACAGGAAGTCAGAATGTTGAGTTTGAGTAAAAGAAATTTCAGGATGTATGAGAATAGAGGTGAAATTGATAAGTTGAGTAAGCGAATGTTAAGATAATTTAGATTGGAAAGAATGTATATGATTGGTATAAGAGGGCTTGTGCCCTAGACTGAACCAAAGTTATTATCTAGCTGTCAGAGTAAAGGTGCTAGAGTTATAAGATTGGAGGAAAGATATAGTGGAGTTAATTGATTATGATATGAATTTGAATATAATTGTATATTCTGAGCAGATAGCTATGATGTAGAAACAGAGATAAGTATTTGCATGGAACCTTCAGGAAGGAAAATACAAGTATAAGAAATGAAAGGGATTGATTTAAAAGAATCAGATACGATAAATATGGAAGTACAGAGGACAGTTTTGATATAGAGTGATGAGATGAATGTTATTGTCAACGTGATGAGTGACATTATATGGAATTTTAGAAAGATCAAAGGAAAAATGCATAATCGAATGAGAGAAAAGACAACAATGGATTGGTATTACTGGTTATTGCTTATATGATAAACAACAGAAGATGAAGGTATAAACGAAAAAGATAGTCGAAAAACTAAGGGATTGAAAAGTAAGTTTCTGATGATGACAAGAAAGAATAAGTCAGGGAAGCAACATAAGAACATTAGAAGATATGTTCCTATTAAGATGTGCAGTGAAAATTCGAGGACGAATTTTCTTATAAGGAGGGGAGATTTGTAACATCCTCAATACCGGGTTAGTGATCAAATTGTAAAGTTTCATAATTTGATGACTAAAATAGAAGAATGAAATAGCTCTATGTTATTAGATGCATATGATGAAGGTTATTTTGTAATTGTTAAAGGAAATAAAGGGTAAAATGGTCATTTGATCATTTAAGGAATTATATACACGTGGGAAGAGAGCTATCTGGAAGCTTTCTTCTTCTTGCCTTCTCTTCTTCACGTGGGGCTAGCTTCAAAAGGTAAGTTCTTTGTTTGTAAATGAATGTTGATTTTAAGGTTGGGTTTTGATTATTAGATGATACTAAGCTTAAGGAAAGCTTAAATCATCTTAAAAACAAATGATGGAGAGGTTAAGAGAGATTAAAGATTTGGAGTTTTTATATGAAATTTTGGAAAGGAATTGATAAGTAGAATTTGAAGTTAAATTTGACTTGTCAATGGTTAAATTAAGAGATTGGAGTGTTAGAATTGGAATTAGAACACATTGAAAATTTGGTATGATTTTTGAATCTCATATGGAAGATAGGATTTTGAGGTTTAAGATGAAATAAATGAATATAGATTGTTTAAGTATGTATACTAGAGTTAAGAATGAAAAGGGGATGATATATGAAGGGTTTGAGTGGAAATGAAGTAATTTTCGGGTTGAAAATATGATTTCTGGGCAAGGGGAATCGGTACCCATTCAAGGGGAACCGATACCCCTTCAAACGACAGAATTCCAGAATGTCTTGAGGGAATCGATACCCCCATGGTAGGGAACCGATTCCCCCTAAAGAAAAATGTTAATATTGGTTTAATAAGTTCGTTTAAGTTGCTAGTATTCAATTACAAGGTGTAGGTATCTAATGATTACCTCGAAATGTACATTTATGTAGATTCTACGCATAAAGAATTCCGGAACGTTTGGCAAGTAAGATCGATCAAGGGGAAAGATAAGAGATTGGAATTGACTAGTGAGGACAGGTGAGTGCATATTAATTAGTTTATGGTGCTAAATGGAAACAAGACTTGCGACAAGTCTATTTCCTCTGTTAGAATGCATGAATATATGATTATACGTATATGAATGACATGAATTGTATGTATGCATGATTATGTGTTAACATGCTTTTGAATGTAATGTTATGAGAAGTATGTGCTATGTAATGTATATATATGAACATATGTGAAACTGAACTATGTGACTGCATGATAAAGATATGAGCCATATGACATGATATATGTGAACATGAGAACAAAGTATAAGATATGAACTATGTGATCCTATGAGAATATGAAAAGAAGCTATGTGACTACAAGTATATGTTATGAGATAAGATCATGTGATTGCATGCAACATATGATATTAGATATATGTTTACACATACATGTAGTATGTGACAGAAAAGAAGGAACATGTGGTTATGAGATCAATGATTACACGTACATGTGATACGTGACTGAAAAGAAAGATATGTGGTTATAAGAGAAGAATATGAATAAGTAATGTGAACTGTTATAAATGATAATGCCCATGTTATGTGATATGAGAGCTAGGGGTATAGTTGGCATGCCAAGGGTCGAGGGTTACCTATGTTCTTCGGAACATATGGACTGTTTACCTATGTTCTTCGAACATATGGACTGTTTCCTATGTTCTTCGGAACATATGGACTGTTTACCTATGTCCTTCGGGACATATGGACTGATTACCTAGGTTCTTCGGAATCTATGGACTGGTCCTTCGGGACATTGATCGAGCTGTGGTGACAGCATATGTGTGCACAACCTCAATGTACTCACATACCTTAGTTCTCACTAGTGTACATGGGCTAATAAAGTGATTAAACAAGCATACTGAATGTGATATGTATACGATGGGGTTATAAGTGGTTTGAAATGTGTTACGTGAACCATATGATGTGTGTGTGTATAGTGTTGATTGAAAAGGTTAACAATAAAAGTATGTGATTACATGATAAACTGTTAATGATGAATTATGTGTCTGTATGTATTTACTGTAATTAATCTGATATGATTTTATATGATACGAAGATGCATGGAATTGCTATAACATGATAAAAACATGCATGTATCGATATATGTTTTAAAGTGCATTATAAGTTGTTATGCCTCACTAAGTCTCGACTTAGCGTGATTGTTTCACGCGTAGGTTCGAGAAGAGTAAAGAGTAATGCGGAGCAAGACAGGTCATTTTTCCTTACCAATGTCAGATCAGAAAATGTATGTACTGTTTACAGAGTGTAGTTGGCATGTAGTCTAAAGATATAAATGGTATGAACTCTGATATCTGTTGTAAACGCTTTGAAATAAATTAAATGTTATCAAAGTTTTAAATTACCCACTATTTTATACGAATGAATGTTTAAAAAGTCAATGTGACACTTCGGACTCGTATCCGGGTCGGATACGGGTTGGGGGTGTTACAAGTTGAACCACTATAAATCATTATGCAATTTTTCCTATCATTATACTCCTTACTCCCTAAATCTCAAAAAGCCAATTCACCCCCTCTTGGCATATTTCGGTTGAACGAACGAGCTTCAACAAACCCAACACTAACACACGGAAGAAAATCAAGACAAAATAAAACAAAACCCACCAACCCCTAAGAAAAAATTTCCCAAGCAATACAAAACTACTAGTTTACATAATCAAGACTATCAATGCACTTCCAACTAAATTGAATACCAACAACCTCCCTAATTACGTGCAAAACAACATCAGTAGAGCGAGCTCAGCTTTGGAAAACCCTTCAATTCTCTTCATACCAGACAAAATATAAATGTGCACTTCAAACAAATTTCAAAATGCAAGAAATCAAGGATTTACCTTTAAGAAAAGATAGAAACCATTGAACTTCTCGATCTCAAGTCATGACATGTCGTGTTAAACTATACATGTGCAAAACACCTTCCCAAATAGCCTTCGAAAAAGAACAAGATAAGAAAAGGTTGTCCCTTATCTCCAAGTGGTAAAAAAAACACAATAGTCATCCACAGCAACACCCTACTACAACAATTGATCCTTAATGGAAATCCTCCCCGGACAACAAGCCAAGCAATAATTGTTGCGGAAGACGGGATAATTTGAGAAAATAAAAATTGAAGATAAAAGAGACATAAAATTTACGTGGAAACCCCCTGAATAATATAGGGTAAAAACCACGGGCAACGGTAGAAGAATTTCACTATGAGAAAATAGGAATTACAACTTCTCTCAATCGACCAAGGAGAAAACAATGATAATTCTCTCTTGATAAAAAGGAGAAAACAACTCTCAAGAAACTCTCTAAATTCTCTCTAGTATTGGAAGAAAGCTAGAATGCTTTGGGATGATATTGAAGCTAAATGAGCTAGGGTATTTATAGTTGAAGTTGTAAGGACTAATTTATAAATACCCTAAATTACAATGACTAAAAATGAGATTTTACCATTGCTGAAAATTCAACAATAACTGCTGCCCCCCTTTTTTTCAAGCAGCACCGAAAGTTGCATTTATTATGCACACTTTCGGTGCATAGTCAACAATCTCCCACTTGAAGATTTGATTGGAACAATCATATCTTCACACCATTCTTTCTACCTTGTACCATCATGTTGCTTACGTCTCTAACAGGCCACAAGATGATTGACACCAGGTAAATTTATCAGCATTGATCGCCTTCGTCATGAAATCTGCTATATTGTCTTTGGTATGGATCTTCTGCATATCTACCGTTCCTTCTTCCACCTTTTCACGAATGAAATGATACTGAACTCGTATGTTCTTTGTCCTTGAATGAAATGTTGGATTCCTTGCTAGATGCAAGGCGCTTTGACTGTCACAAAATAGAGAGAGACATACTCTTGATTGTGCCCAAGCCAACCAAATTGCCTCTTTACTGGCTTGTGTAGCTGCTACATATTCTGTTTCTGTTGTGGATATAGCCATAATTGACTGCAACTTAGAAACCCAGCTTACAGCTCCACCAGCAACTTTGAACACATATCATGTAGTAGATTTGCTTTTATCCAAATCCCCTGCATAGTCAGAATCTACATACCCATTGATTAGTAAGTTTGATCATCCGTAACATAATGCAATATTTGAGGTCCCTTTGATGTATCTCATGATCCTCTTTATTGTATTCCAATGCTCTTTGCCTGGATTCACCATGTACCGACTAACCACTCCCACTGCTTGTGCAATGTCTGGTCTTGTGCATATCATAGCGAACATTAAACTTCCCACTGCTGATGCATACGGTACTCGAGACATCTCCATCCTCTCTTCTTCACTGTTAGGGCTCATACTGGAGGATAATTTGAAGTTAATAGGAAGAGGTGTAGAAATTGGCTTACAATCTTGCATGCTGAATCGTGACAAGATCTTCTTAAAGTAATTCTTTTATGAAAGCCAAATCTTCCTATTACTTCTGTCTCAGTGAATTTGTATCCCTAGAATCTTGTTTGCTGATCCCAAGTCCTTCATTTCAAATTCCCTAGCCAGTTGTGCCTTCAATTCTTCAATATGATCTTTGTTGGGTCCTGCAAACCAATATGTCATCCACATACAATAGCAATATAACAAAATCTTTATCACCAGGCCTCTTGAAATAAGCACAAGGGTCTGCATTAAGTCTGTTGTATCCAAGACACATAATGAAGGAATCAAATCTCTTATACCAACACCTCGGCGCTTGCTTTAGACCGTACAAAGATTTGTTCAACCTGCAAACCAATTTCTTCTTTTCTTCTTCTTCAAAACCTACAGGCTGGAGCATATAAATCTCTTCTTCAAGATTTCCATGAAGAAAAGTTGTTTTAACATCTAGCTGCTCTAGATGTAAGTTCAATGTAGCACACATTGCCAAAACTACTCGAACTGTTGTTAGTCGAACCACAGGAGAAAATATTTTATTGAAATCAATACCTTTTTTTTGAGCATATCCTTTGACCACCAGTCTTGCACGATACCTCTCAACTTGATCGTCACCATTTCGCTTGATTTTGAAGACCCATTTGTTACCAATTGGCGTCCTTCCTTGTTGTAGTGGCACAAGGTCCCATGTATTATTTTTATGAAGGGCTTCAATTTCTTCTTGCATCGCCATCATCCACAGTGAAGCATCTGAGCTGTTTATTGCCTCTTGGTATGTTGATGGCTCACCGTCCTTTGTTAAAAGGCAGTATGCAATATTACCTTCTATAACATAATCTTAGTGCCAATTGGGACGTCTTCTCACACGATCTGATTGACGAGTTGTTGGAGCTTCAGAACTCTCTGGTTCTTGTTCATCATGTGCTGGTTCTGCTTCAGAAAAATCTCTTTGTTCAAACTCTTTTTCCACATGTATCTGAGTAGTCTCTGACTTTTCAGCGCTATCATCGTCTTCTTTTCTTTGTAGTTTATCTTCTATAAAGATAACATCTCTGCTGATGATCACTTTGCGGGCAGTGGGATCCCACAAGCGATACCTCTTTACTCCATCAGCATACCCCAAGAATTTGTATTTCCTGGATTTTGGATCCAACTTTGAAATTTCTTGGGAGTTGTACATCACATACACAATACTTCCAAATACATGGAGGTTTGAATAATCAGCTGGTTTACCAGTCCACATCTCCATTGGTGTCTTCAGCTCTATTGCAGTTGATGGAGCTCGATTCACTAAATAACAGGCGGTATTGACTGCTTCTGCCCAGAATGATTTTTCTAGGCATACATCCCTCAACATTGCTCTTGTTCTTTCTAACAAGGTTCTGTTCATCCGCTCTGCCACTCCATTTTATTGAGGAGTGTTCGCCACTGTGAACTGTCTTTTGATGCCTTCTTTCCTGTAAAAGTCATCAAATTCTTCGCTTGTGTATTCTCCTCCATTATCTGTTCTGAAACACTTGATCTTATTTCCAGAATCAAGTTCCACCCGCGCTTTGAAGTTTTTGAAAGTTGAAAACACGTCCGACTTCTTTTTAATATGGTACACCCAACATCTCCTAGAATAGTCATCAATAAATGAGACAAAATATTTTGCTCTGCCTAGGGATGTAACTGGTGCTTTCCATACGTCAGAGTGAATCAATTCTAGAACATTTTTGCCTCTAGAATTTGATGTGTTGAATTTCAACCAATGCTGCTTACTTGTTATGCAATGCTCACACAAATGACGTGATACCTTTATTAAGCCTGAAAGTAGCTTTTGCTCCTTTCATTTCTTGCTCTGACATGTGTCCAAGTTTCTGATGCCATAGCATTGTAGAATCTAAACTACATGAGGCAACAGAGGCTTCTGCTTCTAGCAAAGTCTCTCCCTTCAGTATGTACAAGTTTGCTGCTATCTTTTCACCTTTTAGCACCATAAGTGCTCCACGGAACACCTTCATGATTCCTTTACGTGTGTTTCAATCTTGCTTGCATTATTATCCAACAATCCGTAGGATAATAAATTTTTCTTCAGGCCTTTCACGTGCCGCACATCTCGAACAACTTTAATTGTTCCATCATACATCTTCAATTTGATGGTTCCCACGCCAATGATCTCTAAGGCATGATCATTGCAACTATACACAGATCCTCCTGAGACATGTTCATAATGATGGAACCATTCTCTTCTTGAGGTCATGTGATATGTTGCTCCCGAATCAATGAGCCATATGTCTGCATATATCTTTCTACCTTCCACGGTGGTTGACGCTTCACAGCATAGAGCATCTCCATCATCTGAAGTGTTTGCAGTATTGCCTTGTGGATTGGAGTTTTTATTTAGACTCCAACAATCCTTCTTCAAGTGACCCTTCTTTCCACAGTTGTAGCACTTTAAATTCTTCTTGCTTCTCGACTTCGATCTACCATGTTTGTGACTGCTGCTTTGGCCACGTTCAGTTGATCTCCCTCTCATCGTTGTCAACGCCTCTGCTTGTTGCAGATTTACTTGTCTGTCTTCCTTGTTCTTAAGCCGATTTTCTTCTTGTAGAACAGCAGCTGCAACGTCATCGAAGACTAGACTGGTGACATTACTGTTTGTCAAGTTGATGATGAGTTGATCATACGAATCTGGTAGACTTTAAAGTAGAAGTTCAACACGTTTTTGTTCTCCTATTGTACATCTTAAGGATGTAAGCTGAGAAAATAACGTGTTCAGTGTGTTTAAGTGCTCCGTCACTGAAGTAGATTCTGACATCCGGAGAGTATACAATTTCCTCTTAAGGAAAATTTTATTGTGCAACGATGTGGCCTCGTACAATTTGGTGAGATGATCCCATATCTCCTTAGCTGTCTTCTTCTCCTCGATGCTTGACAATACTTCATCTGCTAATGCTAGATGAAAGTTTGCCATAGCATTCCCATCCATCTCGTTCCATTTGTTGTCATCTATGAAATCCACCGGTCTTTCACTGATAGCTGCTAGACAACCGTCTTTCCTCAGGATAACCTTCATCTTCAATTTCCACAATGAGAAATTTCTCCCATTGAATTTTTCAATATCAAATTTCGTTGTCATAGCTTCTTTTACGGATAGCTTCCACTATTTCACTATCGTGAATAGTTCTATGGAACCTTCAAAGAATGGGTAATACCTTCTTACTTTCTTATGTTGGAGGATCCACCTTTTGGTGGCAACCACAAAGACAATAAGCAGATATTACACACTCTAATCTGGCTCGGATACCAATTGTTGCGGAAGACGGCTATCGGATAGAGCAAAAATGAAACTGATAATTTGAGAAAATAAAAAATTGAAGATAAAAGAGACACAAAATTTACGTGGAAAACCCCTGAATAATATAGGGTAAAAACCACGGGCAACGGTAGAAGAATTTCACTATGAGAAAATAGGAATTACAACTTCTCTCAATCGACCAAGGAGAAAACAATGATAATTCTCTCTTGATAAAAAGGAGAAAACAACTCTCAAGAAACTCTCTAAATTCTCTCTAGTATTGGAAGAAAGCTAGAATGCTTTGGGATGATATTGAAGCTAAATGAGCTAGTGTAACATCCCAAAATACGGGTAAGTGACCAAAATTGTAAAATTTCATAATATGGTGATTAAAGTATAATAGTTTAATAGTTTAATGATTTGTCAGAAATATTTCCTAAAAGTTTATTGTAATTATCTAAAGAGTTAAAGGGCAAATTGGTCATTAGACTTGAAAATATAATTAAATGATATATATATATGGATAAGGATGGAGATTTTTCCAGAAAAATCTCTTCTCTCTTTTCCTTCTTCATTTTTCTCTTCACGTGTGAAGCCAAGCAAAAGGTAAGTTGTCTCTTGAGTTGATTATGTGCTGAAATTTAAGTTTAGTTTTGATTATTAGATGCTAAGTAAGATTAAGGAAGGATTAATTTGCTTTAAAACAACAAAATGAAGAGTTTATGAGGATTTAAAGATTAGGAGTTTTGGAATGAAATATTGAAATAAAGTGTATATTGAGAATTGAAAGTTGAATTTGACTTGTAATCAAGTTAATTAAGGGATAGGAAGTGTTAGAATAGGAATTTGAACATGTTGCAAAACTAGTAGAATTTTTGTAATTACATAGGAATGACTATATTTGAAGTTAAAGAAGTGATTATGGAATAAAAATAAGTTTAAGTATGTGTATTAATGTTAGGAGTATTAAGGGAGGTAAAATAGGAAGGTTAGAATTGAAAATTGATGATTTTCGAGCTTAGAATGCAATTTCTGGGTAGAGGGAACCGATACCCTATGAATGGGAATCGATTCCCCTTCTTGAACGAAAAATTTCCAGAATGTTAAGGGGGTACCGATTCCCCTGGGGGGGGTATCGATTCCCCCCTAAATAAAAATTCAGAATTTAATTTATTAAACCGGTTTAAGTTATTAACATCAAGTTTAAAGTTTAGGCTTCTGATAGTTGTTTTGAAATGATATATTTATGTAGATATTGAGCCTAAACAAGTTCCGGAATAATCGAATCAAAGCAAGGCTAAGGTGAGTGCAATTTAAATTGTACTTATGTGATTGATCAAACATTGGCTTGCGATGAGTCAATGATAGAGTTACTATGGTAAGAAGTAACTTATATAATGTTATGTGATTACTCTGTATGCATTAGTACATAGAAATGGATGTTATGTTTATATGTTACATGATTTACATGCTTACATGAAAATGCAACATATGATATTAGATATGTGTTTACACATACATTTGGTATGTGATAAGAAGAGAATGAACATGTGATTATGAGATCAAGGATTACACGTATATGTGATACGTGACTGAAAAGAAACGGTATGTTTATAAGAGTAAGAATATGAATAAGTAATGTGAACGGTCATAAATGATAATGCCCATGTTATGTGATATGAGAGCTAGGGGTATAGTTGGCATGCCAAGGGTCGAGGGTTACCTATGTTCTTCGGGACATATGGACTGTTTACCTATGTTCTTCGGGACATATGGACTGTTTACCTATGTTCTTCGGGACATATGGACTGTTTACCTATGTTCTTCGGGACATATGGACTGTTTACCTAGGTTCTTCGGAATCTATGGACTGGTCCTTCGGGACATTGATCGAGCTGTTGTGACAGCATAGTGGTGCACAACCTCAATGTACTCACATACCTTGAGTTCTCAAAAGTATACATGGGCTAATACATGGTCTTTACAGAGAGTAAATAAATAAATTGATTTGCTACTATGTATGTTTTGTTGTGAAGTAGTATATGTGTTCCATGGTATGTAGAGAAATGTTCGATATATGTATTATATGATAAAAGGTACTAAAAGTACTTATATTATCTCAGGTTATCATGTATACTGAATTATATGTGACTCGATTGAATTCATAGATTGAATGTTTATATTTATGAGAAATGCATTATTGTTATTATGTTTTTGCTTCACTAAGTCTATGACTTAGCGTGTAAGTGATTTACACGTAGGTACTGAGAAGCAGAAGGATCAAAGCTAAGTTCAAAGTAACAACATATCTCTGCCCAAAGACCAGATCAGAAGTAAATTACACAGTATGTATTATTATGATAAATAGGTTGGCATGTAAATAAAGTAGGCAAATTAGGTAGTATGCTCTGATCGAGTTTTGTAATCTGTTAAACATATATATATAAGTACGAATGCAAAGAAATGAACTGTTAAATGTTTTACGAGTGTTATGTACAATTTACGAAAAATCACTGTAGCAGGTTACTGTATTACTGTTCATACCGTATTTCACCGTTCATAAATACGTTTTATCTCAAACTTTTATTCAACACACAATTGAATAATATTTGACTGTATTTTCTTAATATAAATTCAAATGTTCAATACTTTTACAAGAGTAAAGGTTTTGAAAATGTCAATGTGACATCTCGGACCCGTATTCAAGTCGGGTACGGGTTGGGGTGTTACATTTAATGGTATCAGAGCTACGGTTTAGCCGATTCTCGGCATAAACAAGAGTCTAGGGTGTCTTATAATGTATACATGCCAACAAAATAGTGAAAACTTCTGATCTGGTATAGTAGTGAGTATGTTGTTTTGCTAATAGAACGATATGTTTATTCTTAATAGATGTCCGGACATGATAGTTATAGAAGTCAAGCGGGAGATGATCGGCCCGCTGAGAGCAGTAATTCACCTGCCCTGGCCAGGCAAGGTGAAGAACAGACACCTTCTGGAGTGCCTGTAACTGATCAAGATGTGTTCTTTAGAACATTAGATGCGGTATTGACGCGTTATCAACCTCCTGTTACTTCAACTCCAAGAATGAATGTTGCAAAGGAGTTGAAGGGTTTAGGAGCTACAGAGTTTAAAGGTGAAGCCGAAGAAGGTCTGTTGCTGCGGACCTTTGGCTTAATGATGTAAAAATTATGTTAGATGGACTCCGCTGTTCTAATGTAGAGAAGTTAGATGGAGTGGTCTCCTTGCTTCGTGGGCAAGCGAGAATTTGGTGGACAAATGTCACTTTGAGAATGACCAATGATCAAGTGACATGGTCTTTGTTCTTAGAAGAATTTAAGCATAAGTATATAGGGGATCAATTTATCCGTCAAATGAAGCAAGAATTTTTGAATCTGAAACAGATGAATCACAGTGTATGAGTACGAGTGCGAGTTTAATAAGTTAAGTCGTTTTGCGGCTGAGTTGATTCCAACAGAGAAGGATGTGTGTGAGTGGTTTGTAGAGGGCTTGCACCCAAGGTTGAAAGAAATGCTAATAGTATTGAACTTGTCCTCATTTCAAGAAATAGTAAATCGTGCTAAAGCTCTAGAGAGAGCTCAGAATGAAAGGTTTGGGGATCAAAGAACCCAATCATCTAAAAGAACTGGGGCTTTATCGAGTTCTGCACCACCCAAGAGGGGTAGAGATTCTGGTACTCAGTCTCAGGCAAGGTCTGGAGGGGTAGAATCCTCCGTTAGAGAATCAAATCAGGGGAAAGTTAGACAGACCCAATCAGTAGGATTTGGTGAGGACAGAACCCAACAGAGACATTGTCAGACTTGTGGAAAATATCATGGTGGAATATGTAGGGTAGAATCCGGAGCTTGTTTCCGATGTGGTGAAATGGGACATTTTGTGAGAGATTGCCCATTGGGGAAAGGAGAACCAGTACAGTCGGAACGATCTGTTATGATACCTGGGAGAGGGAGAAGGAGAGGAAGAGGTAGGAGCCAATCTGAATCTTCTACTCAACAAGAAATACGCTCCACTGCTCGAATGTATAATATCAATACCAATGAAGATTTTGATGATCCGGAGATAATAGCATGTATCTTTCTAGTGTGAAATAAATACATTATGATAATGATTGATTTAGGCTTGCATGTTTATATATTAGTAGTAAATTGGTGAAAGAATTGAGAATTCAATTAGAAGTTATTTATAGTAATATGACAGTGACAAATATATTAGGGTACAGTGTGTGGATAAGTAAGATATATGGAAAGTGTCCCATTATAATTCGGAGAATTTAATTTCTTACTAAATTGATGAATTGTTATTCAATGAATTTGAAGTAAGATTGGAAATAAACCAGTAGTATAATGTTAGAGGATTTATATCGTTCTGAAATAGAATAGTTTCTTTGCTGCATTGATAAAATAAGGTATAGAGGGATGATTCTTATAAGGAGAATATTAAAAGATCGAATGATGCAGAATATTGTTATAGGAAAGTTTAAGAATATGTACGTCAGTGATTTACATTATAGATGGATTATTGGTATGGAGTGATGAGACTAGAGGTTACTGTCTATATAATGAGTTATATTATATGGATTTTAAGAAAGGTTAAAGTAAAATGCATTGGAGATGTGTAGACAATATCTTATCTCCTGGTGTAAGGAAAATTCGAGGACGAATTTTCTTAAGGGGGGAAGATTTGTAACATCCCAAAATACGGGTAAGTGACCAAAATTGTAAAATTTCATAATATGGTGATTAAAGTATAATAGTTTAATAGTTTAATGATTTGTCAGAAATATTTCCTAAAAGTTTATTGTAATTATCTAAAGAGTTAAAGGGCAAATTGGTCATTAGACTTGAAAATATAATTAAATGATATATATATATGGATAAGGATGGAGATTTTTCCAGAAAAATCTCTTCTCTCTTTTCCTTCTTCATTTTTCTCTTCACGTGTGAAGCCAAGCAAAAGGTAAGTTGTCTCTTGAGTTGATTATGTGCTGAAATTTAAGTTTAGTTTTGATTATTAGATGCTAAGTAAGATTAAGGAAGGATTAATTTGCTTTAAAACAACAAAATGAAGAGTTTATGAGGATTTAAAGATTAGGAGTTTTGGAATGAAATATTGAAATAAAGTGTATATTGAGAATTGAAAGTTGAATTTGACTTGTAATCAAGTTAATTAAGGGATAGGAAGTGTTAGAATAGGAATTTGAACATGTTGCAAAACTAGTAGAATTTTTGTAATTACATAGGAATGACTATATTTGAAGTTAAAGAAGTGATTATGGAATAGAAATAAGTTTAAGTATGTGTATTAATGTTAGGAGTATTAAGGGAGGTAAAATAGGAAGGTTAGAATTGAAAATTGATGATTTTCGAGCTTAGAATGCAATTTCTGGGTAGAGGGAACCGATACCCTATGAATGGGAATCGATTCCCCTTCTTGAACGAAAAATTTCCAGAATGTTAAGGGGGTACCGATTCCCCTGGGGGGGGGGTATCGATTCCCCCCTAAATAAAAATTCAGAATTCAATTTATTAAACCGGTTTAAGTTATTAACATCAAGTTTAAAGTTTAGGCTTCTGATAGTTGTTTTGAAATGATATATTTATGTAGATATTGAGCCTAAACAAGTTCCGGAATAATCGAATCAAAGCAAGGCTAAGGTGAGTGCAATTTAAATTGTACTTATGTGATTGATCAAACATTGGCTTGCGATGAGTCAATGATAGAGTTACTATGGTAAGAAGTAACTTATATAATGTTATGTGATTACTCTGTATGCATTAGTACATAGAAATGGATGTTATGTTTATATGTTACATGATTTACATGCTTACATGAAAATGCAACATATGATATTAGATATGTGTTTACACATACATTTGGTATGTGATAAGAAGAGAATGAACATGTGATTATGAGATCAAGGATTACACGTATATGTGATACGTGACTGAAAAGAAACGGTATGTGTTTATAAGAGTAAGAATATGAATAAGTAATGTGAACGGTCATAAATGATAATGCCCATGTTATGTGATATGAGAGCTAGGGGTATAGTTGGCATGCCAAGGGTCGAGGGTTACCTATGTTCTTCGGGACATATGGACTGTTTACCTATGTTCTTCGGGACATATGGACTGTTTACCTATGTTCTTCGGGACATATGGACTGTTTACCTAGGTTCTTCGGAATCTATGGACTGGTCCTTCGGGACATTGATCGAGCTGTTGTGACAGCATAGTGGTGCACAACCTCAATGTACTCACATACCTTGAGTTCTCAAAAGTATACATGGGCTAATACATGGTCTTTACAGAGAGTAAATAAATAAATTGATTTGCTACTATGTATGTTTTGTTGTGAAGTAGTATATGTGTTCCATGGTATGTAGAGAAATGTTCGATATATGTATTTATATGATAAAAAGGTACTAAAAGTACTTATATTATCTCAGGTTATCATGTATACTGAATTATATGCGACTCGATTGAATTCATAGATTGAATGTTTATATTTATGAGAAATGCATTATTGTTATTATGTTTTTGCTTCACTAAGTCTATGACTTAGCGTGTAAGTGATTTACACGTAGGTACTGAGAAGCAGAAGGATCAAAGCTAAGTTCAAAGTAACAACATATCTCTGCCCAAAGACCAGATCAGAAGTAAATTACACAGTATGTATTATTATGATAAATAGGTTGGCATGTAAATAAAGTAGGCAAATTAGGTAGTATGCTCTGATCGAGTTTTGTAATCTGTTAAACATATATATATAAGTACGAATGCAAAGAAATGAACTGTTAAATGTTTTACGAGTGTTATGTACAATTTACGAAAAATCACTGTAGTAGGTTACTGTATTACTGTTCATACCGTATTTCACCGTTCATAAATACGTTTTATCTCAAACTTTTATTCAACACACAATTGAATAATATTTGACTGTATTTTCTTAATATAAATTCAAATGTTCAGTACTTTTACAAGAGTAAAGGTTTTGAAAATGTCAATGTGACATCTCGGACCCGTATTCAAGTCGGGTACGGGTTGGGGTGTTACAGCTAGGGTATTTATAGTTGAAGTTTTAAGGACTAATTTGTAAATACCCTAAATTACAATGGCTAAAAATAAGATTTTACCATTGCTGAAAATTCAACAATAGCTGCTGTCCCCCCTTTTTTTCAAGCAGCACCGAAAGTTGCATTTATTATGCACACTTTCGGTGCATAGTCAACAATAATAGCATGCCTGGGAATATGAAGGGGAAACCAAATCAACCTATGCCATAAAACCACCTCCCCTTTGGAACGAGCCTCAGACCATAACAAAGAAGTGGTAACTACTCCCCAATTAGTCACAGACTCAAGCAAAGGGGAAGCCTCCTTACTCAAATTGAGTATCTTCTTCACACACCAACTAAAATGACTCTTAACGACTGCTTGTCACACATAGACACCCTTCAGGACATGGGCTTGTATCCAAGCAACCCACAATGAGCCTTATCCTAATAAGATACTTCTTATGATGGAAAAAAGACATGCCTTGTTCCAAATCTTCAACTCTCTCAACCCAAGCCCTCCCCTCGACTTAGGGGAACAAGTCTGCCGTCAGTTGACCTTAGCCCCAGCAATAAAAGAGTCAGCCCCCTTCCAAAAGAACTGTGCATATAGTTGCTCAATAATTTTGATGACAAACCGAGGCAACACAAGCTGCCCACACTAGTAATTGGTCCCACTAAACAAGACAACTCAGATGAGTTACCACCTACCTACGTAACTAAGATTAAGATTACATCAATGCCCAATCTAACTCTAATATATGCAATGAGATGATATTTAATTTAACCAAATTTTATTACAAGTAATGGGCATTATTTTTCATTTAGGTCTAAGTATTTTTCTTTATTTTTATTAGATAATTTATGGTATATGAGTATTTTTTTAGTTGGATTTGATTTTAGAACATTAATAAACTAATTTATTTCATTCATTAAGCTCATCAGTTCTTTAGAATGTGTTTAGAAGTTACAATATAATTATATGAGAAACATAATTACCACCATATTAACTTAATGATAAATATTTTTATATCTCTTATTAATAATTTATTTTTTAAAAAAGGTTTCATAAATTTATCTCTCCTAAAAGTTTATAAGTTAAAGTTACACTAAAAACAAACACGCTTTTGCTATAAAAGTTGAGAAGTGCATGAAAGAAAACCCCTTTTGAGACTTTGAACTTTCTCTGCTTATAATATTCATTTTGCATTGTGCATTAAAAATAAATGCTGTGCTAAATTTGTAGTCAAAAGGGTTCTTTTTAGTTCTTTCTGGGTTTGATACAAAAATGAATAAAGAATAGTTATCCAATTGTATGAATAATATATTATTCATGGAACTGCATAACTTTAGGCGCAAACTTCATCAACCTGTACAAAGCATCGGGCGAGAACTTTCTGGCGAACAAGTGACACACATTTGTTGTGTTCCCATTGTACTCGCATTGGCTTTGGCTCCTCAATCTCTCCAAAAATTCAACCGTCACATTTGTCCTTATGAACTTGGCTGGATGAGGCCCTCCTTTCGACCAATCAACCCATGTTAATGTTCTGTTGGAATTCTTGTTCCCGAATTTCGTGGTTATAAACGTCGGCAGATAATGCTCATCGGCATAGCATGCACCCCTGCAATACTTTTGGAACACCGGGAAATATACCTGGTCCGACACAACTTCGAGTGCGAGGTCTCGGTCCATCTCGAACCATTGGGCTCCTTTCCTCCATTGATGAAGCGTGACCTGAGGTCTCATTCTCCGATTGTAACGACCTCGGCCGACAGGGCCTGGTAAATCGTACGATTCCACGAAACTACGGGAGGAGTTGATGAGGTAAGAGTAGACGGTGGAGAAGTTAAAGAGCGGAATACATGCTTCAGATAGAAGAACGAATCTTTGGTTCGAGAAATCGAGGAATGCATTGGCTAGAAGCCGGCGCTCGGCTTCAATCATGTTCACATTGCCCCATTCAACTTCCTGTATGACGATCACCGGGTCATTGTTACAACCAGGACATAACTGTAGGTAAATGGACATGAAAATGAAAGTGGCAAGACAAAAGTGGAACCTAATTTGGCTGTCCTGTAATGCCTTTAATGCAGGGCATCTACCTTTCAATGTTGTACTTATTACGTATGCACATGGTCCTTTAAATGATCGTGAGCCATCAAATTCAGGGGATCAATGAATCTTCTCTCTTTATTTTAAGTACAAAAGGAGATTAAAGTCAACAAAATTTAAAACCTTTTTGGATTAAACCAAGACATTGTGAATCTGTTTTGGACAAAGAGAAAGAATGAGAATTCATTGCCGGCCAAAAGGATTTCATATTTGTTTTATCAATCCAAAAGTATTTTTATATTCATTTAAGAGTCCGACCCGATTCGACAACAAATATAATAGAGGCTTGTATGATTACCAAGACTAATAATTACTTAACGAAACAAATATTATTTATGATACAATCTTTATTATTATAATATTAATGGACTGTTAGCAATAAACAAATAACTTCTATGATGTTCTCCTAGGGCAGGATTCATTATGAGACTTAGCAACTGTGAATGCAATTGCAGATATGAATATATTATATGTTTGACATAAATGAATAAAAACAAATGAGAAGAGAATTAAAAATCTGACCTGGCTGGGAATTCTTCTGCCATGGAACACTGATCCCTCAGGCTCTGATAGATTAAAAGATGGATCCGAGTGCACATAGATAGAATACAGCCCTTGATGCCCTTTGAAGAATTTCTCCCACAATGGAGCCAATGTAACAGGCCCTTTCGTCAAGAACATGAAAGCCACCTTAGGAACTCGATCGAACGGATACTGCCCGATCCGAGGAGACATTGAAGCCCTCCATAGAAGCTCTTTATCGTCCATGTCGTGCATCGCATTCGGCGGCACGAGGAATTCCGTTAATCCAACACGCGAGGCTGTTTCATTAATCGGCGGAGGCGGCTGCGCCGGTCTCGAAGTGGAAGGCAACTGTGTGATGTGAAGAGCAAAAGAATAGTTCTTGAGTTGAAAACTGAGAATGACTCCGAGAGAGAGGCCACAACCGAATAACAAGAAACAAGAAAGGATATTGAAGAAATGCATTTGCGCATTGAAGAGCTTCCAGAATGAGATTACATGATTATTGCTGTTTTCACCCTTCATTTTCCTTTTTTTTATTAAAAAAAACAGGGTGTTTATTTCAGAATGAAACTCAGCTATATATATATATATATATGAAGAAACTGGAAGAAAGACTTGTTAAGGAGAAAAGGGATTTTTCATCTGTCACTCAAAAAACAGTTCTTTTCTTCGAGGACAAGAGATGCCAAATGCCAAAAAGGAAATTCCAGGAGAGATTTAGAGAAATGAAAACCCAGGAAGGAAATACTGAAAGAAGGGGTGTTGAATATTGAGAGGGATTGAAGAGGGCTCAGCTGGGTGGGATTTATGTCTAAATGGGGAGGCTTGACTGGCTGCCAGCCAGTCTAGACCATTGGAAAAACGCGATGGCCAAGTCGCATAAAAGATACAAGCCAAAACTGCCATTTAATTTGTTAAATTCAACGTTAAAGAGAAACTTTTATTCCAGGTTAAGCAATTAAAGATGAAAGCGGTTCAGTTTTCGTTACGTTTCTTGTTTTTAATTACGCCTGTTATGGGGAATCGGTGATTAAACCGTTTCTACGTGCTGGATCATGCATGGCTGCCGGTATTTGAAAAGTCCCATGTGCTTTCCTTTTTCTTTCGCCTAAATTATGAGTGTTCTGCTCTATTTTTTAATGATATTTTTATTAGTCTAAATTAGTTATAAAATAATACATGCTTAATTTATTAATAATATATATTCTACTAAAATTTTGGCCTGTAATTCCAAGCAATTGAAGTGGGTTAATTTGCGTGTTGGATTGACCAACAACCCCAAACGCAACACCATAATTGCATTCATGGCTCATGGTCCAGATTTCGTCTTGGAATTTTTGTCTTTTGGTTTTCGGTTTTCGGAGAAAAGACCGATACAGAGCCAAACGCGTTTCTTGTTGTATTAGACGAAATCCTGATATGACCCCTGGAGTATGTCAATCTTTTCATTTTGATACCAATTTTTTTTCACTTTAGTGCCTGAATTATCATTCACTATTCAAAAAGTTAACGGTTTAGTGCGATCCTTTTAACCTTTTTTTATTATTAATTTAGAGTAAGTATAGTACAGTATCTGTTTATAGATATATAACTTTCTACTATTTGAAATTGAACGTTCATATTCCTGATATTTTTAGTACTTAAATCCGGGATCTTAAGGAATACCACTGAGGTCGCTCGGTTCGTGCTTCTGAATATATTTTTAAATTGCTAGAATGAGATATTGTGATCCTTCTAACCTTTAATTGTTCCTTTTTTAATCAATTTAACCTAAATGTGATGAAATAATAACCATACCCTTGTAGAAATGGTTGTATTTACTCTCTTTCTTTTTCTTTTTTTAATTAAATTAAGGTGATTACAAAATAATATGTGTTTTAAATACTCTCAATCACCTACTACAATCGTTAGTGTTCAAACATGTGACTTCTAAAAACAACAACAATTTTTTTAACTACTGAGATAAGTTGGTTCGTGTTTGTTCTTCAATATATATATATATATATATATATAACAATTATGGTCGGTATATAACGGGCACGGCTGCTCTTTAGGGGAATCACGTGGGGAAATGGAGCAGACCATGATGTTAACTGTGATGTGCCCTATAATCAGTTACTATTTGCCAATTAATTATTAGAAAAGAAGAAGAAGATTAGCAACCTGGTCACATGAATATTATTGTGCAACCCTAAGGTTTCAGTTATATGTTGAATGTCGGCCGTGTTTTAATTAATCACCCTTAAAGAAAGTGATTTATGTAACTCTCATACGATTAGTTTAATATTATTTTAAAATGTTGATAAAGAAGTATTTTTAAATAGTGTTTCTAAATTATTTAAATTAAAATTTAAATGTTTAATATTATTATTAAAATATACTTTGAGAAGATAAATAGTTATTTTAAATATGATGTATAAATTTCACAAACTAATTTACATCAATGGTTAAAAGAATCGTTGTTGTTCTTAAAAGTCACGACTTCGAGCACAATTATAAATATTGTGCTCGAAAGGATGTGATTACTGATTAAGATATGAGTTCCACATTTATAATAAATATCATATCACTGGAAAGAAAATTGGAAGGAAGGGCTGAAATATTTCATTACTAGAATACGCACTTTTCAAAATATAAATATATAAGAAAATATAATATCAAACATATTTAAATGATGAGTTTCTTTTCGTTTACGGATAGAAGTGCTTTTTCTGAATAATCTAGAATGTTTATAAGATAATATATGTTTATAATTATTAACAACGCGTACACACAAAATAGACGTAATTACTTGAATCTAAGACTTCTGAAAAGAATAATACTCTCTTTTACAGATGAGACCACTTAATGAGTTAATAATAGAAAAGACTTGAATAATACATGTATTGTATCAAATATATAAATTTAAGTTGATTAACATAATTGTCGGTATAATATACCAAAAAACGTTATATATGTTGTAACGGTCCTTAAGCTCAACGACTTCGATAGTTTTGAAAATGCATGCGAATTCGTGTTTCATTGGAGAACTCGATTTTTGAAAATAAGATTTAGAGTTGTCACGATCATTTGAGGATATGTATAATCGAACACCTATGAAATCATCCTTTAAAAGAAAATTTTGGAAACCTCTTATTAAAATATGAATTTTACCAAAAATTGAAAAAGAGTTCAAGAGTCATTATGTAACACTCTCGATTCGGTCTAGAAGTCGAACAAGAATCAAAGAATATCACATTACTAAACTTTTAAGTATTTTTTTGGAAACTTAAAGCGTCTCATTAAAAACTCCTCCTAACCAACACTAAAGTGTTGGATCTATGAGAGAAAAAGAATACCTCTAAACTTATAAGCTCATCAAGAGTGAGCAACTCCAAATTTTTGGCTTCTTCGATGGCGGTAGCCTTTCCTTCCCAAGATATTGGTAAGGAAGAGTGTTTCTTTGTCACTACTCCTTCATTGGATAAACCTTCCCAAAACCTTTAAGCTCGTTGATGATTGAAATAAACTGATCGGACATCGTCTTTATGTCTTCGTCGAGCTTTATCTTGAAGTTCTCATAGTTGAGAGTGAGAATGTCAATCTTTGAATTCTTTATTTAGCTTAATTCTTCATTTAGCTTGTTCCTTCATGAGTCACCTCGAACTTGTCCCAAATATCTTTGGCGTTAGAGCATACAAATACTCTACTCTATTCATCAGAGCCAAGAGCACAAAAGAGAATGTGTGTGGCTTTAGCATTGAGTTAGACAAGCTTCTTATCTTTATTTGTCCATTCCGATCAATTTCTTGGAGAGGTGGGAGAACCATCGATGATAACATCTCAAACTGTAAGACCAGTGCCTTGGATGAAAAATATTATTCTATTCGCCTGATAGGAGTAATTTGCTCTATTGAAGTAAAGAGGCATTGTGATGGAGTGGGAGTTCTCAAGATAATTGGGGTTGAATATGGAAGTCATCTTTTTGGTTGCGTTGAGAAATTATAGAGCTTCTTCAAGGATCGTTTCAAGAGGTTGTAAAACCTTTAAATGATTCATGCTATGATACCGATTGTTAGGATTTTTGAGGCTCTATGAACAATCAAAAATATAGCCAAGAGATGGTAAATTGACATTTTGAACATTTTGGGAATATAGTAAAAGATATATAATAGGCATAAGATTTAGAGTGGTTCAACTTTTTCAATAAAGTTAACATCCACTACCTTAGCTTCACATTAAAGATTTTCTAACAAATTAACTAATTTGTTCTTTCTTTTTCTAGGCTAAAGAGTAAATTAAAAAACCTTTTAAAGGCAGGTGTTTACAAATTGTGCTCACAAAAGCATACTATGTACAAGAGAAAAGAAAGATTAAAGAATGAAAAAGATTTTGTAGCACCCCAACTCGTATCCGACCCATATCCGAGTCTGAGGTGTCACATTGACTTTTCAAAGCTTTCTCCTTTACAAATTGGTTAAAATTTAAATTCACAATTCAAGAAAATGAATATTTTACATTAATTAAAATCAATTGGTTTTACAAAACATATCAGAGCTTATACAATTCAAATTTTTAGACTACATGCCAACTACATTCTATGTAACAAAATACATGTATTCATATACATTTCTGATCTGATCTTGGAAAGGAGAATCTGACCTGTCTTGCTCCTCTTCGCTCCATAATCTCGTCGAAACCTACGTGTGAAACATTCACACGCTAAGTCTATGACTTAGTGAGGCATATAAAACATATAATGTAAACTCTAACTCATATCAATGCATGAACAATTAATACTATCATATCATATAAAAGCATATATCCTTTCATATAACAAATACACACATGCACATATATCATCATCTTTATTCTTAGCATAATCAATAATTTCTTTTATCATATGATCCTATACTTATCATTTATAACATCATATATCACACATATCACTTCAAAAGGAAATAAACATATTATCATATCAAGTTTATTTATATTATCTATTTATTAGCCCATGAACACATGTGAGACTAAAGATATATGAGCACATAGAGTTTGTGCACATATGCTGCCACCACAGCTCATATAATTCCCATTAGGGGCACATAAGATTTGCCCCGAAGGACCACATATAACACATATGTCCTGAAGGACCACATATAACACATATGTCCCGAAGGACCACTCCTTAAGGACCACACACATATTCTAATGGATCAAATAAGTGTACCGAAGTACCACATATATGTTCCAAAGGATTACATATATGTCCCGAAGAACCACGTAGAACCCTCGACTCTTGGCATACCAACTATACCTCTAGCTCTCATGACCCGTAACATGGGCATTATAATTATATTTATCACATACTCATCTATTCATATCACATAGCTCATATAATACTTTCATGTAATCACATATCTCTTTTCACGTGTCTTATCTCTTGTACTCATGTAATCATGTCACTTATTTTCACATAACTCATTGTCACGTGGCTTATCTCATATACATATGTTCACATACTTTATGGTCACATTGCTTATACCTTTTCATACATAGTCACATAGGTCAATATTATTTAGCTTATTTCACCTTTCATATATTCATATAATTCATTAGCACATAATTGATATCTTAATTACATAACATTCATTCACACAAATCATATAACATGTACAATAACATATCACACAAATACTCATTATCAATAACATGCTTATATTCAGGATTTCATGTATTCTAATATAGGAAATAGACTTGTCGCAAGTCTTATTTCCATTCATCGTCATATACTAACTAATATGCACTCACTTGACCTCACTAGTCAATATCGATCTCTTATCTTTTCTCGATGATTAATACTTGTCGACTTGCCCGGACTTTGCTCTCGATCGATATCTACACGAATACACAATCCAATAAATATCGGGATTCAAATTACTTGAAAATATTCTTACTATTATCAACTAAACCGAGCACTGATTCCTTAATTCCTTCTTTAGTAGTATCGATACTACAAGCACAGTACCGATACCTCTATGCTTGTAGTATCGATACCCTTCCACAGTATCGATACCCAATTTTGATTCTGCCATCCTTATTTCAAAATGGCATTGATACTTGCTTAATGGTATCGATACCCCAAGTATCGATACTGTTCCTTTGGTATCGATACCCTATGAACAATTATATAAATTTATGCCTTATTGTATCGATACCCAAGCACCAATTATCATTCATTTTCTCTTTAAAGTATCAGTACTGGATGAACATTATCGATACCTCCTGCCCAGAACACACTTCTTTAGCCTGAAAATCTTACCAAACTTACTTAATTCTTCTACCATAACCCCCTTTTAACCCTTTAAGCTTAAATACACATACTCTAATCAATTAATATTCATATAACACATCCTTAACTTCAAAATTCCATCTTATATCTTGAAATCAAGAATTCTACAATTTTTCCAACATGCTCTAATTTCAATTCTAACACTTTGAATTTCTTATTTCAACTTATGACAAGTCAAATTCAACTTCCAAATCCATCTACTCAATTTTTTTCAATAATTTACTTAAAAACACCTTTTATTTAATCTCTCATAACTTTTTCATCTTTGAGTTTTAAACCATTTAAAACTTCCCTTAAGCTTTCTTATCACTCTAAGAATCAAAAGAAACCTTAGAATTAAAGAAACAATCAAGTTGAATCCAACTCACCTTACCACTGAAGCCACGGGAGGAAGAAGATAACCAAGCCTCCAGAATTTTCTTTCTTTCCCTCTTAACTCCACGTGGTTATATCCTTATAAAAGAAAAAATAAAAATCTTTCTTATGAAATGGCCATTATACCCTTACTTCATTAAATATTTACTGAACAATCCTTCACAAAATATTCCCAATTTAGTCCCTAAACTTTTCAATCTTTCAAAACCAAACCTCAAAGTTTCAAAACTTCCATTTTAGTCAATATCCCTATTTTTTGGGATGTTACAGATTTTCTCTTGATCTTAATTGATTGGATAAGTGTTGTAACCTTTTTCAAGTGTTCTTAACTTGTTTTTATATGTTAGAATGAATTTGTAGCCGTTGGGAATGTTTTGAGGTTGTTGAGGATCGATTTTTTGCATAATAAAATAGCCAAAAACATGGAGTATCGGTACTCGAACTAAGAGCATCTATATTTCCTTTGTAATAATTAAATAAACTAGCTTTTAAAGACCATTGAGCTTATCAATATTGATACTAGAGTTTCATGATACCGATATTACTGTGTAAAGTAGTATAAATACTCCTTGACTATACTCCTTATGTAAAGTAGTATCAATACTCCTTGACTATACTCATTGTGTAAAGTAGTATTAATGAAATACATAAATACTAAAAACCAAACGTATAATTATATAAAACTGTTTAGCTACCAAGTCGTTAGTTATTTAAAAAATATTATATTAGGCTCATATATTTCTTTGATTGTTCTATTATTGTTGAAACGAATATATCTGAAATTTATGACCTTCCATTGAGACATTTTAAAATGTACTAAAAATTATTAATAAATAATCATTTTATAAATAGACATCGACATATAAATATGTTGATCTTATTTAAAAATAATAAAAAATCTGTTGATATTTCAAATTTTAAAAATAACTTCACTCTCTTATCGAAACAATAAATTTTATCTCTATTCTTATATCAT
Source organism: Hibiscus syriacus (assembly GCF_006381635.1). NCBI lineage: Eukaryota > Viridiplantae > Streptophyta > Magnoliopsida > Malvales > Malvaceae > Hibiscus > Hibiscus syriacus. The sequence continues at coordinate 1,862,964 of NW_024063307.1, read as the reverse complement.
CGTTAATAATTAATAATCTAAACTGAAACTCTGTAATATACTTACCGGTAATATACTTTTTATTGTAATAAAAACGGTGAATTGATTTTTTGGGTTAGATTTTGTTAAATTTTGGTTTTAGTTATTTTAAATATGGATAAATTATGCGTTTATTACTTAAATAATCAATTTTGATCTGTTTTAGTATCTAAACTTTTAATTTTTTAAAAACATATCTAAAATTTAGTTTTTGTTTCATTTTAATACCCCATTCAAAATTCAACGTTAAGTTTTGAAAGAGAGTGAAAGTTAAATGTATTAAAATGGACCAAAATTGATAGTTTAAGTACTAAACACGTTAAGTTTTTAACGATAGGGTACTAAAATGAAATTTTAAAAAAATTGAAAGTTTAGGTACTAAAACAAATCAAAATTGATAGTTTATATACTAAATGCATAATTTACCCTTTAAATATTTAAATTATTTAAATTTTATATTTAAAATGCCACCATTATTTTTTTAACTACTAAAAAAGAAAAATTCTACGACATATGTAACACCCTCAACCCGTACCCGACCCGGATACGAGTCCGAGATGTCACATTGACGTTTCAAAACAATGTTCTTACCAAGTAACAAAACGTTTGGACTTATATTAAGAAAATATAATAATATACTATCAAATTATGTTTTATTATAACAAATTTGAAGAAAAACGTTTTTATGAATAGTACTATACGAGTCCGTGAACAATGATGAACAATATAGTGAACAATACCGATGCTAAAAATTTTCCAAAATGCTACAGGTGTATCGATATCCTGCTACAGTGTACTGATACCCTTGCTACAATAATTTCGGTCCACTAATATAAAACTCATAAAATTTAAACTTTCATAACTATACATTTACCATTTACATAAATATGTTTAAAATATTCCCAAAACTCGATCAGAGCACACATACTTAATTTACCGACTTTGTTTACATGCCAACCTATATATTACATAACAAAACATACTGCATAATTTACTTATGATCTGATTTTTAAGTGGAGATATGTTGTTATGTTGCTTAGCTTTGATCCTCTCGTTATTCAGTACCTTCGTGTAAATCACTTACTCGCTAAGTCATAGACTTAGTGAGGCATAACATATAATAATAATGCATTTCATGTAAATATGAACATATCGTCTACTTATTCAATCATGTCATATATGATTCCATGTAAATAATAATAACATGATAACATATAATAATAATGCAAACACTTTTTTTACCTTTTGTAAGCCCATGTACATTACTGAGAACTTAAGGTATTTGAGTTCATTGAGATTGTGTACTATTGCTGTCACCACAGTTCATATGGGGTCCCACTAGGGGCATGTGAAATTTGTCCCGAAAGACCTATGTATTTGTCCCGAAAGACCTATGTATTTGTCCCGAAAGACCTCTGTATATGTCCCGAAGGACCGCGTAGACCTTCAACTCTTAGCATGCCAACTATACCAATAGCTCTCATATCATATACCATGGGCATTATTCTTATGTTTCATATGTTCATGTACTCATGTTGTTTCTCTTGTGATCACATATACCTTTTCTTCTGTCACGTACCACGTGTATGTGTAAACATCTATGTCATTTCATATAACATGTAATACATATTGCATATTCGTGTAAGCATGTAGATCATGTCACATATAATATCCTATACTCATTTTCATGTATTCATGCACATATAAGAATCACAAATCAAATAACATTTTAGGAGTCATTTCTTACCATAGTAACTCCATCATTGGCTCATCGCAAGCCAATATTCGTTCGATAACATAAGTACAAATTAAATTGCACTCACCTTAGCCTTGCTTTGATTCGATCCTAATTCTTTGATTGTTCCGGAACAGGATTACGTTTTATATCTACATAGTAATACATGGATCCATATTAGTATCCTAATTGATATACCCTAATTTCTCATTTCTTAAACTAAAAGAAAGGTTATTTTCATTTCTTGCTTAAAGTAGGTATCGATACCCTCTATAGGGTATTGATACACCCCTAACTGAGGTATCGATACCCTACCTAGGGTACCGATACCCATTTTGAAATCTGTAATTTTTTCCCAGAAATCACTATTCAAGTATGAAAATTCATTATTTCCAGCTTCAATTCTTCATGTTTCATCCTCTTTCATATTATTAACTCAAATACACATACTTAAACCAATTTATATCCATTTATCTCATCTTAAACCTCAAAATCCCATCTTTCATATGGAATCAATAATCATACCCAAATTTTTAATATGTTCTAATTTCAATTCTATCACTTCATATCTCTTAATTAAGCTGATGACAAGTCAAATTTAACTTCAAATTCAACTTATCAACTCTTTTCCAGAAATTCATTTAGAAACTCCATCACTTTAATCTTTCATAACTTCTTCATCTTTTGATTATAAGATAACTTAAGCTTTCCTTAAGCTTAGTTATCATCTAATTATCATAAACAAACCTTAAAATCAACTAAATAGAAAACTCACATTTGCTCTAGCTTGGACACAAGGAAAAAAGAGAGGAGAAGAAGAAGAAGAAGAAAAGAGTTTCCAGATAACTCTCCCCCCAACGTGATTCATTCTTATCAAGGAAAAAAATATCTTTCATGTCAAATGACCATTTGACCCTTTAATTCTTTTGATAATTACTAATAACTTTCAAGAAATATTTCCAAATAAATCATTGAACTATTCAACTATTATACTTTTATTATCAAATTCTAAAATTTTACAATTTGATCACTAACTCGGTATTGAGAATGTTACAACATACGTCGCACATCACAACACATCACTAAAGCGACACACCGAAACACACCACTAATTAAATTGTCTTTATTAAATAAATATTAAAAGAGTAAATTATATGCTTTGTACCTAAATTATCACTTTGTTTCATTTTAGTGTCTAAACTTCGATTTTTTTAAAATTATAACGATAATTCTTATGCGGCATAACATGCCAGTTCTTTATTATTTTTAATTACCACATCACAATTTTCTTTATCCATCAATATTTTATAATTTATTTGATTCAACCTACGAGGATAAATAAATATAAATCATTCTTGCTACTATAGTATGAATTGAACTTAGGTACAAATCACTCAACCATTAATCTAAGCTAGTCAATTAAATAAATTTCATCACGTTTTGTATCTAACTTATATAACAGTATCACCACAAAATTAATATTTTTCAATGATTATAAGATTCAAATATGAGACACTTTAAATTAATGACTGAAAGCTTAGACACTCAACTATAGTGTGAATATTTATTTTTTATATTGAACTTAATACATATTTAAATCATTATTAAATTAAAAAAATAATTTTCACTTTATTTAAAAATAAAAAAATAATTAAACAATTTATATATTTTTTATAAAATTTATATGAAATTATTATAAAAGCATATTTATAATATTATAAAAATATTTATTTAATTTTTAAAATTTTATTAATTATTTACTTAAAAAATATTATTTTTTAAATTTAAATAATTTAAAATTTAGGTTAAATTACACATTTAGTATCTAACTATCACTTTGATTTCATATAATAATATTTAAAATTAAACAGATAATTTATTATTTCAAATAAATAATTAATATTACTTAAAAATACAATATATATATATATATATATAATTTATTTATTATTTTTAAATAAAGTGAAATTAATGATCTAATTTAATAATGATATAAGTAAGTATTAAGTTCAATATAAAAAATAGATTTGCATTATAGTTGAGTGGTTAAGCTTTCAGCTATTAATTTAAAATGTCTTATATTCAAATCTTATAATCATAAAAAATATTGATTTTGTGGATATATCATTATATAATTTAAATACAAAATGTGATGAATTTTAACTAAGTATTTGATTTAGCTTAGTGGTTGAGGAATTTACATTTTATGTAAGAAACCTAAGTTTAATCCACACTAGGAGCTAGAATAATTTTTATATCTTTATCCTCAAAACGCTGACAAATAAAAAAGAGAATGATATATTTAAATTTAAAACAAAACAAAATTAATAATTTACATTTAAATATATCTTTTTAATGATATATTAAAGTATATAATAAACTTACTTAAATAATATTTTAGGGAAATTTTGGCCGGTAAAGCACGTGAAATTGCTAAACCCCACATAAACCGAAGATCAGTAGTCGGTATCTTGTTAATTGTTTGTTACCGGGCCGTGGTTTTTTTTTTCTTCTTCCAGAAAGCAAGCATAAAAGAAAGGGCAAAGTGCAAAACCTAGAGGGAGCTAAAGAAGATGGGAGTTATCAAGTCAGCCATGGCGGACGCTCTTTTAACATCCATGTGGATTTTCAGCATGCCCTTTCTCAGGGTTTTCACCATCCAAATATCTGCTTTCCTCGGCGTTCAGACCCTCCCTCCGGCCGTCTTCTTCATCACCACAATCGTGGTCACCCTCATGATGTTTATCTTCACCTTGGTCGGCGGCGCTCTCGGCGGCGCCAGCTTCAATCCCACGGCCTCCGTCGCTTTCTACGCCGCCGGTCTCAAGGAAGACATGTCCCTCCTTTCGATGGCCGTGCGTTTTCCGGCGCAGGCCGCCGGTGGAGTGATTGGAGTGAAGGCAATTATGGGTTTCCTTCCCAGGGAATTAACGGAAACCATGAAAGGACCTTCGTTGAAAGTTGATTTGCAGACTGGTTTTCTGGCCGAAGGGTTGTTGACTTTTGGGCTGTGTCTTGCCCTCTTGGTGATTTTGTTTAGGGGTCCTAAGAACCCTTTGGTGAAGCTCTTGTTAATGGCGGCCACAACTGTGGGATGTGTAGGGAAAGGGGCTAAGTACACTGGACCATCCCTGAACCCTGCCAATGCATTTGGGTGGGCATATGTCAACAATTGGCACAATTCGTGGCAACTTTATTATGTTTACTGGTTAGGTCCTTTGACAGGGGCAACTTTGGCTGCTTGGGTTTTCAGATTCTTGCTTTCTCCTTCACCAGCATCAACCAAGGAGAAAAAAGCTTGATTTTTGTGTAACAATTTGTCCACTCTATTTCCAATAAAAAAATCTCTTTTTTCTTTTCATTTTCCTTGCTCTGAGTTTATTCATGATATTGGGGTTATCTTAATCTTTAGCACAAAAGAATTTATCCTAAAATCTGATAAAAAAAATACCTGTGGAAACTTCTTTTGCTGATCTAGATGATCCACATGTAGCCTGAAATTTGATGCAGCAGCAATCCAGAAACGGTGGTCAAACCTGGAATACACATTAGCAAGCCAAACACTGTTTCTGCTCCATTTTCCATGGCTTTCAAAATACTTGCTTCTCTGTTGTTTGCAATTCCATCGTGCTAGGCTATTGAGACAAAATGATAAACGTTCGAACGTAAACACCATTTCTGACCTTCTCCGATGCAACACAGTATTTTCATGTGCGAGCAGTGCAGCATTAGGATTGCATTTTTGGATGACAGAAAGACCTGAAGAAAACCGTAAAATCAGTACCAAGTATAGACTACTCATGACAGCAAGGCGAATGGACCTATATCATGCATCCAGAAAAGAAATTTGAACCATAAATATTAAACTAAGAGCATGTTATTTCAGAAGAAATAATCTCAGTTGACATGGAAATGGTAATGAATAACCTCGTTTGATTGCAGTGGTGGATCTAGACTTCGTATTAAGTGGGTTTACGTGATGATCTGATGGATCAAGTGGGTTAATCAACTCTAGTAAGCTACACGTTAATCCGCCCCAAGTTGATTGTATAGCACCATGAGATAACATGGAAATTTGTTCCAAATACATCATTTTTGAATAAATAGTAAGCACCACCTAAAATTCATAAATAGAAGAGTTAGCATCTTTTTGGACCTCGTCATAGGAAGTGACTTATTAACCTCATAATCATACATGAGAAAACATTTAAAGCATACTTCCAAGAAGAGATTCATTGATCTAATAAAAATTACAAGGCATATTGTTCATTCACATCAGTCATCAATCCTATTAAACGGAAAAATATAAGCTAGGTATGAATCTAGAAGTTCATTAAAATTAACTTCATTCAAAATTCAAGTTTCATGCCCATCAAGCTCATATGTAAAAGTAAGTAACCAGCATTCAAGATTCATGCTTGATTTTTTTCCTCTCCACTGAGCAAAAGAAATTTATTGATGATAATTGTTCTTGATAAAAAGACTCCAAAAACAAAGAAGCATCAAAAGAGACCATAAAGGCTTAAAATGCAAAACAATATGAATCCACGAAATGCCACTGTAATAAAGCATAAAAGCACGCTAATTCCCACTAGGCAACAGAGACAATTCCTATAAAAACCTGTCCTTGCCAATGCATACACAATAAGCACCTTAGCATCGATTATACGATAATAAACACACTTGCACGATCAATTTATTAAGTGTTGAATATCAATACATAGACAATATGAGCAAATGCAAAATTTCTTTTATTCACCCAGTTTTTGGCATATCAAAGAACAAGTGAAGCATATAAAAAAGACTCCAAAAACAAAGAAGCATCGAAGGGACCATAAAGGCTTAAAATGCAAAACAATATGAATTCCACGAAAAGCCACTGTAAGAAAACATAGAAGCACGCCAATTCCCAGTAGGTAACAGACAGACAAGTCCTATAAAAAGCTGTCCTTGCCAATGCATACAGAATAAGCACCTTAGCATCGATTATACGATAATAAGCACACTTGCATGATCAATTTATAAAGTGTTGCATATCAATACATAGACAATATGAGCAAATGCAAAATTTCTTTTATTCACCCCGTTTTTGGCATATCAAAGAGCAAGTGAAGCATATCAAAAAGACTCCAAAAACAAAGAAGCATCGAAAGAGACCATAAAGGCTTAAAATGCAAAACAATATGAATTCCACGAAAAGCCACTGTAAGAAAGCATATAAGCACGCCAATTCCAAGTAAGTGTTGCATATCAATACATAGACAATATGGGCAAATGCAAAATTTCTTTTATTCACCCCGTTTTTGGCATATCAAAAAGCAAGTGAAGCATAATATTACTATTTGAAAATATAATTGGGAGAATATCAGTATAAAACAAGTGAAATTCATAAGATCCAAAATATAACTAAACGAGCATCCACGGAAGAGAAGCAGTCGTCCATATATGTATGCAACAATACGATAAATTTGAGGCTCGCTGGGGTGTTGGCAGAAACAAAAGAGGATGACTATGTACCACTAGTGATAGTATCAATGGAAGAAGCAGGAGGTGCTTCGCCAGATGCTTTGAATTGATCTTTGTTTTGATATAACAAATCCATAAGCTTAATTAGTTTTCTTTCTTTTTCTAAAAATAGTTCCAATATTGCATACTTTGATTAAGTATTATAAGTTGAAAACTAAGTATGTGCCTATGAAAGCAAGCCTTAAAACTCTTCTAATCAACTGGAAATCAGAGGCTTAAAATTTTGCAATCTTAAAACCAACACTTCAAATAAAAGTTTCTTTGCCAACCGATTTTTCATATTCATATTCTGGTGACAAGATAAACAAAATAATAATAACCCGTTGAATTTGAACAATAGCATTCTAACGACTTTTTGGTAAGCGTTGAAGATAAAGCATGCCCTGTTTTGGCAATCCCCTAAGTTGATCAATTTTACGGCTTTAACAAACAAGCACCTTCTAATGCATTTGAAATGTTGCTGAAACCTGGAAATCCGAAACAATCATCTACATATCTGCTCCTGAATCTCTTCCCAGGTCAAGTTAGAATTAAAAATCTTCAGCACATAGGCTCTGGAAGAATTAGTCCATAAAAATGTAAAGCGACTATATTTAGCTCGAAGCACGAGTAATATAAACGTACCTTAGAAGTTTGATTTGCATCAAACAATTTTCCCATAACAAACACAGTATTAACTGGAAACCCAGGTCCAAACTCAGCTTCCTCGACGTACTTAAACAAACTCAGATCCCCTGCATCACTCACCCGTAAACCCAATTTTCCCTGCACCTAAAAAGGAACCAATTAACCTCCATTAGATCACAGAAATTCGAAATATGAAATTACTTATTTAAAATGGAGAAATATTACCTGATTAAGAGCAAGTTGGGCATCAAATTTAGTTAAATAAATGTTCTGAGATGACTGGGCGCCATGGATAACGATCCCAGACTTGGTAATGATCATTTTGAGGGTTGAGAAGCGCGGAAGGAAGGTCCCAGAGATCATAATCCACATGTAGATTTATCGTTGTCCTTTCGTGTAATTCAATTTAAATCTCAGCTCAGAGTTTGAGCACCTATTGTTAAAATTAACCATTTTTCAAAATATAATTTTCACATAATTTTCCTCTCACTGCTATTATGTTCTGTTGTTTTGGTTACATAGACCATGTCAAAGGACTCGAGAGACGTAGAGTGGGGAGCTGGCTTTAAACTGTCTTAAATCAGATACAAGAGTGGATCGAACATTTCTCAGGTCATCTCACTCTCTTTATTTTTATCCTTCTGTAAATTCGAAAAGTTTAAAACCCTAGCTTATTCGTTCCTTGTAAGCTGGATCCCTACTTTCTCTCTTTCGATTTACTTTTGTCATTTGTTAATGTTTCTTTGCCTTTGCCTTTTCTCTAGAAAATGAGATGGAGAGATCCAATTCAGTGCTGAATTCCGTGTAATCCCTTTTTCCCTCTTTGAAAAATGCTGACATTTTATTGCCTTTTCTTTTTGTTTCTGTTTTTGAATCCGTAGATTTACACCTGTAATTCTGGCATATCAGAAGTGAGCTTTAGAAAAGGGTGTTTCCGATAACCGATGAGAAAAATGGCTCCGGCTGTCCGTCGTGACCCTTACGAAGTTTTGTGCGTTGCAAGGGATTCCACTGACCAGGAGATTAAAACTGCCTATAGAAAACTAGCTCTCAAGTAAGGATTTCGTTTTCTTGTTGCTCTTCTTATTGAATTTTTGTGGCTTTTTTACGAAGTTGTCTGTCGCTTTAATATTAGAGTAAATTTTGATCAAATCGTAAGTTTAGAATTACAAAAAATTTTGCACTTAAGTTTTAATTGCAAAATGCATTATAGCTCAATGAGGCTAATGGCTTAGTGGGGGAAATTTTGCAAACTGCATTATCGCTCAATGATGTGATCTTTCCTCTTGGTTGGCTCTTTCGTAGAATAGCTGACAATGAGAATGTACTTGAGACAGATTGTTAGAGGAACAAATGTGTGTTGCTATGCTTCCAGCAATTCTTTCTTCTACCGTCCCAGTTCCTCATCTCATTGAGTTCAGTGGGCAATTTATATTGTTTTCATTTACAAGTTGATTGCCTCCTGTGATTTTTCAGTTATTATTGCAAACATTTCATGCATGCGCTGTTTACGTTATAATAATTGCCCCCATACAGCAGCTAATTAACAAATCAATTAATAGAATTTAAAATGTGGATGTAACCTTACAAACAGGATCGTATTGAAGTATTCTTATCCATTTATAAATGATAAATCTATGGCTCTGACCTACAAGAACTATGAATGAGTTATTAAGTTCAACGCTAAAATCAGATGCTTTCGTGTTTGGCTTAACATTTTCCAGAATTTCCTTATATTTGTATTTTTGGTTCTTTAGGCAGGTATCATCCTGACAAGAATGCCAGTAATCCTGAGGCTTCTGAGTGTTTTAAGGAAGTTGCATATTCTTACAGCATTTTATCTGACCCAGAAAAGATAAGATAATATGACACTTCAGGTTTTGAGGTGTTATACTAATTAAAGATGTCACATCAATTCGACAAAAATTTACTGATTGATTAAAAATTTTGTTTCTTTTGAAACATCCTTATTTCTAACTTTAAAATATTTCCTTAACCATACGAAATCATGGATAATATTTTAAAATCGAAAAACCAATCCGTTTTCAGTCATAAACCATATAATACAGTCTAACAATAATAAATTTAAAAATTCTAATCCGAATAAACAAGCTAATAACATAAATATACATGACATTACTAGTTAAAAGTAACATTAGAAGTATCTTACTGATTACTGGTAATATAGACGATCTCCGAAAAAATGCTCGAGAGGCTCCTCACTGCACGTCTTTATCTTTATCTGGACATACGCATGAAAATCATCACGCGTTAAGTATAATTTAGTGAGGCCGTAATAAATCAAAGCGAAATAAAACATATAAAATACCATATGTATTTTAGAACATTAAAAAATAATTCAGATAAAAATCTCAAAACGTTCAAACCGATTATTTCATACTATTTCTTCATCAGAACTTTCATATTTCGTTTTTCATAATAATCAATATCAAACAAAATAATTATATAACATTTTTTCCAGTTATATAATTTTCAGAACTTTCATATTTCGTTTTTCATAGCCCACAATATATTTAATAGAATACAACGTACGTGAGTCAGACGAGTATGCACAATAAGCACTTCAGTGCTTTTATCAGAATCATACTATGCACTCCAAGTGTAATCATATAATATGCACCAACAGTGCTATACATAATATACCAATTAGAATCAGATTCACTCCACCTCATGGCATGCCAATTGTACCCAAGACTCTCTATGCAACATACATTGAGCTTTCAAATAATTTCAAGTTCATTTTATAGTCAACATTTTATTATCATAAATATTTTAATTTATCATCATAAAATATAAACTTGAGCAGTTCATACCCTAAATTATTCATAAATCTTGCTAAAAATATTATGAAAATAATACATAATTATAAATTATAAATCATATTAAAAATAATAATATAAAGTTGACTTATCGCAAGTCGTCCTCGATCAGAATAAATAAATAAATAAACTACACTCACATTTACCTCACTACCGAACCTTATGCGATATTTTTCACTCGCGCGCTGTTTCTTTTCCTTTTGGATCGCTAGGTTTATCTTAGTTTGATAATATCATAATAATAACACAATATTCAACCATATGTTAGTGTTGCACTAACATAATCAAAATTTAATAATAATAATAAAAGTCTATAAAATAAAAATTGATAGTAAATCGTCATACTAAATCATATACCAACATAATTTTAAACTTCTCAAAATATTCATTCAATTCCAAAAATATTTATTATCATCATAAACCCTTCAACTTGTTTTCAATTCCATAATCAAACCACTAATTATGAATTCTTTTTAGAATTCAACTTAACTTTTCCATTAACTTCATAATAGTCCTTCACCATTATGATCATTTCACCTTAATTACTAAATTTTCCAGTACCTTAATAAATTTTTCAAATCAATACTTTCACTTTTAATAAACTTGAAATCCAATCCCTATAATATCCAGACCTTTCAAATTCAACCCCAACCTTTATAACTTGCAATTTAATCCAAATTCAAACAATTAAACCTAAAATCAACATGCAAAATAAAATTTCCAGCATTATAATTTCTTGTTCAAAATAATGCCAACATATTTCTAAACTCACAAACAAGTCCCTAAAGCTTTAGGGCTTTTCGTATTTCACCATTAAAATTTACCAAACTTGAAATTTGGTTTCAACCAACTTTCTAACTTAAAATTCCAGCATATCAATGTTAGAAGTTAACATTAAACACCTCAATTACGCATTCTTGCAATAATATCCCACAATTCTCAAAACTTGGAAATTAGCTCTTTTCCTAAATCAGGCTTCTAAATTGACTCAAATTGATCTCAAAATCACATAAAATACTTCAAATAAAAATTCTAGACTATAGGAAAATTTTCAATATTTTCCTCCAATTTATCCCCTTTGGCTGAATGCTTATTACTACATAAGGTAGACTTTTTGTTCAATTCCAAGCATGAATTCAACCTCCTATGATCAAATTCATGCATTTCCAATAATCACAACATCAAATTGAATCAAAATCCAATAATTCCTTATAAACCCTGAGTTGGTCAAACCTCATACAAGCATGTATAAACAATTTCAATCATCTTACAAGGCTTAGAATTAATCTCCAACCTTAAAAACATAATAATCTTTAATCAATTCCTCAAAATCACCAAACCCTACATAAACCCTAATCACCAAATCTCAACACACAATCATCTTCACCATGCAATTTATATACCAATTAATAGAGAATTTTATGTAGATTAATTCTCTATCTTAGCTTAATCCAAAATCTAATCATATAACTTGAAAAATCAAAATGAAAATCTTACCTTAGCAAGCTTTGAAGTTTCGGCCAAGAGAGAGTTGAAGCTAAAAATTTTCTCTTCTTGATTACTAGTATAATTTAATAAGACATTTGTCTTAAAAATCAATAAAATTTAATTTAAAATTTAATTATTGAGAAATTCCATTTTTACAATTAGAGAGTCTTGAAAATTACCAAATGTCATTGCCATATTCTCTGTTAAAATATTCAATAGTTAAAGATAAATCAACTTAGCTTTGACTTTTTACTTTGGCTATAAAATTTTTAGAAATTGCATTTTAGTCACTAAATCTTTCACTGTTTGGCCAAATCTGAAAAATGAAACTAATATGCGCTAAATTTCTAAAATCTAAAATATGTAAATAACATTTCCAACCCCTATCCATCATCCTTAAAATTTTCGTGAAATTCTAACTCGATCCGATTATCCGATTTCTATGCCGAACTTTAACGCATTATAGCTTTTAACACAAATCATGTAGCTTAAATTCTTGTTTTAGGTTAAACTGTTCATTTAAAGGCTAAAATATATAACTTTTTAAAATGACATTTTTGGTCCCTGAATTTTTACAAAGTTTATACTTTAGCCACCAAAATTTCAAAACTTATGTTTTAGTCACTAGTCAAATTTTGGGTATTACAATCACGCCCTTTGTGTCAAGGTTCATTTTCCTTAGTTCAATGATACTGCTCAACTCATATTTAAGCATTCTTTATTTGAGTTCTACTTTCTTGTTGAGATACTAGAGTTGCATGCTCTAAATTTAGATTTTATGATGAATTTCAGTTCATAAAAAATGTATCTATGACTAGAAAATTTCTATGAGAACATTGGTTTTGTTTTACAGTTGTAAAATAAGAGTTACAAATTCATGTAGAAATGAACTATTGACTATTGATTAAAGGAGGAAGAAATGATTTTTCCTCGTATGTGTAGTTGACTATTATTAAAAGTTGGGTTCAATGTAAAATTGAAATATTCCTATTGACACTATCTAAATGTAACGTCCTAATCCAGTATGACCTGAAGATCTATAGACCATGATGTCACACTGACCACTGAAGTAGCCGGCCAAAATTTTTCGTTTAAAAGCAACACATTCATTTGCATAAATCCATATTTTGACAATCATAATCACATAAATTCATAATATCTGTTTACAAATTGGGAGCCCCAAAAATAACTTGAAGTTAAAGTTTACAAAACAATTTACATATAAGTTCAACTCGACATACATAGGTTCATTTACAAGGCATGCCTACTATTACATAAACCGAGACGTACTCAAGAGCTAGTAGCTGATGCTAAATGGTCTAGGCAAAGGCTCCTCCAAAAGCTCCTGCTCCTAACCTGCGTATGGAAACAAATTCCGAATGCTGAGCTCACAATCTCAGTGCCACACTAATAACCAAATTACACTATATGCATCATCTAATGTGCATACTTAAAACATATTTGTTAGCATACGAATATGCTAACCTAACATACATACATAGGTAGGTATCATGGTGCGGCTGAGGGGCTACATCTCGGAGCTCACGCACCCCTCTATCCTACCTAGGGTGGAAATCCGAAATTCTACATCGGATTGCGTCACCCGCTAACTTGCTCCGTTGAGCCTTGGGGCATTTATGCCCAGTTAGCAAAGATGTGCCTAATGCACTGTCTTAGAGTTGGCCATATCTTAACATACAAACGTTCTCTTATTCTAAATTGATTCAAGTGTCCGACTCATTTACCGAGCATCATACAAGGCAAGTATAATAATTCCCTAGAGTATAGAGTTTCTAAGTGAAATTAACTTTGTTAATATCATTCTCGCTTGATATCTTATTAAAGGAGTAATGAGTGGTTTAGGTCCCTCAATCGTATCTCTAAATTCCCCAAATTTATTATCTTTTCACATGAAGTGGTATCGATACTGGTTTATTAGTATCGATATTGACACAACCTTGAGAAAAAGAGTAGTATCAATATCCCTATAGGGAGTATCGATACTCAGCCCTTGGCTTCGACACTCCCATGAGTATCGGTACCAAAATTGCATTCTAAAAAATCGATATCGAAACCCCTCCTTTAGGTATCGAGATCGAACGTAGAGTATCGATAGTCCATACATAAGTATCAATACTTCCACCTAAAAACTTATATATTTTTCCCAGTATAAGAATAATATCGATACTGACACATACAATATCAATACTGGCACCTGAAAATGCCCTATTTTGGGCATCTTCAACCTTTCAAAACCATCCTAAAGGTCCTAAGGAGATCCCCAAACATTATTAAAGTCTTCTTTGAATTTATCATAAAGAGACATCATATAGCAATAAAACACATAAATATGAGATTTACCATGAACATACTCTTAATCATTCAAAAGCTAGTGCAAGCTACATAAATGCAAGGTAAGACTTATAAATGGTATATGAAGGTTAGAAGGGTGTTGCCTTGCTGTTATAGTTGATGCAAATTCCCCAAAATCACCCAAGGGTCGAGATCTTTTTATCCCTTGTCTTGGACCCTTCTCCAACTTCTTTCACTAATGCATAAGAAAAGATGTTACTACTTATTTATGAGACTACTAGGAACCTAAAAACATTTCTTGAAATTCATCCTACCTCAAACACAAGCTAGAATCCTTAATTTCATAAACCCCCACTAAAACCCATTTTTGGTTCAAATATTAAAACTTGACATATGAGTCTTGAAATGAAGCTTTTGAAATGGGGAATGATATCCTTACCTTAAATAAATTCAACCAAATGATGAACTCCTTATAGCTTCACTTGAATGAGAAGGAAATGAAGAGAGAAATGGGAGATACAAGGAAGAGTGTTTGGTGAGGAAATGGGAGCGGTTTACGCTAATAACTTAGAAAATAAGGGGGTTTTAGTTCTTGATTTGAAAAGGGAAAATCACACTTTAGGCCCTCTTCCTTTTTGCTTCTTAATAAACTTATCCCAAAAGTTCAACACTTGGGCCAAACCAAGCCCATTTCTTACTTAATTTCTACCCAACAAATCTAATGGGTCTTTTGGGCTCGAATTAAAAGTTTTGGGTCAACCCGAACTACTAACCCGGGATTTGGGGTATTACAATCTAGGATATATTTTGCATTTGGTTCCCTCTATCATTAGGTCTAAGGTAGGCCTGCTAAACCCAAAACCTAAGAAAACCGTCTACATAAGCAAATAGTTAGAGGAAGGTGTTATCTCTTACATTTTGTAGTTGTCTGGGTACTTATATCTTTTGGGATGAAATAATTGCATATTAAAGAGTGTTGGTTACTCAATGTGAAGAACATGTATAAAACATTCCATATTTAACCGAGTATTGTCAAGAGCACAAGGCACACTCTAGGTGCTAGAACCATTATATTGCTTAAAGTGCAGGGTGAAGAAAACCACTTGCTTGAGTAAAGCAAGGTGTGATATGTGTGCATATATTTGCATGCGCGTCTCTATATATAGAATAAGTTTTAAGATATATAATTATGATAAGACACTTTGAAAAGTGATCTAGTTTATCTTATAAAACTTTCACTTTTTGGTTGGCCAACATGCATGATTTCCTTATGGTCCCATGCAAGCATATTAGGTCCAAAGCGCTTTTGTTGTTTGCAGCTAAGGTAGCATCTAGTTGCACACCTTAACATCATTTACAATATAACCTAACTGGTCTTTATATCCTTTACATAAAATTCATCTTTGCTTTGACTTTTGGTGGAAATCCACTCTCCATAGACCATATTACTATAATATCTCCCCTGATCACTACTAAGGATTTTGGCTTTCATTTTCTTTTGAGCTTCCCTCTAGTTTTATTTTACCTGTAGAAACTAGAAAACCATCAGTTTTTCCTTAGGCTTAGTGTCCCATTCTATTCTTGTTTCAGATTATCTAATTTGCAACACAAGTCTGCATTATAACCTACATTTGCTATCTTGTGTCACATCACTTCTTATTCCCATGTTACTTGGTATTGCCTGCTCCTCTGCTTCTTTTCTATCTAATTCTGTGGGGTATTGTTGTGCAACTTTGTGCCACTGACTAAAGTTTTAAGAATCTATCTGCATTTATAATCAAAGGTACTATCTTTGTTCTTAAATTTCCTTGATGATTTTGTTAACTTATGATTTATCCATTTCCTCCAACTCTATTTCTTTTCTCTTTGTTCACGATTTCTTCCTTATATTCCTTTTATGATGGCAAGCCAAAACCTAAATCTTTTTCTCTTTTCTCGACAAATTTACAAGGCAGTTGAAGATTCGATGGATATGGAGGTTGATTTGTTCAATCTAGGAACTGTCAATACAATGTTTGCTGCATTATTCAGGTGAGGCATGAGACATCCATTAAATATTGCTACTTTTATGCCGCATTTACTTTTTACTAAGCCACTTATTCTTTCTTTTATCCTGCTTCTTAAATGTTTTAGCAAGCTTGGTGTTCCCATCAAGACTACAGTCTCAAGCTAATGTTCTTAAAGAAGCTTTAAGTGGAACCGTCACAGTTCGACCCTTCCTATTGGAACATCAGTTAGTGGAAAGGTGTTTTGTGTCTTTCTATCCGATTCTCCATATCCTTTCATACACTTTCCCTAATTCTCATACATTCTGCTGCAGGTAGACAAGCAATGTGCCCACTTCTTTGGTGTAACATTAAGTGATGAGCAAGCTGAGGCTGGGATTGTTGTCAGGGTAACTTCAGTCGCACAAAGCAAATTCAAGGTATCTATCTGTAAATTATTATTTGTTGAGTGGTCTTATGACCATTGCTCATGGGCATGCATCTCTTCTATGTGTAACTATGTCAGATGTATATGGTAGCTTACTGTTTCATTTATGTAATTCAGTTACTTTATTTTGAACAAGACGTCAATGGTGGCTACGGTTTGGCCCTACAGGTACTAAGCACTTGTTTTTAATTCTTGTCCTTTCCAGTTTGTATGATTTAACTATAACTTTCGTACTAGCATGTTCAATTTTAAGCGTTAATTTCCAGGGTAATCCATGCATATTTTATTTCACTTATTTATTTGTGACGTGATTGTTTTTGCTATATCCTTTTAGTAATATGAGTGTGGAACCTTTTTAAGTGATAGAAACAAAAAGACTATATGTAGTCATCTTGTTACCTTTAAGGTCTGTGTGGAAACCTTGTTATTGATTTCTTAAAATTACCAGCTATGCTATTTCCTATGGTAACAATGCATAATCTTGTGAAGTTTTGATGGTATATATTGTACATTTGTGTTTTTTTGGTCATAATGAAATTTGTAGAACTTGAAATTAATGGTCCTGAAGTTAACTTGTTAATGTTTATATTACTTTTTCACTGTTACACGGCCTCCCTCTCCACCCCCCCCCCCAACAACAAAAAAAATCTATCGTGAGCTCTCTCTGGAAAGTTTAATCTCTTAGCACAATGATTCTATTGCTCGGAATTGTTTGGATGCTATAATCCTATTTTTTCTTTTCTTTCTGTTCTCCAGTTTTTTAACGGATAAATATTAAATGAGTTGTTTAACCGAGCATACAAATTGGTGATGCTTCTTTTTCATAAAGCGGGAAAAAAAGAGAGAGAAATAAGGGAAACCATTTTGCTCTCAGAAATCACTTTTCTGATATTTCTGGATTTTCCCTAAAGCATGCTAGAAGCATTTAGGTTGGCGTGTCATGAGTTTAGAATCACTTTCTATTACTTTTATATGTCTATTATATTATCTGTGCATATGTCAATGTTTCTATTTCTACCTATTCCAATGATATTTGTAAAAAATTATCTGAATAAGCTGCTATTCTTGACTTCTAATTGTACAAGTCATACACAGTATTACAGTTCTTTATCCCCCCCCCCTCTTAAGCTTGAGCTTTCAATTTCCCCTTTCAGTTTCCATCAGAATGCCATTGGTTTTGACATGGTTATTGTTATACTAGTGCTTTATGGTTCTATGAAAGCTCGTGTTACTAATGTTTCGGTGGTTGTGCAGAAAAAGCTCTTGTGGTAAAATCAGGGATAAGTAGTATTTATTTTTCTAAAGTAATTGGCATTATCCATACATTTATTACTTTTCCATTTATGATTTCACTGCCTTGTGTCCAGGAAGACAGTGAGAGGACAGGCAAGGTGACATCTGCCGGCATGTATTTCTTGCATTTTCAAGCATACAGAATGGATTCGACTGTAAATATGGTGTTTTAGTTGTCATTTCTTACTTATCTTCCTTGTATCTGGTCTGTGTTCGGCTTCTTGTTGTGATAAGAGGTGGTCATATATTCCATGCTTTATGCAGCTAGCAATAGCTAAAGACCCTGAATCTGCTTTCTTTAAAAGGTTGGAAGGTCTTCAACCTTGTGAGGTTTCAGAACTAAAAGCTGGCACACATATATTTGCTGTTTATGGTTGGAGCATTTTGATTTTTTGTTAATTTCGTTTGAAGTATGTTTGGGTATTTGCGTTTTGGGTTGACTGGTTTGGCTGAATTTTCTCAGGAGATAATTTCTTCAAGACTGCTTCTTACACAATTGAGGCACTTTGTGCAAAGTCTTTTGAGGATACTACTGAGAAGCTTAAGGATATTGAAGCGCAGATTTTAAGCAAGAGAAATGAGTTGCGCCAATTTGAAACAGAATATAGAAAAGTATTAATCCAGCTATGGTTTGCCCCCCCCCCCCCCTAATCTTGATGAAAATAGTATTGTGCTATTTCAAGATAGTTATACGTATGGCTTGTACACATTTGATCTTATGGTGGGATATTTTGTAGGCATTGGCACACTATCAAGAAGTGACCAACCGGTACAGCCAAGAAAAGCAATCTGTATGTTTTAAAACCACGTTTTCTGTATTTCTAGTTTTATTTTTAAATTTTACTTTTTCTTTATCTGTTCTTATCTTCCGGTCATACCGGGGTTTTTTTTTTGTTTCTTTCTTTCTTGCTGGAATCATGAAGTCCTTTAAATTTAGCAAATGGCTTTCATATATGCATGATGATGTGATTTTTCCTATTTTACTTGGAGACTTCATTTTTCATGAAGCAACTTAGACACTTGGATATGGGATATGACCTCCAAGGATCATCTAAATAAAAACTTGGAAAAATCTAGCCATATACGTACATATCCGTGTCGGACACTTACACCTGAGTCCGAGTAACATAGGCTTTTTCTGTATGTAAGCATATATAGTGCAACAGCTGGAACATACATATGCCATCTAAGATTTTGATAGATGCCTTCTAATATATTTCCGAGTGTAATTTTGCTCTTTTAGATTCTATTCATTCTATTATAATCAAAACTATGACCCGAGTTGTGTAAATATATTGATGATTTGACTCCGTGTTGTGGCATCCTTAACACAGGTAGATGAGCTGCTGAAACAGCGTTATGGCATCCATGCTTCATTCACTGTAACAAAAGCACCCCACAGTATCGGCGTTGATCTAAGTAATGGAAGTACCAGCAAAGTTCCCGGTGACGACGAGAGTCCACTGGAAGAAGAAAACTCGGACGGGAAGGACAAATCAAGTAAAAAAAAAGGTTTAATTTGAATCTGAAAGGATCGGATAAAAAGCTTGGTTGAAAATGGTTCAGGTTAGAAATATTTTCCACCACTCTGCTGATAAATCTTGAAGTCTTAATCTTGAGGTCGTGGGATCCAGTCTCATGGAGGGCATTTCATAATTTGAAGGTCTTTAACGGAAGTTGCTCTCAACCTAATATTGGGGCAACCTACTATCTTACCTCCCCTTACTCCATTACATATGGGAACAAGGGACAGCCGTTTCTGTTGATAAAGCTTGTTTTTTTATTATTTATTGGTAAAATTACATTTTTAACTCCCTTTACTATACATTTTTTAATAACTATAGTGATAAAAGTTATATTTCAACCCCTCAAAAGTTTCTAATTTAACCTTTACCTCATTTTTCTTCTTCTTCTGGTTTCGTACTTCGCTCGAATCAAAAACAATTCTTTGTATCATCATCAACAACAGACAATACATGTATGAACGTATGCATGTTATTGTGATGGCATGTGCACATGCTCCCTCCCAAATCCAAATTGAGTCTTGCTTCATTTGCTACCAACCAAAGCATGTTTGTTTTGTCTCATTGATTCATTCAAACTCCTATTGAGGTAAACAGTTTAGTTCTAGCCAGTGTTTTCAGGTAAGAGAAATCACTGTATCATAATCCAAGTTTTTTTGAGTGATTAGTGTCCATGTGAGATTTGTAATAAAATATAGATGTGAATTGATTAAATCAAATAGAAAGAGAGGGTGAGTTGATCACACGGCATGACTTAAAAGCTAACCCACCCAACCCTCCCCACCTTTAATATTTTATAAAAAGGGAAGTGTCACTTGGAATACATGGAGGGGTTTTAGTTTTGAGTCACATCCACATTATCTGGGGATTTTGCTTTCTACAAATCCATAAAAAAGAAAGAAAGGGATTTTCAACTTCAAAAGCTTGGATCATTTTTTAAAAAGAATTAGTTTAGGAAAGGGAGCACAAGATGATTACAACTTAATGAAGTCTAAAACCAGCACTCATGTCTCCAATACCTTTCTTTCTTCTACGCTCGACGAGTAACTGTGAGCACCAGTAACGACGAGCACCGTTAATTTAATTTATAAAAATTTAAATTCTAAAGTACTCAACTTATAATGGTAAGTTATTTAAAAATTTAAAGATAAATGATTTAAAATAAATGGTAAATTATATCAGTGACCACCTAACTATTGCCCCTTTACATTTTGACCAATATTTTTGAAATTTTGTCAATCAAGTCACTCAACTACTTAAATGCATTCAATTAAGTCACTTGTCGTTAATATTTAAAGGATAAGCTGGTGTGGCAGTTAAAATATTTGGTATAATTACACATTTGGTCACTGCTACTTATATATTCTATCAATTTGATCCTAATTTTAATAAATTAAAATAAACTTAACCCTCAAATCAAATGGTACCATGTATAATGACTCAAAATTTAACTTTTTATTTTAATTAATTTTAAAAGTTACGACATATTTTATATTTATAACAAAACATTTTTCTAAAAAAAAATTGAATAACTCAAACAATAGTGTAAAATTTATCGTCCTTTTGATATAAGTCAATCTCTTAGTGCAAAATTTTCTATGCTAAGTCCACCGAAAATCTTATCAGTATAAACTTTTATTAAAGATGGACATAAAAATTTTTGGTTGGAGAGAACATTTAAAATTTTAAAGGAAGACTGTGTCAAATGTGAAAGAAAGATGTCACAATTTTTTATTAGAAACTTATTGGATAAAAATTTCTTAGTTTTACAGGTTAGACTATATCACCTTTTTCTAGTATAATATCATTTACAAATAGTAGTAGGATAAAAAATTTGTCCAGCGAACTTTATATGTATGGGCTAATCAACTATATTTTCTTTAAAACCAAAAGAGGTTATGGTACCATTGATGGGATACTTCTAAGAACCATAAATTGAACTTCTAGTAAAATTTTTGTTTTGTTATAAATATAGAACATATCTTAACTTTTAAAATCTTTTAAAATTAAAAATTTGAGGTTAAGTTTATTTTAATTTATTAAAATTAAACCAAATTGATAGAATATATATAAGTAATAGTGACCATATGTGTAATTATACCAATTATTTTAATTACCACATCAGCTTCTCCTTTAAATATTAACGACAAGTGGCTTAATTGAAAGCATTTGAATAGTTGAGTGACCTGATTGACAAAATTTCAAAAATATTTGTCAAAATACTGGTATATTTACCCTTTATTTTAAATAAATTATTTTTAAATTTTTAACTAATTTATAATTATATATTTAGTACTTTAGAATTTAAAATTTTATAAATTAAATTAATGGTATTTATCGTTAATAGTACTCATCGCCACTCGTCGAGCTTGTAGAATTTTCCTCCTCAATATTGCAATGACAACTATATTAACTGAGTTAAAACCCGATCAATAGTATTCACTCACAATCTTTTTGAAAGTATAAATTATAATATTTATACTACTCATAATTTGTAACTCTTAAATCAGAGATAACTTTACGCAAGCCACTTAAATCTATAACTTGATTGTTGTAAGAATAATGATATCAATTATATTAATATTAATATCCAAAATTAAATGTTTTAGATTAAGATATTTGGCCTTTCTATTACTATTTTTTAACCTAATTTTATTTAATATTTTTGCATTGTTTTTCTTTTTTCCTTTGATTTTTGTTTAGTCGACGACGGCACCGATCTTAATGTTGTGATTTTTGTTTAGTCGACGACGCCACCTGTAACACCCCAACTCATATCCGACCCAGATACGAGTATGAGATTTCATATTGACATTTCAAAACCTTTATTTTTACAAAATAGCATATCATTTGGACGTATATTAAGAAAATACAATAATATACGATTAAATTATGTTTCATTATAAAAATTTAAGTCAAAAAGATTTTTATGAACAATAATATACGGTATGAACAATATTATATTGTATGAACAATACTGTGAACAGTAATAAACAGTACCGTGAACAATATCGAATGTTAAAATTTTCTAGAATTAAACAATGGTACTGATACCCTGCTACAGTGTATCGATACCCTTGCTACAGTAACTTTAGGCAAAACATATAAAACTCACAAAATACTTAAACTTTCATAACTATACATTTACCATTTACATAATTACGTTTAAAATATTACAAAACTCGATTAGAGCATATTGGATTCAAATCTTTTATATTACATGCAAACTAAATTCTATGTAACAAAATACATGTAATTCAACTACATTTCTGATCTGATCTTCGATAAGGAGAACTGACCTGTCTTGTTCCTCTTTACTTCTCTTTTTCGCTTTCCAAACCTACGTGTGAAACAATCACACGCTAAGTCAATGACTTAGTGAGGCATGAAAACGTGTAACATTACTCTACTCATATCAATGCATAAATAATTAATACTTTCATATCATATAAAAACATATATCCTATCATAGAACCACTGCATACATACACATATATCATCATTTACCTTCTTAGCATTATCCTTAATCCCTTAGTTATATGCTCTTGTATCTAACATTCTTAACCAAACAATACACACATCATCATATAATTTCTGTAACATTTCATATCATCAAAAACATATACATCACATATATTATATTTGTGTTATCTCTTTAATTAGCCCATGGTACACTTGTGAGAATTAAAGATATGTGAGTACATAGAGGTTGTGCACACTTATGCTGTTACCACAGCTCGTATAATAATCTGTCCATATGTCCCAGAGAACATAGGTAAATTGTCCATATGTCCCGAAGAACATAGGTAAACTGCCTATATGTCCCGAAAAACATAGGTAAATTATCCATATATCCCGAAGAACATAGGTAAATTGTTCATATGTCCCGAAGAACATAGGTAATCCTGTCCATATGTCCCAAAGAACATAGGTAAACCCTTGACTCTTGACATGCCAACTATACCACTAGCTCTCATATCACATAACATGGGCACTATCATTATAATTCATATTATTGCTCTTATAATCATATATTTCTTCTTTTCTGTCACATATCACATGTGCATATAATCACGTAGTTTACTTTCATGTAATTCATGTCACTTTTCATATGATTTCATATTCATATGTCACATAGCTCGTATCACTTTGCATGGTTTCACATAAACATATATATCATATCTCATTCACATATATTTCCCATATAACTTATCTTACATATTCATATAATCACTTATGTCTATGTCTCCTAACTTAAATATTGTTCTCGAATTTCATAACCTTTCTCGTGTACTCACTTATACCATATAGTATAACTTATACTTGGTCATCTTATATTCACATGTTCATTTCATTCCTTATGCCTTTATCACATAACTTATTTCATATTCTTTTACCATCATATAGATCATTTGTATTGTTTCATATGACTTATCACACTAACATATATTTATACAAATCATATAACATACATAACAATATATTAACACATATATTCATTCATACATATAAATCATGTAAACACGTGTAACTTATGCATGTATTGTAAATTAAATAACATTTTTGGAGTTATTTCTTACCATAATAACTCTGTCACTGACTCATCGCAAGCCAATGTTTATTTGATAATATAAGTACAAATTAAATTTGCACTCACCTTAGCCTTTCTTGCTTTGACTTGATCCTAATTATTTGATTGTTCAGGAACGCGATTACGTTCTATATCTACATAACAATACATATATCCATATAAATATTTCAATTGATATACTCTAATCTTTCATTTCTTAAACTAAAGAAAGTGTTACTTTCATTTCTTGGACTAAACGAAAAACTTAATTCCATTTTCTCTTAGGGTGGTATCGGTACCTCCCCCTAGGGTATCGGCACCCCTATCGAAATCTGTAAATTTCGTTTAAGAGTGTATCGGTTCCAATTGAATGGGTACCGATACCCCTTGCCCAGAAAAATCACTTTTTAAGGCCAAAAATCATCAACTCTTCACTCAATTCTTTTATTTTAAGCCTCTATCATGCCATTAAACTCAACTATCATTACTTAAACCAACTTATATCTATATAAACCATCTTTATCTTTCATATCTCATCATGATTCTTAAAATTAAGAATCTTACTAAACTTTCAACTTTGTTATTAATCCTTTCTAGCTTCATAAATCTCTTATTCTTAGTGATGACAAGTCAAATTCCTTCTCAAAATTCACTTATTAACTATTTTCCAGAAATTCATCTAAAAACCCATTTTCTTTAATCTCTTCTATACCTTTCATCTTGTTCTTTTAGAACAAATTAAGCTTTCCTTAAGCTTAATTATCATCTAATGATCATAACCCAACCTTAAATTTAACCAGAAATTAACTACATAGAAAACTCACCTTTGAGCTTGGAGATACGGGATGAGAGGAAGAAGAAAAAAGAAGAAGAAGAAGAAGAGAGTTTTCAAATAACTCTCCCCCAGCCCTACATGATTCATATTTATCAAGAAAAGAAAAATATCTTTCTTGTCAAATGATCATTTTGCCCTTTAATTCCTTTGATAATTACTAATAACTTTCAGGAAATATTTCCAAATAAATCATCGAACTATTTAACTATTCTACTTTTATAACCAAATTCTGAAATTTTACAATTTGGTCTCTAACCCGGTATTGAGGATGTTACAACACTGATCTTAATGTTGTGATTTTTGTTTAGTCGACGATGGCACCAATCTTAATGTTGATTGTGTAATTACGAAATTTGTTCGGATCCAATACTTAGGCCCGGATTCAAACTAACCCAAGCAAGACTATCGAGAAACGCTATGAAGAGGTGAAGCTTACTGTTGGAAAATGAGCTAAACCTAGAAGAGGTTTGAAAAAATATCTGCAAAGAATGTTGGAGGCTTTACAACAAGTTGAAAAGAGATATCAATTTGGTTTAGGGTTTAAGACTAATGCAAAACAAAAGATGAATGAGTTATGAAGAGGAGGGAACAGAGAAAAGAAAGGCTGGCTATGGAGATAGCTCTAGGAAAACCAAGGCATTTTCCTCACATTTCTAAAAGCTTCGTTTATCACTCAATTAAGTAGCTAAAGGACACCATGGTGGCATATATTAAAGCCTTGAAAGATTTGAACATTAATGCCATCGAGGAAAAGGATGAAGTAGCTAGAAGTCGGTCCTTGATCCGTCTGTCTCCTGGTTGGCTGGTTATGTGCTAAATAATTGAATCGCTATGGACCTCCCTATTGTTTTATTGTAAAGGCCCCTTTTATGGAAATTATTGGCTAAATAAATTTGCACAGTTTCCCCTTTTCAATAATTTTTTCCTTCCATTTCTTTTCTTTCATTGTACCAGAAAACATTCTTCATTTCCATTCTTCATTTGTTTTTCCTTTCTTAGATTTCTTTTTTCACACTTCGCAAGTCATCGGGTATCAATTGTATGTGCTAATGACACCATAACAAGTTTAGAAGTTGACTTCGAACATGATGTATGCCAAGGGGAGCTTGAATTCGATGAAGACTGCGAGTTCTCTTCAGATCTACTTAGATTAGTGGAGCAAGGAAAATGTCGAATCCTTCCTCACCAAGAGTTCGTAGACACAATGAATTTGGGAACCGAAGAAGATGTATCATAAGTAAAAAAATTGGCACCTTAATCTCCTATAAAGAAAAATCTCATTTCTTTATTGCAAGAAATGACTGATGGCGACTCCCGTTTTCAAAACACATTTTTGTCATGATTATTTTCAAACCACCTAAAAATGGTTTTGACTGTTTGTTGACGTCAGTGATTATTAGTTCTCTTGCTTTTTTATATGATAACTTTTATTTTCCCTTTTTATTAATTTTTTTTAATTTTGAATAAAAATCTTTGTCTTTGTGACACACTTTTCTATGCTCTTGTGTTACACGTTTTCTCTACTCTTGTGGCACGATCCTTATGCTTTTTGGTATGTTCTTTGAATATTTTTGTGGCCGTTTTAGTGCTCACACAAAGACCCTCACATCATTTATTTTCTAATTAATTTATTAGTGGTCACGTATAGTCAGATCTCCTCTTTGGTAAAATATTATTTGTCAATATAATCAGAATTATGTAGCGAAACAAATAGTTTGATTTGCTCACCACTCATTTATCACTCAATTAAGCCTCCTTCTCAACCTTCTTTCACACACCAATCTCCAACATGCACTAGCCAGTCTCGCGAGCATCTCATCCATGTGTTGAAAAAGTGAGACCCGAGCAGTGGCTGGTGAAGGTTGTTGGACTGCTTGAATAGGTTCTAAGCTATCCATTTCCAAGATCACAAGAGACGTAGCCAAATCTCATGCAAATCAAAGACCCAAATACTCCCCACAAAGCTCCGCTTCAATCACTGAACAACTACCCAGAAATTTGGAGAAACCAACCTGCCACGTACCCACACTGTCTCGAAGCGCACCACCATATGCAGGCAAGACCATTTTCTTTGTCGTGCACCACATTAGTGTTTACTTTAATCTTCCCTGTGGGTGGGGTCAGGAAGATACACATAAATTTACGTAAGAAGGTATGAATTTAAGAAGTTATATTAAAAAATTTAGTGGGTGCGAAATTATAAAATTTCGAGGAAGTAAAATTAAATAATCAATAGAAAATACAAAGATAAAATATAAAATATAAAAGAATTTAAAAATTTTAGAGGATGTGACCGCACCCCTTAGTTCCCTCTCGGTCCATCCCGAGTGAGGGTTTCCATTTGTTAATTTCCATTGTCGATGTTCATAGAGCAGTATTACTGGTGCCTCCTCTAGCTATAGCTCTACTCATAGCGTTTAGCCATTGTCTGCTCCGTTCCAGCAGTGACCGTTCGTCGTCCAGTGGATTATCAAATGCAATCGCATTCCGCTGGATCCAAATATACCACACAATTGCTCCAAAGAGAAGATCCCAATTTTCAACTTGCCCAACATAATCCTTTAGATTGCCAATATTCAATGCTATCCATTCCTTCATGTCCATATTCAAAAGGCTCGCAATCGATCTCGTTTCACCAGTGCACTCCAAACAACCATAGTCGATGGACACATGCGTAGCATATGATTGACAACTTCTACATGATCAACACATAAAGGACAAAACTATCTAGCTACCTTGAGATGTCGTCGCTTCCGCTCCGCATTTACTAGCACTTTATCACAACACACTAGCCAAAGAAAAAGTTTAACCTTTGGTGGTCCTCGAAAAGTAGCAATGATTTTTCAGATAGCTTCTTCATTCTCGTTGTGCACTCCTTCTTTGATTGCATACACCGACTTCACAGTAAATCTTCGATCATCTCTTGGTTTCCATCCGAAAACATCTGAATTTAACGGTACATGATTTGATTGATTACTTTTACTAACTTTATTGATTTACTTAAAATTAAATATTCTAATTAAAAATGTATTAAATGAATCATGTTTTAACTTTTTTAAAATTAAATATACTCATTTACTAATTGAACGTGTTACATACGATAAAAACAAATTCGATCAATATTTAGATACTATATCTACAAATAATTATAAATGGGTACTAATTTAATAAATAAACTTTGAATTTTGAAAGGAGTTTGTTTTTAATTAAAGGGAAAAAAACAGTGAACTCCCTTCACCATTTTGAACCTGACCATTCACATTTGTTTAAGGTCACTTAAGAGCACAGTTACTTTTTTAGGACACCAACTCCCTGCTTGAGTCCCATAGTGGGTGATAATGGCCCAACCTGTGTTCATATATTTTCAATCTAATTAACCCTACAAGGACAAAGGACTGACCAAGGAAGAATGACTCAAAGGGAAAAACCATTGAATCCACACATAAAATAAAGCAAAAAGGTCACTAGGTTTTAATAAAGGCAAGTTGTTATTTTTTTTCCCTCGTCTGAGTTAATGAAGATCCCAATCTAAGTCCAAAATCTATGAGCATATTAATTTCAGGTCTCCTATGTATGTAACAAACATGCATGTTCAGAGAAGTTTCAAATAAATGAAAAGATGGACCCCACATGCATTGATGCATGGGATGGGTCATCACAACCATCACATCCCTTACCTGGTTGTCGAGACCAGCAAGAAATTTGTCCTTATAAAGGGCAAGAAAGAATCTAAGAGCATTAACTTATAACAGAAGTTAGGTTGGACATACATACATATATGTTTATGAATTTCTTTCCATTTTAATGTATAAAAGAATCTAACTAAGATTTTTAAATAACAAGATCTATACATCTACATGTATCTTTATAATATAAAATAGGTTAAATGGTTACTCACAACATAATATTTTTGAAACTGTTCATATACAAATTTAATTTTTAAAAAGTTTAAATAAAGATTTAATACTTTTAGATTTATCTAAATAAGGACATGATATTTTTTAATATGCTTAATTATTATATTGAAAAAAACTATTATTTCAAAACTAGATCCTTATTTGACCGTTATGAAATGTAAAATCATGATATGAACAATTTCTAAGAGGTTAGGTCTTTATAGGAACATTTAGTCTATAAAAATGTAAAAGGGTAAAGTATACCATAAATTATTGAATTATGTCAAAATGAATTTTTTTATAAGTGAACTTTCAAATAGTGTAAAATGATCATTAAACTTCCTAAACGATTACAAAATGGTCATTTGATTTATCAAATTATCACAAATGATCATTAAATTCATTAGAATTTAATATTATTTATAATGTTGTAGGGATCATTTTGTAACAATTTGACAATTTTAATGATTATTTTATATTATTTAAAAGTTTAATAACTTAAAAGATCGTTTTAATATAACTAAATGAAATTTAATATATTTTACCTAATACAAAAGGAGGGGGCACATGTTGATCTTAGTAATAATCATGAAATGGATCTAACGGCCGAAAAGAAAAGGAGAGAGAGATGGGTGGGTGTGGGATGTTGTTATGGGGGAAAGGACAAAAGTGAAAGGTGTTTGAATGGAACACACATGAGAAAGGGGGAGACATAGGTAGGTCATGTCATGTGTTTGGAGTTGTGACCAACACTAACACTTGGTAAGAGCTTTTGCATAATATAATACAAATTTTCAGGTGAATTTGTGCAACAATATAATTTGTACTTATTATTATTAATAGTACAACATTAATTATTCTCTTTGGAAGTGGGAGGTAAATTATTGAAGAGGTTATAATTAAGAAAGAAATCCCAAATATGAATCAAGTGATCTCCGTAGTAAAAGAATTGTTATTATTTTTTGAGAACATATGTTCGAGCACTATATATACAAGGAGTGTGAGTGTTCAATATTAAAGTGTTGAGAGTTATATTTGAATAAATATTATCTTATACTTACCTCGAATTAATAAAAAAAACCACAACTCTCTCTCCCTCTCTCCCTCTCGTAGTTAGTAAGATTCGGATAGATCTTGGACAAAGGCAAAGCAAGAAAATTACATAAACAAACATAGATTTCAACGTCAATCACGCTAAATAATTATTATTCATTATCAACGCATAAACATGGGTCTGTTTTCCTTAGTTTTAAAACCCCTCAACGTTCCGTCATTTTCTTCATCTCCATCCGTTGATTCCGATGCCCTAAACCCTATATATATATATATATATATACAGAGAGAGAGAAAGAGCAAGTGAGAGTTTTACCCTAGCTTACCATGGTTGAGTTGACTAAACTCCCACGAAACTGCTGCCATGGCTAGGAGTTTAAGGTTTATCTAATGTGAAACATGTTGCTAGCCCTAGGGATTCAGCTGGTCCACAACCCCATCACTATATTACTTTTTATCAGAATTCTGATCATAGTTACTAAAGCTGCTTTGGTCTCCATCACTACTTCCACTTGTTTCTTTTTCCAAAATCATTCAAAATTTAAAGTTGATTAAAATAAGTGGATTTTGACCATTATAGACAGTTAATCCTATTTAATTTTCATTGAAAATCAAAATAGATAATGGAACAATTGTAGCTCAGTGTCCAAATCTTCTGTCTCCGTAAGGAGGTAGAAGATGGATCCATGAAGAGGAAGAATATAGTTCTCTCACTCCTAGTTAATATGTTTTGTAGTGACTCTTAGTGTTAATATCTTAAAATTATTATCACTACTCATATATTAACAGACTAAGTGGATATAGTCGATTAATATTAAATTTAGCTCTGGTATGTCATATGGACTTATCAAAGGGGGTCGTGACTTTTTAAAGTGTGTGTTAGGTGTTTAAGGTTCCTTATCCGGAGATATTTTTCTAGGGTTTCAACTGTGAAAGGATTCTCTGAAAACTTTGAGGTACGAAGATCTATCTTTGGAAGTTTAGAAAAAGCATAAAGAAATACACATATTGTACATGCATAGATGTATGCATGCATGTATGAATTTTACATGCTAGATATAATTTGACTTTTTCTTTTAGAGAGAAATGGGAAGCGAAAGTGGCGGTGGGCGGCGGTATCGGCTCCTGAGATTGAGCTGAAGTGAAACGCAGGACAGAAAGAGAGAGAAAACAAAACAAATGAAATCAAGATTAACAGAGAGAAAATAAAAGTTTTTTTTTTAGCAGAGATTTTGGCAGGGAATTTAAGAGAGGCAACACGGCGTCCCATCGGAGACAGTTCCACTAACATTTCCCATCACTGTTAACACTTAATTAATTGATTAGTTAGTATAATACTTGATTAAACAAAGAAAGGTCCCCAGTTTTCCAACATGTGTCATCATTCCGGATGGGATCTTTTTCATTAGTACACCTCGTTTTGTTTGTTAGTGTTTTGTTTAATCCTAAAGCCATGTTGATGCCCACCATTAACACAGCCATCGACCTATCTAACCTATACTCCATAGACCTCAAAATTACCCATAACCACCTCCTTGGAATTGTACGTGTCGTGTAAGAACATTGTTATTTTAACACACCCAATGTCTGAAAACAACTTTGTTTGCTTCTGATTGGCCATCCAAACCTTTTATTCTTACACCAAAGTAGTCTACATCACACTCCCCTCAACCTCCTAATCTGCTTTAATCTAACCTCATTGCTTCACGTTCTCAACAAAACTTCTATTATAAATACGTATAAGTGGATCTATAAGTATTTTTCAAGGGTTCACACATATATATATATCAATAATAAAAAACTATATGAGTATAAATAAAATTTAATATAAGCATCACTATTAAAATAAACAATTAATATAAAAAAATTTGATTCCCAAAATAAATACATGCTCACACTCTAAATAACACTTGGATCTGTCGGTGTAAATAAAATAAAATTATATTATAAATTAAAAAAGATAATTTTTTACTTGTATAGAGTGATTACAACAAAATATTTGTTTGAAAAACTATTTATTATTTGATAATGGACGTTTAAACAATTTTTCTGACGTTGTATTTAAATCTAAAATTTCTAAAAATAACAATCCTTCGAATATAAATTTGAATCCCCATAGGTGAGGGTCCCAAGTCAAGTGTGTTCTTGGGTCGTGTCGTGTTCCCTTATACTCTCTTCTTGGGATATACGAAACATTATACTGTTCATGTCCCAGAAAACCCTTTTTATCATGTATATATACCCCATACATGCAACTCTTTCCCTTACATTTTGCATTAAATTACTAGCCCTACGCTTTGTTCATTTCTCGTTCTATTTTTTGGGGGGTTTTCTCTGTCATGGCGGAGCTAGAATACCAAGGTGATAACAGTACCAAGAGCAACAACACTACGGCGCGTTTAAAGCTATTCGGATTTAACTTCTCGGAAGATGATGATGTTATGGAGTCTAGTGGTACGAAAGATCCGTCTTCTGGGTCATCTTCCGAGCCGGGCGGGTTCGCTGGTGGTGCTGACCGGAAATACGAGTGTCAGTATTGTTGCCGCGAGTTTGCTAACTCTCAAGCTTTGGGAGGTCATCAGAACGCTCATAAGAAGGAGAGGCAACAGATGAAGCGTGCCCAACTTCAGGCCACGAGAAACGCGGCCGTTCCGTTTGGTTGGAATCCTATTATCTCCGCCTTTGCTCCTCCGCCGCATCTCTTGGCGTCACCTACACCCGTCGTGGTGCCGGCTGGGGATGGACCGTCGTGGGTTTACTTGCCTCGGGGAGGTCCACCTCCTTTCCAAGTGTCACACGGTTGCGTGATCCCAAGCGCCGGAGGCGGTGGTGGAGTGGGGAGGGGGCCGGCGGGGGTATCGTACGGGGGTGGTGCTAGTGGTTTGGGGAAGCCGGGGGTAGGCGTTGGTCCGGTGATGCAAGGTGGTGCCCACCACCATGGACGGGCGGTTGATGGGCCATCGTTGCGTAGGTTTTCAAAGGGAGACGGTAGCCCCAGTTTTGACGAAACATTGGGCTTAGATTTGCACCTTAGTCTTGCTCCGGCTAGGCCTTGACTCGGGCTTTGCTGCAAGGGATCTTTGTACATTTTCAAAACAATTTTATTTATTTATTTATTTGGAAATTATTTGTTTCACTTGCACATACTTTTTTTTTTAATTTTTAAAAATTATAATCACTTAAATCGATTCAGCAATATGAATTTTGTATCTTAAGATTTAAATTTACAAGCAAAACTTAGTGATGTACGTATATAAGTTTATAGTTTCTGCTTTCTATTAATATTATTATATTTCTTGAAGTCGAATAATAAATCTTTGATGACTATAATTTCAACTACAACATATACACGGACATGAATTTAAATCTGATTAAGGAAAAAGTTCAAATTCTAGAGAAAAAATCTGTATATATTCAAATTCGTTCCTTAGAATTTAAAATTATCATATATTAAAAAAATATGTATTTTTTAAATTAAAAAACTGTTTTCGCCCATTGAAATTTTATATATTCAAGTTTATTCTCTATAATTTTATAAGTTCAAGTTCTCCCTCCTAACATAAAATCTTGTGTCCGTCTCTGAAGACGAACACAAGATTTTATGGCTGGAAACAATAGCAATGTTAATAAAAATACAAAATATTTATTCTATATGAAAATTTAAAATTTTCAGAAAAATAATTGCCTGTTAATCCCTTGATTCATCCTTTGTATGGCAACGTGATCCATCAAATGGAACACAACCTACTTCTTGGCTGGTTTGGTTGGCCATTAGCGGTGTGCAAAAATACCAGACCCGCCGACCCGAACCTAAAAATTAGGTAATTTTTTTTAAAATAATACCCTTTCGGATTGTGTCCGGATCACAAAATTGAGTTTTTCCGAGTACCCAGTTAGTTTATATATATATATATATATATATATATATATATATATAATCCAATTACTAAACCATTAACATGATAATTTGTATAAATATTGATATTATTTGTAATTGAATTATAATTGGATTAAGTTTTGATAGTTTAGTAATTGGATTATGATTAATATGATATTATTTTAATTGGATTATAACTGGATTAAGTTTTGATAGTCTAGGTAATTAAATTATATAAATGAGTTGTGATTATAATTTAATATCATAATTAGATTAAGTTTTGATAGTTTAGTAATTGGATGTTAATGACTATCATAATTCATATTTACCCTAGTTAGCTATGAATTTTTATGTTTTATTTATATTATGGATTATTAGATTTTATATTTCGAACTTTTAAATTTTATGTTCGGATGTTGGAGTATGTAATTCGAAGTTTCGAACATTTAAATTTATGTATATATTTTTTAAAATTAATAATTTAAAAATGGAAAAAAAACGGGTACCAGGTACTCGAATTATGAGTACCCGCAAAATCCAGATATCCGATTACTGGGTGCCCGTAACATCCGGATCAAGTCTCAGGCCGACAAATCAACTATCCGAAGACTCGTGTCCGAAAACCTGGATACCTAGATTTGAACACCCTAATGGTAATTGATGATGCTCTCCAAAGCGTAACACCACACTTTGTACCTTACTTTATTTCTAAAATGTCAAAACGATATGACGAAATTCAAAAGGTGATGTCCAAAAATACTTTAGAAATCACAGGTAACATTTAATTTTGAGAGAATCTTTGCCTGCTACCTTGATGGGGAGGAACTCAAGTTGGAGACATAATTACCATCAAATCCAGCTCAGCTGTTTGTCATACAAGATGCCTTGAATTATGTCTGTTAGAAACCTAAATTTGCAACCTTAAACCTTATCGGTAAAGAATGCATGTAAAATTAACGGGTGATTTAATGTTATTGAATGAATTAAAATTTTAGATGATAAAATTATATTATTATTTAAAAAATATAAAAAAGTAAATTATATAAATTTAAAAATTTTAAAACCGATCCTACATTATACAGTAAATGGAGTAGGGTCGGAGACAAATCAAGCTGGAGTACAACTCGAAACCAAACCAGCATCTTTTCAAGCTTTTCAAAGTGGAGAAAAATCTATCTTAAACCGTTCCCATACATGAATGCATTAACAGTAAGTTTTCAGTGTAAGTACAAACAAAGACATGTTAAAGTGAATTGTAAAAAAGTCAAACCCTAAATTTGTCTTGTCACATGCTTAAAAGTTAAAATAAGAAAGCGGTATAAGTTGTAAACCCTTTTTTACTTTTCAGTGCTCTCCATTTCAACAACAGCAGCGTTTTCATATTAGGGTGTCATTTTTTTTTTACCATAAGTGTGTTTTCTATATCTAACGGTATGAGTCCTTTTGGTAATATTTTTAGATGTAAGGAGCGGATCCATCGAGTCGAGTAAAAAAAATTCAAGTTATTTGAGTTGACGAATCCTATTTTACAACTCGAAGTTGACTTAAAAAAATTTCAAGTCGAGTTTATAAAATTTGAGTTGAGTTGAGTCGAGTTGAATTTTCGAGTTTCTGTTTAAATTTAATTATAAATATTTATAATATTATGATATTATTTGATTCTAATTTAAATGGTTTTTTATAACTATATAAAATAAATATATATTTCTTCATATTTTTTCATATATGATATACATATATCATACAAATTCGAGGGACTCGACTCAAGCTTAAAAATCATTTAACTAATTACAAAAAAAATCAAGTTATTGTTCGAGTTGTATTTTACAACTCGGTTTGAACTTGATATTTTTTCGAGTCGAGTCTGTAATGTCCCGATTTTTGAGTTAGTAGTTTCGAGTAAACCCTGATGAGCTTTAGATAAACCAAGAGACTGTCATAACCTTTTTTTTATAATTTAAAACCCGTACAAAAACGGGTGTCTACAAAGACCATTTAGAAGATTTGGGCTAAGCTTGACTTGTTTTGGTTTGGGCTTGAGTCCATTAGGACTTAAAAAATATGTTTTTGATTTGGGCATGAAAGGAAGATGGCTAGAAGAGCAATTAACCCCCTAATTGTTTTAATGGTTGATTTTCATTCAATTTTTGTGATGTCACAGGAGAAGAAATAAGGAAAAGTGAAAGTCTCATTTTCACCCCACCTCTATCTTTTTTTTCATCTACATTCTTCATTTTCCCTCTTATGGTGAGCAAAGGTGGTAGATTTGTGAACCTATCTTTTCCATTCCGAAAATCTAAGGTAAGTGATGAAATCCCCACCTCTTGAGCTTTCATCCAAACCCTATTCTTCAAGTTTTAGCTATGGAAAACATGGAAAACGATAGTGGGGTTTATATTGGTTTTGGCAACCTTTGTGAAATTAATTTGTTTCGAGTAGATTTAGGCCCTAGGAAGTTTATTTAACTTTTTATCAAGTTCCTAAAAGAGTGGGTAACTCATCTATTTGTTTTTTGATTAGTGCAAGAGGTGGGAGAAAGCTCCAAGGGCAAGAGCAAGGGCAAGATTGTTCTTGGGTGAGCTCAAGGTGTTTATTTTGTAGCTTAGGAGTAAGGTAACACACCTATGACTCTCTTATACAATATGTAGGTCCTTGCATGTGTTTTTTTGCTTGTATTAGTTCAATGAGCATGTATGTACATTTCCTTTTGATCATGGGTTTAGATGTTTTTAAGGTGAACAAAGTATGTTATATGATTTATAATGATCCCTTATAACTCCATGAGCATTAAATAACGTTTAATGGCCTTAGAGGAAATGATGGTAGGGTCAGGGGTTGTATTTCCGTGGAACCAGAGCATTTTTGGGTTTAAGTATCGGTAATAGATGAATAGTTTGATATTATTCTTCAAATAGCCTAAAACAAGGGTTTTTGGGCTATGAGTATCGATACTTGTTATTCGGATATCGATACTCAAGGGAATTATTATTACCTTATTTAGATTACATACTCCAGTAGCATATTTTGATATCGATACTCATGGGAGTATCAATATTGAGTTTGGAGTATCGATACCCTTAGTAAGAGTATCGATACTTAATTAATTTTTAAAACATTGAAGAAAATTTTGTATCAATACTCAAGATAGTATCGATACCCTAGTATATGAGTATTGGTACCCTAGTTTAGGATATCGATACTTCCCGTTCCTTTATATTCCAATAGTCATTATTAGTATCAATACGAATGGTAGGTATCGATACTCAAGTGTTCGTACCGATACTAAAGGGTTTAGTATCGGTATTAACGTACCAATTTGGGTAAAACCCTAATTGATCACATATTGGGAAAAAAGGTTCCAATAACACTATAACTTAACTAATAAGACCACAAGTGAGAACAAGAAATAAGTATCGTTATAACGAATACGGCATAAATTAATATCGTATAAAACTAACCTTGTGTGACATTCAGGAAACAGTCAGGATACCCGAGTTACTTTAGAAGTAAGACGATTGTCTTGTGTGATTAGATATCTGAATATGTTAAGTCAGTGCTTATGCACTTAAAACGCTAGTTGAACGTAGGCTCTGATGCTATGTAACCCCAGAGGCGTTCTAAATAATCTAAGGAGTAGACTAATAAAACATAGGCTTCGATGTTGTGTAAAACTGGAGGCGTCCTAGGTACTGGGCAATGAAGGTCTTCCTAGATGAAGATTCTGATGCTAAGTGGCACGGGTCTTATCTAGGGTACCTTAGATTAGGGTGTGAGTCCCGAGATGTTGTATGACCCTCCGACTACACCATGATGTCTACATTTGATTTTGTATAGATGTAATTCTATTTTCATGCTTATACTTGTTCGTATGCCCATGTAATGAATGCATATAATATGTTAGAGTTATTTTTGTGGCACTGAGCTCATGAGCTCAACATTCAGAATGTGTTTCTATCTACAAGTTCTTAGGAGGACGGGTCAAGGAGTTATCGCCAGATCAAGATTCTAGTTTTAGATCAGTTGATTAGGATACGTCTTGGACATATAATTTGTGAGCATGTACTACTTAGTGACCTTATTTGTATTGAAGTCGTAAAATTTGTTTTATTAAACTTATGTATTTTGATTTCACTGATATAAGCTCTTATTTTGTAAATAATGTGTTTGAATGTTAAACCTATGATTTTATTATCAAGTTCTAATTTGACAATGTTGCACACTGCTTTTAAAGGAAATTTTTGGTTTAGCCACTTCGGTGGTCCCGTATAGTGCTATAGTCCTTCGGTCTTCGAGACAGAATGGATTAGCGTATTACATTTAGTGATATCAAAGCATCATGTTTAGCCTTTCTTAGGACCTGCGGGTTTGAGTCAATAAGTGTCAGCAAGTACATGTCTATAGAGTGAAATAGTACTTGAATATCTGGAATGACGATAATAATCTTTTTTTTTATTTTTAGAGTATGACCAATGATATTGCCCCCAGTAATGAGGATAAGGACAAAATTCACGCATCGTTAGCATATGATTTAGGTGATGAATTCATGTTGGACTCGAAGAAGTTCGAGATTTCAACTGATGTGAAGGTTGATGAAGTGACATTCTTCAAAGATTTGACATTTTCCTTTAGGCACATAGTGCGTGTTATTCCTAGAGCCTCCACCTCTCCACCCGTACCGTTAGTCCCTCATGTAGCACTACTGTAAGAGTCATAGGTCAAAAGGCTCCACCGATACAAAATAACAGATTTTAGAATACATGCTTAGGTGTTATGTTTTATATCTAAAGGGTAGTTGGGAGGATAATCTTCCATTGATAGAGTTCGCCTATAACACCAACTATCACTCTAGTATCCAAATGGTTTTATTCAAAGCTTTGTATGGGAGAAAATAGAGGGCCCTCTTATGTTGGACATAGCTTAGTGAGAAAAAGATATTCGGTCTGGAATTAATCATAGAAGCGGAAAAAAGGTCAAGTTGATTGAGGGTAGACAAGGAAGCCTCCAATAGGAAAAGGTCATATGCGGACTTAAAACGTAAGGAGATTGAGTTCGCCGTAGGAGATAATTTTCCTTAAGGTGTCACTTTAGAGAAAAGTGCTTCATTGGGCGTAAGGGGACGTTGACGCTACAGTTCATTGGACCATACAAAGTACTTGAGAGGGTAAGCCTCGTGGCTTACCGACTAGCCTTACTACATGAGATGGATCGCATCCACAATGTAACATCCTCAATACCGGGTTAGTGACCAAATTGAAATATTTCAGAAGTTATTGGTCAAAGTAAAATAGTTGAATAGTTCAATGATTTATTTGTGGATATTTCCTGAAAGTATTTAGTAATTATCCAAAAAATTAAAGGGCAAAATAGTCATTTGACAATAAAGATATTTTTCCCTTATATGAATGAATCAAGTGGGGGAAGAGTTATCTTCTTCTTTCTCTTCTTGTCCTTCTTCATCGTGGAAGCTAAGCAAAAGTAAGTTTTTGGTTTAGCTAATTATTTGTTAATTTTAAGATTGGGTTATGATCATTAGATGATAACTAAGCTTAATGAAAGCTTAAGTTATCTTAAAATCAAAAGATAATGGAGTTATGACAGATTAAAGAAAATGGGTTTTGAAGTGAAATTTTGAATAAGAATGTTTAAATGAATTTGGAGGATGAATTTGACTTGTCATCTATGAGAATAACAAGTTAGAATTAAGTTTGGATAACATGGAAAATTTGGTATGATTATTTATTTCTATATGGAGAATGGAATTTTGAGGTTTAAGATGAAATAAATGGATATAAATTAGTTTAAGTATGTATATTTGAGTTAATAATATGAAAGGGAATGAAACATGAAGCATTTAAGTTGATATAGTGAATTTTCATGTATGAATAGTGATTTTCTGGGCTTGAACAAAAATTCCAGATTACGCAGGGGTATAGATTCCCCTTTGGGGGTATCGATTCCCCCTAAATAAAAAATGGAATTTTGGTTCATTAAACTGGATTAAGTTATTAACATCAGGTTTATGGTTTAGGCTTCTGATAATTGTTTTGAAATGTTATATTTATGTAGATATTGAGCCTAAACAAGTTCCGGAATAATCAAAGGATTAGGATTGAATCAAAGCAAGGCTATGGTGAGTGCAATTTAAATTGTACTTATGTGATTGATCAAGCATTGGCTTGCGATAAGCCAATGATGGAGTTACTATGGTAAGAAGTAACTTATAAAATGTTATGTGATTACTATGTGTGTATTAGTACATAGAAATGGATGTATTTTATTATATGTTACTTGATATGGCATGCAAGGTTACATGAACAAATGAGAAATGATAAAAGCCATATGAAATGATCTATGTGAATACATGCATTTGTGATACGTGTTATATGATATTAGATAAATATTTACACATACATGTGGTATGTGACAGAAGAAAATGAACATGTGATTATAAGATCAATGATTACACGTACATGTGATACGTGACGGAAAAGAAAAGATATGTGTTTATAAGAGAAATGATATGATTAAGTAATGTGAACTGTTATAAATGATAATGTCCATGTTATATGATATGAGAGCTAGGGGTATAGTTGGCATGCCAAGGATCGAGGGTTTACCTATGTTCTTCGGGACATATGGACTATTTACCTATGTTCTTCGGGATATATGGATTATTTACCTATGTTCTTCGGGACATATGAACTGTTTACCTATGTTCTTCGGGATATATGGACTGTTTACCTATGTTCTTCAGGACATATGAACTGATTACCTTGGTTTTTCAGAATTTATGGACTGGTCCTTATGGACATTTATACGAGCTGTGGTGACAGTATAGTGGTGTACAACCTCAATGTACTCGCATACCTTAAGTTCTCACTGGTCTACATGGGCTAATAAAGAGATTTAATAAGTATATTGAATATGATATGTATATGTGATTTGTTATATGGAATAGATCACATGATTTCTGTAATGGTGTATTTCTTTATGAAATGTTTTATGGTTTCCATTATATGTTTATATGCCTCACTAAGTCATCGACTTAGCGTGTGATTATTTCACACGTAGATTTGGAAATCGAAAAGAGAAGTAAAGAGGGACGAGACATGTCAGTTCTTCTTACCAAAGATCATATCAGAAATGTAGATCAAATTACATGTATTTCGTTAGAAAGAATTTAGTTGGCATGTAATAAAAAGGATTTGTATTAAATACACTCTGATCGAGTTTTGGAAATGTTTTAAATGTATATATGTAATGGTAAATGTCTAATGATGAAACCTTGGATTTTTATGAATTTATATGTATTTTACGGAAGTACTATAGCAGGGTATCGGTTCCCTGTAATAGGGGAATCAGTCCCCGTTTGACATTCTAAAAAAGTTTAACATTTGGGTACTGATCAGGTACTGTTCACTAATGTTCATTATTATTCATACGATATTGTTCACTGTTCATACCATATTTTACTGTTCATAAAACATATATTTTCTTAAATTGGTTATAACAAACATGATTCAATAATATATTATCGTATTTTCTTAAAAAGAGTTCAAATGTTTTGATATTTTGTAAGAATATCGTTTTTAAAGGTCAATGTGACATCTCTGACTCGTATTCGGGTTAATTATGGGTTTGGGTGTTACACAAAAAGTGTTTTATGTGTTTATGCTCATGAGGTATCGTTCTGACCTCTCTCACGTTATTTCGTTAGAACAAATTGAGGTAAGACAAGACTTACCTTACGTGGAAGAACCCTTAAAGATTTTGGCTCACAAATTTAAAGAGTTAAGGAACAAGCAAATCACTTTAGTGAAGGCCATTTGGAGGAACTATGGTATCGAAAAGGTAACTTGGGAAACCAAGGAGGTTATGCGCTTCAGTATTCGTATCTTTTCTATTCAGGTAAATTTTGAAGATGAAAGTTCTTTTTAGGAAGGGGAGTTGTAAGGCCTCGATTTTTGTGTTAGTAGTTTCGGGTAAACTCAAGTGAGCTTTAGATAAACAAAGAGAACATTTAGAAGAATTGGGCTAAGCTTGACTTATTTTGGTTTGGGGTTGAGCCCATTGAGACTTTAAAAGGATGCTTTTCATTTGGGCATAAATGAATGAGGACTATGAGAGTAATTAACCTTAATTATTTCATAGGATGATTTTTATTCAATTTTTGTTATGTAACCGGAAAAAAATAAAGAAAAATGAAAGCCTCATTTTACCCCACATTTGTCTTATTTTTCATCTACATTCTTTCTCTTTCCTCTTGTGGTTGAGAAAAGATGATATCTTTGTGAACCTCCCCTTTTCATTATGAAAATATAAAATAAGTGATAAAATCCCCACCTCTTAAGATTTCATCTAAACTCTCTTCTTCAAGTTTTAGCCATAAGAACCATAATATAGGGTTTAGAGTGTTTTTGGAAAACCCTTGTGAAACCAGTTCATGTCGGGTAGATTTAGGCTCTAGGAAGTTTATTTAACTTTTTATCAAATTCCCAAAGGCGTGGGTTACTCATTTATTTGTTTTCTAATTAGTGCAAGAGGTAGGAGAAAGCTCCAAGGGCAAGAGCAAGGAGAAGCTTGTTCTTGGGTGAGCTCAATGTGTTTATTTTTTAGGCTTAGGAGTAAGGTAACTCACTTATGACTCTCTTATACCATATATAGGTCCTTTCATATGTTTTCTTGCTTGTATGGGTTCAATGAGCATGTATATGCATTTCTGTTTGATCATGGTTTTAGAATTTTTAAGGTGAACAAAGCATGTTATATGACCTATATTGATCCCTTATAACTCTCATGAGCATTACATAACGTTTAATGGCCTTAGAGGGGCTAATGGTTGGGTTGTGGGTT
Source organism: Hibiscus syriacus (assembly GCF_006381635.1). Taxonomy (NCBI): domain Eukaryota; kingdom Viridiplantae; phylum Streptophyta; class Magnoliopsida; order Malvales; family Malvaceae; genus Hibiscus; species Hibiscus syriacus. Next base: position 1,820,084 of record NW_024063307.1, on the reverse strand, counting down.
GTATTTTCATGGAAACCAAAGTATTTCTGAGTTCAAGTATCAGTATTGGATAAGCAATATCGATATTGTTCTTCAGATAGCCTAAAACAAGGGGTTTTGGGCTAGGAGTATCGATATTTATTATTCGAGTATCGATACTCAAGGGAAGTATTGATACCTTATTTGGATTACATACTCCAGTAGCATATTTTGATATTGATACTCATGGGAGTATCAATATCGATACCTAACTAAGGGTATCGATACTTCCAGTTCCCTTAGATACCAATAATCATTTTTAGTATCAATACCTATGGCGGGTATCGATACTCAAGTGCCAGTACCGATATTAAAGGGCTTAGTATCGGTACCAATGTAATGATTTGGGTAAGAAACCCAATTGATCACAGGTTAGGAAAAAAAGTTACAATAACACTAGAACTTCACTAATAAGACTACAAGTGAGAACAAGAAATAAGTATTGCTATAACTAATACGACGTGAATTAAGATGGCATAAAACTAGCCTTGTGTGACACTTGGGAAACAACTAAGACATCCAAGTTACTTTAGAAGTAATATGATTATCTTATGTGATTAGATATCCCAATGTGTTAAATCGATGCTTTTGTATTTAAAGCGCTAGTTGAAAATAAGCTTTGATGTTATGTGACCCCATAGGTGTTCCAAGTAATCTAAGGAGTAGACTAGCAAGTCGTAGGCTTCGATGTTGTGTAACCCTGGAGGCGTCCTAAGTATTGGATAATGAGGGTCTTTCTAGATAAAGATTATAATGCTAAGTGACACGGGTCTTGTCTAGGGTACCTTAAGTAGGATAGAGGGGTGTGAGTCTTGAGATGTTGTGTGACCCTCCGACTACACCATGATGCCTACCTTTTGATTGTGTGTGGCACTAAGCTCTTGAGCTCAACATTCGAAATGTGTTTCCGTCTGCAGGTTCTTAGAAGGACGGGTCGAGGAGTTATCACCAGGTCAAAATTTCAGTTTCAGATCAATTGATCAGAGTACGTCTTAGATACATACTTAGTGAGCATGTACTACTCAGTGACCTTATTTGTATTTGAATCGTAAACTCTGTTTTATTAAACTTACATGTTTTGATTTCACTTATGAGAGCTCCTATTTTTTACAATATATTTTAATGTTAAACCTATGATTTTATTATCGATTTCTAATTTGACAATGTTAAACACTATTTTTAAAGGAAATTTTTAAGTTAGCCACTTCGGTGGTCTCGTGTAGTGCTTTAGTCATTCAGTCTTCGGGTTGGAATAGATTAAGGTGTTACAGAGTCGAGTTTATGAAATTACAACTCGAAGTCAATTCGAGTCGAGTCGAGTAAAAAAATTGGGTTTTCAAGTCAAGCCAAGTTTTGCTCACCCTTAGATGTTAGTAGTTAGTGACATCAAAATTTCCATTTGAATTTTATTAGTAGTTAGGTGATTATAAGATAATATTTGTTTATAGTATTTCTCAATTATTAACAACATATATATATACCTTACAGACACAACTGCTCAAACACAGAACCTCAAGAAAGAAAAATACTTCATTTAACTATTGAGGCTATTGAATGAGTTCTCCTTCGAAAATCGATTCTTAAACAAATTAAAAGCATTGTTTTTTTATTTAAAAAATTTAACAAAGTCCTTACTTATTCTAGGGATAGGCGTTGTGCTCTCCCTCCAAGATCTATGTTTATTCCTCATTGAAATTGTACATTGTAATAGTTTATTAAAATATAATGAGTTATCATATGAGATCAAATATGATACAAGGAAGAACAATACTCTATTTAACTACTGAGGCTACTGAATGAGTTCACTGCTTGAACTCAGGAACTCAAGAAAGAACAATATTCCATTTAATCATTGAACTACTCAATGAGTTCCCTTCGAAAATTGATTCGTTACTCAAATTAAAAGCACTGTTTTTTTTTATAAAAAAAAACCTTAACAAATTCCTTATTCTAGTGATAGGCGTTACACTCCCCTTAAAGTTCTAGTTTTAATCTTCATGGAAATCGTACATTTTAATAATTTATTAAAAAATAACGAGTCATCATATGAGATCAAATATGATACAAGGAAGAATAATACTTCATTTAATTACTGAGATTACTCAATGAGTTCACTGTTCGAACTCAAGACCTCAAAGAAGAACAATACTCTATTTCACTATTGAAGCTACTTAATGAGTTCCCCTTCGAAAATTGATTCGTTACTCAAATTAAAAGCACTGTTTTTTTTTGAAAACTTAACAAATTCCTTACTTATTCTAGTGATAGGAGTTGCACTCCCCCTTAAAGTTTTAGGTTTAATCCTCATTGAAATCGTATATTGTAATAATTTATTAAAAATATCGAGTTATCATAACAAGCATGATATATGGGAGAAATATTGACTGGATATTTACACTAGTGCAAACACAATTTAGATATTTGTTTTAACTAAAAATAATTTATGCACTTAAAAATGTTAATATTTCAATTAATCTTAAAAAAATAATAATTTTTTATTTTTATTTTCAAACACTTAACGGAACTACATCCCCAATGCATCGAATCAAAGATTTTGATTAAACCAAAGTAATATCGTGTCAGTTGATCTGAATTATTATTACTCTTTACTTTTTCCAGAATGCAGCATTATTTTACCAAATAAGCAAGGACAGATTAAGTAACCTAGTAATTTTTTCCCGTGGAAGGTGGGATACTGTCGGAACCGTCTTTCGGTTGGGCCCGGGATTGGGCTTCGACTTGAAAAATGTGGATTGGAGTCGCCACCGATCATTTATTTAAAAATAAATAGGTAGATCGGATACCTTATTTCTTACCTGATCTGCGTCTTACCAAAGATGTGTCGGATTCGGGAGTCGGTTACAGTCAAGGAAGGGTTAGCACCCTTGAACTGCCCTTTCGGTACTACATAATTTCCAGTTGTCTTTAATTAAGAAAGTTATAAATCTAAATTAAAAAGGTAAAATAACGATCCAAAATTACTTACCCTTGATTAATTGAATGAAGACCATTAAGAAAAAACGTTACGTTTGGAGGGGTGAAAATAAATAAGATATAACAACCACAAAACCAATGATACAAATAAGAGGAGACAATACAAATAAACTAATGATAAATAAGATAGATAAAGGAAAAGAAGAAAAAAAATACTAAATAAATGTATATATACATATATGCATGAAGAGCAAAAAAAACATACAAACAAAGAAATGAAAACTATATAAAAACAAAGGAATACAAATAAAACATGTGTTAAATACAAAGGAAACGCAACAGAATAAAAATAAATAAAGTAAATGAAAAAAAAAGAATATACATATAATAATAAAAGAAAAAAAAATACATTTATATACGCCATCAATAATACTTAAAATAATAAAAATAATTATGGTTATGTATATATATATATATGGGTATATATATATATAAAAATATAATAAAATAAAATAAAAATATACATAAGATATATATATATATAAATAAGGGAGTAAAATATAATAATAATGAAAATATAGTATATAATAATAGTAGGGATTAAATTGAGAATGAAATAAACTCAAGGGTCAATTTACAAGGATTTCAGGTTCAATAATCGATTCAGAGGACCAAATTAAACGTTTTTGAAACTGGAGAACCAAAACGCATATATATAAATAAGGGAGTAAAATATAATAATAATGAAAATATAGTATATAATAATAGTAGGGATTAAATTGAAAACAAAATAAACTCAAGGGTCAATTTACAAGGATTTCAGGTTCGATAATCGATTCAGAGGACCAAATTAAATGTTTTTGAAACTGGAGAACCAAATCGCAAATCTCTCGCTTCTTGCAAAAACACGCGGGTCCGAGGTTCATCGGGTCGGGCATAAGCTGGAACGGGTTTAATATATGATTCAAACATTTTTTTTTAGTTTCATTTCTCTCCTCCCAAATCAAAGCTCTCCTCCCCCTCTCTGAAAAACACTCTCAAGTGTTCTTCAAAAAATAAGAACACGGCCGGATTCTTCAAGAATCCAGAAACCGACCGCCCTACGCCGCCTCACCGCCGCCGTTGAACGGCGATGGCCGCCGTTCATCGGCGGCAAAATCAAAAGATTTTTTACTTTTCTGAATGCTTTTCTTCTCCTCGTTTTGAAAATCAAGTTGGTTTTTCAAAAAAAAAAGGCCTCGGGTTTTCGTAGATCTATACAAACGATCTCGAACGAAAACACCTTTTCATCGGCCAAAAGATTTTTTTTTTGCTTTTCCGAATGCTTTTCTTCTCCTTGTTTTGAAAATCAAGTTGTTTCTTCAAAAAAAAGGCCTCGGGTTTTCGTAGATCTATACAAACGATCTCGAACGAAAACACCTTTTCATCGGCCAAAAGATTTTTTTTTTTGCTTTTCCGAATGCTTTTCTTCTCCTCGTTTTGAAAATCAAGTTGTTTTTTCAAAAAAAAAAAAAAAGGGCCTCGGGTTTTCGTAGATCTATACAAACGATCTCGAACGAAAACACCTTTTCATCGGCCAAAAGATTTTTACTTTCAACTCAAAACAACACGATGGACGATAAATTTGACGTGCAAAAGATCAAGCGAACGAAAAGGTAAACAACTAATATACCTCGCTTTTATTTCTTGTTTCGAAATGTTGTACAAGTGTTCTGACTTTCTTTGTGATTGCTATGGTGACTTTCTGTGTGTATTCGTAGTAATCTCTCTGTGTCTAAACTTGTGTGCTTTACATAATATTTATAGCCCAAAAAAATGGCTATTTTTAGAGTTTAAATTAAAGTAAAACACTGATGTTGGTTGTTGTTGCTTATTTCTTTGCGTGGCCGAGAGTCCCGGTCGTTGAAGGCGAGACGTGCGGTGATGGGGGTCTTGCCGTGAAACTCGGTGTTGGCCGCGTGAAAAGGTAGCTGAAGCGGCGCTGACGAGGCTAGGGTTTGAGAGCATATGTTTAGGGTTTCTGAAAACCCCACACGTTTGGACTCCTACGTTTGGGTTGTGTACAGCTGGGCCTCGTGTAACAGGCCTGCAAATGTAACAGATTTGTGTGTAAATATGTATGCACCATATGTAATATATATATATATATATATATATATATATATATATATATATATATATATATATATATATATATAAATTATAATGTAAATGTATTATATAATGTTAAAGGATAAAATTTGGTGTCTTCAGCTGCCCCTCTTTGCTCATTATCGTGTAACGAAAATAGAGCAAAGATTAAAAGACACAAATTTTGTCTATATCGAACATTTTCTGTCGTAGAGTTGAAATTGTCGAAATGACTCCCTCTCCGTGAGGTTAAGTTTAAACTGGAAAATGCTGAGCACGAAATCCCTCGTCGTGAAGTTGAAAACGAGCTCAAAGCTTTTTTGACAATTGGCCTCTGAATCGTCTCCTGGCTCAAGATACTTCGTCATGAAGGTGGAACTTGACCTGAAAGCTTCGGTGTTTGCAGATGACTCCTTCGTCTTGAAATTGAGTCAATCTGTTTGTGAAGTTGGAAATGGCTATGGAATTGAGAAATTATTCGTTGACAGCCAGTCGTCCCTTCGTTGTGAAGTCGAGCTTGTGCTGTCTTGAGTCCAATATCCTTCGCTGTGAAGTTGAAATTGGCTCTGACATTGAGAGATGTTTGTTGACAACCAGCGGTCCCTTCGTCGTGAAGTTGAACTTGCGTTGTTTGGAGTCCAATATCCTTCGTTGCGAAGTTGAAATTGGCTCTGAAATTGAGAGATGTTTATTGACAACCAGCGGTCCCTTCGTCGTGAAGTTGAACTTGCGTTGTCGGGAGTCCAATATCCTTCGTTGTGAAGTTGAAATTGGCTCTGAATTTGAGAAATGTTTGTTGACAGCCAGCGGTCCCTTCGTCGTGAAGTTGAACTTGCGTTGTCTGGAGTCCAATATCCTTCGTTGTGAAGTTGAAATTGGCTCTGAATTGGAGAAATGTTTGGTGACAACCAGCGGTCCCTTCGTCGTGAAGTTGAACTTGCGTTGTCTGGAGTCCAATATCCTTCGTTGTGAAGTTGAAATTGGCTCTGAATTTGAGAAACGCTTGTAGACAACCAGCGGTCCCTTCGTCGTGAAGTTGAACTTGCGTTGTCTGGAGTCCAATATCCTTCGTTGTGAAGTTGAAATTGACTCTGAATTTGAGAAATGTTTGTTGACAACCAGCGGTCCCTTCGTCGTGAAGTTGAACTTGCGCTGTCTGGGGTCCAATATCCTTCGTTGTGAAGTTGAAATTGGCTCTGAATTTGAGAAACGCTTGTAGACAACCAGCGGTCCCTTCGTCGTGAAGTTGAACTTGCGTTGTCTGGAGTCCAATATCCTTCGTTGTGAAGTTGAAATTGGCTCTGGGTAAAACCTGCAAAGATATGCATATATGCGATGGTATGGATGTCATGCTCTTAGGCATGCCTAAAATGTATGGGTAACATATGTTATTACGGGCTCTGGAGAGAAATCTTGATTTCCGGTGGCCTGTCGTTGTTGACTCTTGACTTTGAAAGCTTGAAGTTCCGATGTCTGATCTTGAATTCTTCAAATATTTGATGATGATTTTTTTTTTATTTTTTTTTGAAGATGCTCCTCAACCATCTCAAGCATGTGCATGAGCCTTGATCGGCTTCTGGGTACCTGTACTTTTCAATGAATCTTTGTACAGTAATATGCGATTATCTTTCATAAAAATAAATAAATCATTAGGTTTAAATCTAATTCAAGATGCTCAAAAGGAATTGGAGGAAAGATGATCTTTATTCATAAGGGAGGAGAAGAACAAATAATACATGGCAAACATTCTAGAAAACGAATACACAATGATGTGTAAATGAATGTCTTAGATCTCGATAACGTGGGCACTTCTGAGTTGAAAAGCCGTTTGGTGACTTTGAATGCAGCCTTTGCCAAAGGATCTTTGGAAATGCGACAACGTTTGGGAGGGTGCAACATTTCTCCGATTTGTTGAGTTCGTAGAAGATTCATGTGCCGGGATGTTTCCACCGTTGATATCCAAATCGCCCTTTCCGGGTTTTCAACTTGGACCCATCCTTAGTTGCAAGACGCCCTTTTGCGGGTTTTCATCTTGAACCCACCTTATTTTCTCCTCTTTTTCTTTTTTCAATTTAGGGCGCCCTTTCGGGTTTTCACCCCAAACGTTTTTCCTTTTTTTTTTTTTTTTTTTTTAACTTAGGATGCCCTCTCGGGTTTTCATCCTAAGCGAAGTATTTCTTGACTGCGTCCGAGTTAATGGGATGTGGCAGCTCAGGTCCGTCCATTTCAGCCAGGATAAGGGCTCCTCCGGAGAAAGCTTTCTTCACGACATAAGGTCCTTCCCAATTTGGCGTCCATTTTCCTCGGAAATCTTTCTGGACTGGCCAAATTCTTTTTAGCACTAGATCCCCTTCACGGAATATTCTCGGGCGCACCTTTTTGTCGTGTGCTCGGATCATTCGTTTCTGATAGATTTGACCATGATGAATGGCTTTTAGTCTTTTTTCATCTATCAGATTAAGCTGATCATATCTGGATTGTGCCCACTCTGCATCATCTAGTTTGACTTCTGACAAGACCCTGAGAGACGGAATCTCGACTTCAATGGGTAGCACTGCTTCCATTCCATAGGCTAGTGAAAATGGAGTTGCCCCAGTCGATGTACGTACCGAGGTTCGATAAGCGAACAAAGCAAAAGGCAACTTCTCATGCCAGTCTTTGTAGGTTTCAGTTGTTTTCTCCACTATCTTCTTAATATTTTTGTTTGCTGCTTCTACTGCTCCGTTCATCTTTGGTCTGTAAGCAGTGGAATTGTGATGTTTTATGTTGAACTGTTCGCAAGCAGCACTCACCATCTTGTTGTTCAAGTTTGTTGCGTTATCGGTGATAATCCTTTCAGGTAGACCATACCGACATATAATTTCTTTCTTCAGAAACTTGCAAATAGTGGATTGAGTGACACTGGCGTATGACGCAGCCTCTACCCATTTCGTGAAATAATCAATTGCTACGAGAATGAACGGTGACCATTCGAAGCCTTCGGATGAATTTCCCGATAACGTCCATGCCCCACACAGAAAAAGGCCATGGTGACGTCATTACATGAAGTGAATGGGGTGGAACATTTATCTTGTCTCCATAAATCTGACATTTATGACATCTCCTAGCATAGTTGATGCAATCGCTCTCTAGTGTGGACCAAAAATATCCGCATCTCATTATTTGTCTTGACATCATATGCCCATTTGCATGCGCTCCACAAACTCCATCATGTACTTCTTCCACTATCATTTTTGCCTCTTCAGCATCGACGCACCTTAACAGAACTTGATTACGGCTTTTCTTATACAAAACCTCTCTGTCTAAGACGTATCCCGCTGCCAACCTTCTAAGGGTTCTCTTATCGGTTTCGGTGGCTTTTTCTGGATAACTCCGATGCTTGATATACTGCAGAATGTCGTAATACCAAGGCTTAGTATCTTTCACTTCTTCAATTTGGTAACAATGAGCTGGATACTCATACGACTGCATGTTAATTGGCATCATTTCAGACTCCCCGCCAGCCTTGAATGTGGCTGCCAAGGTAGCTAAAGCGTCAGCCATTTGATTTTCTTCTCTAGGCACGTAGTGGAAGGTGACTTCGTCGAACTCTTCGAGCAGATCCAACACTAGTTTTCGGTACTCTAACAGCTTTATATCCTTGGTTTCCCACTCTCCTCGGAGCTGATAGATTACTAAGGCTGAGTCTCCATATACCCGTAAAGTCTTTATATTTTGCCCCAGTGCATCCCGAATTCCCAAGACACAGGCTTCATATTCTGCCATGTTATTGGTACAATCAAAGTTCAGTCTGCTGGTAAATGGGTAGTGACTCCCTTCTGGGGAGACTAGGATTGCCCCGATGCCATGTCCTAGTGCATTTGATGCCCCATCGAAGTGCATTCTCCAGGAACCGTCCGTTGAAATGCTTGCTTCCTCTAAAGATATGGCCATTAAGTCCTCGTCCGGGAAATCAAAGTCCAGCGGCTCATAGCTCTCATCAGTTCTGCTTGCCAAAAATCGGATATGGCGCTGCCTTTTACCGCTTTTTGGCTCACGTATTCGATGTCAAATTCAGACAAAAGCATCTGCCATCGAGCTAACCTTCCGGATAGAGCAGGTACACCCATCATGTATTTTAGTGGGTCTAACTTGGAAATCAGCCAAGTGGTGTGATACAACATGTATTGTCGAAGTCTTTTTGTAGCCCATACCAGGGCACAACAAACCTTCTCAATAGGGGGATATCGGACCTCGCAATCGGTAAACTTCTTGCTTAAGTAGTAAATGGCTCTTTCCTTCTTCCCAGACTCGTCGTGTTGACCCAGAACACACCCCATGGAGTTCTCGAATATGGAGAGATACAAAAACAGAGGTTTACCTGGGATAGGGGACATTAGGACAGGAGTGTGAGACAAGTACTCTTTTACCTTCTCAAATGCAATCTGACAGTTTTTATCCCATGCTCCAGGGCTATTCTTTCGGAGGAGACGAAAGATGGGGTCACATTTGTCGGTTAACTGAGAGATGAACCGAGCTATGTAGTTTAGTCTGCCCAGAAAACCTCGGACTTCTTTTTGGGTTCGTGGTGGAGGTAGATTCTGGATAGCCTTAACCTTATCAGGATCGATCTGTATGCCTCTCCTGCTGACTATGAAGCCTAGTAGTTTTCCAGATGTTACCCCGAAGGTACACTTGCTAGGGTTTAGTCTCAGTTGGAACTTTCTCAATCTCTGGAAGAGCTTCCTCAGATTCTCGACATGTTCACTCTCGGTCTGTGCCTTGACAATCATGTCGTCGACATAAACCTCGATTTCTTTGTGCATCATGTCATGGAACAGGGTCACCATAGCTCTCTGATATGTTGCCCCAGCATTCTTTAATCCGAAAGGCATCACTTTGTAACAGAAAGTTCCCCACATTGTGACGAAAGTGGTCTTTTCCATGTCTTCGGATGCATCTTGATCTGATTGTACCCCGAAAATCCATCCATGAATGAAAAGTAGGCGTTCCCGGCCGTATTGTCCACCAGAGTGTCTATGTGTGGCAGAGGAAAGTTATCCTTGGGACTGGCCTTATTAAGGTCCCGGTAATCGACACACATGCGTACTTTCCCGTCCTTCTTCGGCACAGGCACTATGTTGGCCACCCACTCAGGGTATTTGGCCACTTGGAGAACCGGCATCAAATTGCTTCTTGACTTCTTCCTGATCTTAAGGAGCATTTCTGGTCGCATTCTTCTCAGTTTTTGCTGCACAGGTTTGAATTCTGGTTTGATTGGTAGTTTGTGAACTACCATATCTGTGTCTAGTCCCGGCATGTCTTGATACGACCAAGCAAACACATCTTCGTACTCCTGAAGTAAGGCTATCAGGTTTTTCTTGCTTCAGTCGAAAGAGTTGTGCCGATTTTAACCTCCTTTCGATCTTCCTCAGTGCCCAAATTTAAGATTTCGATCGCCTCCTCATGTGGCAGTATTTGCTTTTCTTCTTTTTCTATCATTCTCAACAATTCGGTAGGCAAGTTGTACTCTTCTTCATTATCGCATTCTTCAAATTCCCCAAGACAAATGGTTGATTCAAAATCCACCTCCGGATCAGGATCATTAGTGCCCCCATTATCGTTATCTGAGAACCTGAAAGGAGGAAAATGTGCATGTGTGAGAGGATAATATCCCACACGGAACGGTCAAGAACTAACTTTGAGAGTAACTGGAAATAAAGTACTGGAATGAAGGAGATAGAGAATGAATTCAAAATAAAAGAAAAGTTTGTTTGCCATGGAAAAGAAAATGCATCTTTATTAAACTTAAACAAAATATTTATTCACCCTTACAAAAGATCACCTATTGCCCCGGGTATAGGCAAATAGGGATAGTTCGAATATTACTCTGAAAGATTCTTGTAAACCACAGGTAATTCTTCCACCGACCAACTGCTAGGCACGAACCCATGTGGCAGAAGGCATATCCCGGATCTATCTCCGTTGTCAACATCTTCTGTGGTCACGGCATTAATGTTCAGATCTTCCAGAGCCGTTTCTAACTCGATGTGGTGGTCTCAAACATAACCACCTGACTTGAATGTTCTGAAAAGCGCGGGAATGTCATGGGCTTCCTTTGAAATTCGTTCCCAGTCAATCTGGCCAATCTTCTCTCCCGGTTCTTCTGGATCTCCTTTCTCTTTTCATGATAACTGGGCTGAAAACCGAGCCCAAATTGGTCTAATTTTGAGATAGGAATAACAGGATTGATCATCCCTTGTAAATATTTCCCAAAACCTCTCCCGGTTCTGGCGCCTCGGCCTAGGGTTTGCTTTATCTCCATCCTTGTGCATTTGGAGAGTCGAGGTCTTGGGATTCTCTTTCCTTCTGCCACAAATGTGGCATTCACAAACTCCAAAGAGTGAAACGAACATTCTACCGCTTCCTCGTCTACTTCGATGTATGGAGCCTCCGTGGTCACGCTTGCCACGATATCTTCCTCAGCGTTGATAATTACCAAGGCCCCGTCAATGACAAATTTAACTTTCTGGTGCAACGTGGAGGGTACTGCACCTGCTTGATGAATCCACGGCCTTCCCAAAAGACAGCTATAGGACGGCATGATATCCATCACAAGGAACTCAACATCATAGGTGGCTGGTCCGATGGTCAATGGTACCTCAATCTTTCCGATTACCTCTCTTTTGGTCCCATCAAATGCTCGACCACATTCTACAAGCTCTCATATGAGAGGTATCTATTGGTAGCCTCTTCAATGTAATCAAAGGCATTACGTTCAAGGCTGAACCATTATCGATTAAGACACTTGGTAAAGCGTGCCCCTTACAGTAGGTAGTAATGTGTAACGCCTTCGTTCGGCCTCTTCCTCCTGATGGAATCTCATCATCTGAAAATGAGATGAGATTATCAGCTTGAATATTGTTTACCAGTCGATCCATCTTGCTGACTGGTATGTCTTGTGGCACGAACGTTTGATTAAGGACATTCAACAATGCTTCTCGGTGTGCTTCCGAGCTTAAAAATAGTGCTAGCATTGAAGTACGTGTAGGTAAGTTGGAGCCGTTCTACAATGTTGTACTCGCTGTGCTTCAAGATCTTGAGGAACTCTTTAGCTTCTTCCTCCTTTATAGGTTCATTGACAAGCACATCTTCCTTGAACGGCTCCAGTGGTCTTTGCCCCCTTTACTATTACCTCCTCCGGAAGTGCTCACTGACACCGTCTTCCATGCACTGCGATTGTCCTTATATTGAAAAGCCGCGGTGCGGAGATTACCACCTTGGCTGGTGTTGTCACTGTCATGCTTGCCTTAGGGGTAATATCAAAGGGCTACCCCTACCAAATTTTCTATCTGATGATTCTCCGGTGGCACAAACATCTGCTTCCCAAGAATCTTGAATTTCTTCGTAAATTCCAACTCCTTTCGATCCATCATGAGCTGGACTACAATCTGAACTCTGGGCAATCTTGCACTTTATGCCCTTCTTTGTTGTGGTAACAACAATGGTTCCCATTCATTTTTTATCGTGTTGAATATGGTGCAAGAATCCTGCCTTTACCATTTGGCTCCATACCCAAGCCAAAGGAGATTTGATTTCCGAACACTTGATTTAATTCTCCTTTCCCTTTCAGTGGTAATGGCATTGATTCCTGTCTCCTGATGATTGGGCAAGGGATTCTGGGCGACATTTGGTGCTCCGGAGTTGAAAGTGATCCAATTCTTGTTTCTCATTCTTTGCACAGTCTCTTGAATGCGAGACAACTTTCAATCGAATGCCCCTGCACACCGCCATGGTATTTCGCAGTGAGCGCTCTCGTCATACCATTTCGGGTAAGGGGGATTTATTGGATTCATAGGATAAGGCGACACTGCATGAGTGTCGAAGAGCTGTTGTATAATTCTTTATACGTCATGGGAATGGGGTCAAACTGCTCCTTTCCCTTTCTCTTCTCGGTTCTCTGGTTCTGTCTAGAAGTACCGGATGGTACAGCTGCTGTGGAATTTGAGCTTGAGATCGTAACTCCCTTGCTGACACTGTAGGTGTTTACATTGTTGATCTCTCTCTCTTTGTTCTTCATGGGAGGTTTTTTACTATAGTCTCCTCCCTCAATCTTTCCTTGTTTAATGGCCAACTCGATCATTTCACCGGCCATGACCAAATCTGAGAAACTTCCCGACGTGTTGCTACCAGTGCCCGAAAGTAAGGTGCTTTCAAGGTCTGTACAAACTTTCTTGTTTCCTTTTCATCCAGGGCGGATGAACTTGCACAGATAATCCTCCACCTTTGTGCGTACTGTCGGAAACTCTCATTGTGTTTCTTCTCTAGGCTTTGCAACATGACCCGGTCTGGTCTCATATCGTTGATATGCTTATACTGCTCCAAGAAAGACTTGGCTAAGTCTTTCCACGCCTTGATATGAGTTCGGCTAAGCTGGTTGTACCACCGAATAGCTGAACCGGACAGGCTCTCTTGAAAACAATGGATCAGGAGTTGGTCATTCCCGCCATATCCTGTCATCTTTCGACAGAACATAGTGATATGGGCTGAAAGGCAACTGTTCCCGTCGAACTTCTCAAACTCAGGAATTTTAAACTTTGGTGGAAGCACCAAGTCTGGAACTAGGCTCAAATCCATTGCGTCCACCCCATAATAATCATGGTCTCCCTGGACCATCTTTATTTGATCCTCTAATACTTTTATCTTTTCTTCCATCTTTTTGGCTTTATCTTCCTCATCAAAGTCTGGGACATGATAATCATCTGGATGATCATCAGGGATGATTGTAGAAGTTTGTATCTTTACAGCAGGTGCAACTTTCGCTTTGGTAACGAATGAGTCCCCGGGTAGTGCGGCTTTCCCTTTAGTAGCAGATGCGTCCCCGGGTAGTATTCCGGGTGAGATAACCACTTGCGGGGTTGGTGGTATGGCTCCCTCGGAAGAATGCCCCCTGATGCACTAGCTTGCTGTAACCGACAACTTGGCTACGATTTGGTCAACCAGACTCCTGATTTTCTTGATGGACTCAAGAGTACTTTCCCTGTTCTGAGCCATCTTATCTTCTAGTTTCCTTTGAAGTCTTGCCATGTTGCTCTTCGATCTTCTCCATTCTGGCTTCCATTTGTCTCTTTTTGCTCGAGTATTGTGCGGGTGATGTGTATCTGACGCTTGTAGTGGTAAGCTCGGTGTCTGAGACATGTTCTGTTAGTTAATACGAATGTAAAACATGGAAAAAAAAATACAATAAACATAAAATATAAAATGCAAGAAATGCAATGCATGATGTATGCATTGGAGGCATTGATCCCGAAAAGTGTTCATTATTATAAATAACCCTGTACCGTGTCTTATCTTTTAGAGAAAAAAATGGTACTTGACTAATCTAGACCCCGACGTTCTTCTGCCTTCATCTGTCACTGGTTGAATGCCTTGTCGAACCACACCCGCTTCCCTTGCTAGGCCGTGAAGATGACGGGCTGCTTTTTGCACTTGATCCAGGAAATCTCGGATGGTTGCGTCTCGGGCCCTCACCCTTCGCTGTGCTTGTTCCCAACGGAAACGCCATTGTAATCCTCCGTCGAAAGGCACAATCTGAAGCTCGTTTGCTTGCCTCTTGAACCCATCTACAATAGCCCTAACTCAGCTATTGTCTTGCTTCTTTCTCATGTTGTTTTTCTAAGTCAGCTACCCGAACTCTCAAGCGCTGGTTCTGATATTGACTATCTGCCAAGCGTCTTTGGGCAGTCTTCATCTGTTCCTTCCAACTTTCTCATCAGGCCTTCAAACTTCCTTTTCAGGCTATGAGCCCTCGTCTTCCAGTATTCAGAGGTTACCTTCAACTTGGAGTTATCCTTGACCTTATCTTGATACCCCTTTCTCAAGTCTTCGAGCTCAAAACAGACTCTTTTTTGTTCTCTTTCCAATTTTTCTGCCCGATCTTTTTGAGAGTCAGCATCAAGCTTCCACTGATAACGTTCAGCTTCAAGTTCTTTTATCCTTTGCTTCAGCTCATTATTCACGGCTTCAAATTCGGTCTTGGCTATCTCGAGTTCAGAAGGGACATGCCTGAGATGTTCTTCCATGGTTCGGGTGTCATCACAGTTTGGCACAGGGATGTTGTCATTCTTTCTTAATCTTCGCCACTCACATAATCCGGAGTGAGCATGCTTCTGGCAGCTACAACATCCATCCGAATACTTTCCTCCACGAATCGGCTGCTTCTTTGATCATCTTTTTATAGCTGTCGCCATGATACTCAAATTCTGACCTAGCTAACCCGCATGTTGCTGGGACAAACTGACGCGCTCCATACTGTCTAAGTGCTAATAGCGGAGCATACCCGACTGCTCCCCAAAGTCCAAGTAAGGTCACAGTGTAATAGTCACCACATCGGAAAAGAACATCACTGAGAAATAGCCAGGGGGCTCTCCAGACAATATCCCGGTCCTGAAGATGCGTAAAGACCTTCATCCATTTTTCTTTCGAAGCGCCTTCATGCCATTTCAAGGTGATGAATTCACCTAGAGGTGAATAGGTGGTGCTGAAACGGCGGTAGGCAACCCCGTTAGTCTTCCAGAAGTGGCTGTGAATCCAGACCTGAAGGAGTTGAATACACCCGGAAAATCTTCCTCCGCCAGTTCTTCGGCAATGATTGAGGGATCGAAAGGTCTCGGCCAAGATGGCTGGTGCTGGGTTAACTCGTTTAGAAAGTTGCTCAAATAATTCCAACACGGCAGCGTCAATGCACCCCAAAGCCTTCGGAAATATGATTAAACCGTACAGACCCAGTGCAAAAAGGTCTATAGTCTTCCACTCATCAGGGTGGTTTTTCATTAGTTGCTTTATATGGATCCACTCGATTCCTTCCCCGCTACCTTTGTGCCGGAGTCGATCAGTCACCCACTTTTCATCAACCCCTGCAATCTTGGCCAGTCCGTTCTTGAAGGGCTGACTCTTGATATGTTTAATATATGCCCTCTCTAGTTTGATGCTTTCACAGTGCAATAGAGTAGTATACTCTTCGATAGTGGGCACCATGTCTTCCTAGTTAAAGGTGAAACAACTATATCCCGGGTTCCAGAATTGAATTAATGCTCGGAGTAAGGGCTCATCAGTCTTGACATGGAGCAAGAGGGCGATATCACCATATCGTTGGCTGAACTTCTGCTTTCTGTCATTCTTCCAACTGTCCCAGATGTTTCGCAGCTCTTGGACATTATTCTGTTTCAGGCTGACAGCGGCATAACTAACCAGTTCTGACACATAGTTTCCCTGAAGACTGTCTCCCTTCTCTTTCTGAGCCTTCTCGGACCATAGTCGTGCCTCAGCGTTTTCAATCTCTTGTATTACAACACCTTTGTCCATTAATTCGAATTATTTTGTGTATAACAAACGCTTTTTAGGGATCAATAGCCTCTTGTAATGATGCAAATGCTAGAAAACAAACACAAGGGCAAAAACGTTAGTAAAATAAAAATACAAATAAACAAATGACGGAAGGAAAAAGCGCAAAAAAACATGGTTAGGGTAAAAATATCCTAAGTTTTGGAACGTGGTTTCGGGGTAGGCTCTAATTCTTCATGGTCTCCCGGTTTAGGTTTTAAACGGTACCCGAGTTCTCCTTGTTGGTGCCCCCTTGGGCTTGCCAGACCCTTAGTCCTAAACCCATCACAGGCTTGTGTGGACTAAGTTAAACTCGAGGGGACACATTCCCTTATGCCCGCACGGTGAATAAATTCACACGAAGACATAAGGTATATGAATCCCGAAGGCTACTTGCTAGGCCCGCACGGTGAATAAATTCACACGAAGGCGTCGCTTTCACCCCCACTTAAAATAGGGTTTGGAGCTCGGATATAGAGCCTTTGATGAAAAAAAAAACTTTGAAGGCTGAAATCATGAGAAAACGATTAGTCCAACTATTTACTCGAAAATATAATCAAAAGTGAGTAAAAAGGATCGAAATATTACCTTAAAATTTAAACTTACCCTTTTCGTTAAAAAGACAACTGGAAATTACCTTAGCCTGACTCACTTACCTGTGTCCCCAGCGGAGTCGCCAAGCTGTCGGAACCGTCTTTCGGTTGGGCCCGGGATTGGGCTTCGACTTGAAAAATGTGGATTGGAGTCGCCACCGATCATTTATTTAAAAATAAATAGGTAGATCGGATACCTTATTTCTTACCTGATCTGCGTCTTACCAAAGATGTGTCGGATTCGGGAGTCGGTTACAGTCAAGGAAGGGTTAGCACCCTTGAACTGCCCTTTCGGTACTACATAATTTCCAGTTGTCTTTAATTAAGAAAGTTATAAATCTAAATTAAAAAGGTAAAATAACGATCCAAAATTACTTACCCTTGATTAATTGAATGAAGACCATTAAGAAAAAACGTTATGTTTGGAGGGGTGAAAATAAATAAGATATAACAACCACAAAACCAATGATACAAATAAGAGGAGACAATACAAATAAACTAATGATAAATAAGATAGATAAAGGAAAAGAAGAAAAAAAATACTAAATAAATGTATATATACATATATGCATGAAGAGCAAAAAAAACATACAAACAAAGAAATGAAAACTATATAAAAACAAAGGAATACAAATAAAACATGTGTTAAATACAAAGGAAACGCAACAGAATAAAAATAAATAAAGTAAATGAAAAAAAAAGAATATACATATAATAATAAAAGAAAAAAAATACATTTATATACGCCATAATACTTAAATAATAAAAATAATTATGGTATGTATATATATATATGGGTATATATATATAAAAATATAATAAAATAAAATAAAATATACATAAGATATATATATATAATAAGGGAGTAAAATAATAATAATGAAAATATAGTATATAAATAGTAGGGATTAAATTGAGAATGAAATAAACTCAAGGGTCAATTTACAAGGATTTCAGGTTCAATAATCGATTCAGAGGACCAATTAAACGTTTTTGAAACTGGAGAACCAAAACGCATATATATAAATAAGGGAGTAAAATATAATAATAATGAAATAGTATATAATATAGTAGGGATTAATTGAAAACAAAATAAACTCAAGGGTCAATTTACAAGGATTTCAGGTTCGATAATCGATTCAGAGGACCAAATTAAATGTTTTTGAAACTGGAGAACCAAATCGCAAATCTCTCGCTTCTTGCAAAAACACGCGGGTCCGAGGTTCATCGGGTCGGGCATAAGCTGGAACGGGTTTAATATATGATTCAAACATTTTTTTTAGTTTCATTTCTCTCCTCCCAAATCAAAGCTCTCCTCCCCCTCTCTGAAAAACACTCTCAAGTGTTCTTCAAAAAATAAGAACACGGCCGGATTCTTCAAGAATCCAAAAACCAACCGCCCTACGCCGCCTCACCGCCGCCGTTGAACGGCGACGGCCGCCGTTCATCGGCGGCAAAATCAAAAGATTTTTTACTTTTCTGAATGCTTTTCTTCTCCTCGTTTTGAAAATCAAGTTGGTTTTTCAAAAAAAAAGGCCTCGGGTTTTCGTAGATCTATACAAACGATCTCGAACGAAAACACCTTTTCATCGGCCAAAAGATTTTTTTTTTGCTTTTCCGAATGCTTTTCTTCTCCTTGTTTTGAAAATCAAGTTGTTTCTTCAAAAAAAAGGCCTCGGGTTTTCGTAGATCTATACAAACGATCTCGAACGAAAACACCTTTTCATCGGCCAAAAGATTTTTTTTTTGCTTTTCCGAATGCTTTTCTTCTCCTCGTTTTGAAAATCAAGTTTGTTTTTCAAAAAAAAAAAAAAAAAAAGGGCCTCGGGTTTTCGTAGATCTATACAAACAATATCGAACGAAAACACCTTTTCATCGGCCAAAAGATTTTTTACTTTCAACTCAAAACAACACGATGGACGATAAATTTGACGTGCAAAAGATCAAGCGAACGAAAAGGTAAACAACTAATATACCTCGCTTTTATTTCTTGTTTCGAAATGTTGTACAAGTGTTCTGACTTTCTTTGTGATTGCTATGGTGACTTTCTGTGTGTATTCGTAGTAATCTCTCTGTGTCTAAACTTGTGTGCTTTACATAATATTTATAGCCCAAAAAAATGGCTATTTTTAGAGTTTAAATTAAAGTAAAACACTGATGTTGGTTGTTGTTGCTATTTCTTTGCGTGGCCGAGAGTCCCGGTCGTGAAGGCGAGACGTGCGGTGATGGGGGTCTTGCCGTGAAACTCGGTGTTGGCCGCGTGAAAAGGTAGCTGAAGCGGCGCTGACGAGGCTAGGGTTTGAGAGCATATGTTTAGGGTTTCTGAAAACCCCACACGTTTGGACTCCTACGTTTGGGTTGTGTACAGCTGGGCCTCGTGTAACAGGCCTGCAAATGTAACAGATTTGTGTGTAAATATGTATGCACCATATGTAATATATATATATATATATATATATATATATATATATATATATATATATATATATGTATATAAATTATAATGTAAATGTATTATATAATGTTAAAGGATAAAATTTGGTGTCTTCAGATACTATTTCTCTTCTAGTACCAATAACCCCAACCAACTATTTGATAGTTTTGTTTTTCTTTTCTCTCAAGTAGACTAGAAGATGATGGAAAATGGGGACCCATGCCATTACATGGAATCCCAAATTTTCTAGAACTACCCCACATTTTGAAATTTGCAGCTTTGATTAGACCATAAGCTGCTGCAATCTTAGTGTCCCATATTGTCTGGTATAATTACCAGGTTTTTTTAAAGGTTTCCTCAAGGCCTCATTATTAACATGATAGAGATTAGGATTTAATAATGTATTTGGTTGAGAAAACAAGCATTCTTATGACAGCTTGTGGGCCAAAAAAAGCTTACGTGTAAGCACTTAAACAAGATAATGTAAGGCTAAGAAACCTACTGCACCAGGGTCAAAACGGCAAGTGGTTGTTGCCCTGGCCGTCACCCCCAAAATTATTCATACTTTTCTTTTCGGTGCAAAGTGATGCTTAGGGTCCTAAAAGCCTTTCGAC